>NC_053023.1:686861568-687183831 GCF_003073215.2 Triticum urartu | reverse complement strand
TGATTTTTAAATTATCTTTATCCATATATGGATATCAATTAGATTTTTAGTGTCTTTAGTAGCTTTAAATATTCTATAAGACTTAATGGATCATAAAGCCCTAGAAAATATACTTACCATGTTTATTTTGCAGCTACAAAAATGCAATGGGAGGTATTTGGGCGGTGTCCGTCCTCTTCTTGTGCTATACACTGACTGAAACTCTACGAATTTCAAGTAGCACATGGTTGAGCATTTGGACTGATGAGGGTTCTCTGAATATCCATGGCCCTGGTTACTACAACTTAATCTATGGCATTCTTTCTTTTGGGCAGGTATTTACACTCATTACCTTTTCTTTTCCCACTTTCTTTTGGTGTGTGTGTCTGATTGATCACATGCAAGCTGACAAATTGACAAAATCTTGGTTCAGGTTCTAGTCACTCTCACGAATTCTTACTGGCTGATCACGTCAAGTCTTCGAGCTGCCAAGAGGTTGCATGACTACATGCTCCGGTCTATATTAAGAGCTCCCATGGTATTTTTTCACACCAATCCACTTGGACGGATCATCAACAGATTTTCGAAGGATTTGGGTGACATTGACAGGAATCTTGCTGTCTTCGTCAACATGTTTATGGCACAAATATCTCAGTTGCTCTCAACATTTGTTCTCATCGGTGTTGTCAGCACTATGTCTCTTTGGGCTATCATGCCACTTCTGATTTTATTTTATGCAGCCTACCTTTATTACCAGGTAATTTCATGTGAGATGACTACTAAACAACTGTAATTTTGCTTTTACATGTACCTTCTTGACACTTTATAACCTTGTTTTCTCAGGCCACATCACGCGAGGTAAAGCGCATGGATTCTATTACTAGGTCTCCTGTGTATGCTCAGTTTTCAGAGGCATTAAATGGTCTGTCCACAATCCGTGCCTACAAAGCCTATGATAGAATGTCAAACATCAATGGGAAATCAATGGACAACAACATCAGGTTCACACTCGTGAACATGAGTTCAAATAGGTGGCTAGCCATCCGGCTGGAAACATTGGGTGGCATCATGATATGGTTCACGGCAACATTTGCTGTCATGCAAAACCAACGAGCAGAGAATCAGAAGGCCTTTGCTTCCACGATGGGTCTTCTTCTTACCTATACCCTCAATATCACCAATCTGCTCACAGCTGTTCTTCGTCTTGCTAGTCTTGCTGAAAACAGCATGAATGCTGTTGAACGTGTGGGAACATACATTGAGTTGCCTTCTGAGGCTCCTCCTGTCATTGAGGATAACAGGCCACCTCCCGGTTGGCCATCATCTGGTATCATCAAGTTTGAAGATGTTGTGCTTCGGTACCGACCAGAACTTCCTCCTGTTCTTCATGGAATATCATTCATTATTAATGGAAGTGAGAAGGTAGGAATAGTTGGCAGAACAGGTGCTGGTAAATCTAGCATGCTTAATGCTTTGTTCCGTATTGTGGAGCTGGAGCGAGGGAGAATATTGATTGATGATTGTGATACTTCTAAGTTTGGAATTTGGGATTTGCGAAAAGTGTTAGGAATAATACCACAGGCACCGGTCCTCTTTTCAGGTTTGTTACTATACATAAGATCTTAATGTGTGCTTTATGTAATTTTTTTTTACGGATGCTTTATGTAAATTAGTACAGTAGTTATGTACAGAAATCCAAATATGTGGCTCTAGTCTGTTCTTCCGACGACTTCAATTATTTGCTTCAATGATTGTTTTATGTATGGCTATCCAGGTACTATTCGATTTAATCTGGATCCTTTCAGCGAGCATAATGATGCGGATCTATGGGAGGCTCTTGAAAGGGCTCATCTAAAAGATGTCATAAGGAGGAATGCTCTAGGGCTAGATGCTGAGGTAAGCTGCATGTTTACCTTTATTTATCTTATCCTGTCTTTTTTTGACAAACGATAAATTCTTGCACAAATTTACCAGTTTGTTGTGCCAGACTAACTGTAGCACATGGAACTGGTAAGCATTTGCCAATCTATGAAGTTCTAGGAGTTTGTTTAGAATGTTAGAAAGGGGTTGCAAAACAATAGACTACTGCTGCTTTTGACATAGTAGAGAATTTAATGCCGAATAACCAGACTTTGGCCCTTTTTACCACCTTTACAGTAGATCCCTTGTTCTTTTGAGAATAATCATATGGAAAGTTCTTGCTGAACATCACTCATTCACTCTGTTAACAGGTTTCTGAGGCCGGTGAAAATTTTAGCGTTGGACAGCGGCAGCTGCTGAGTTTAGCTCGTGCATTGCTACGAAGGGCAAAGATACTTGTTCTTGATGAGGCAACAGCAGCAGTTGATGTTCGAACTGATGCTCTTATACAGAAGACAATCAGAGAAGAATTCAAGAGTTGTACAATGCTTATAATCGCTCACCGCTTGAACACTGTTATCGACTGTGACAGGTTGCTTATTCTAAGTTCTGGGAAGGTATGATAATGGATAGAGCTTTGTTCTTTCATTCCTGGACATGCGTCTCATTTGAATTGGTGCTAGTATATTCATGTCATGCGCTGATTTTCTGAAGTAATGAGTAGTCCTGTTTATTTCGAGCTGGTCAAAGCTGGGATTTACTAGCTTGGTGTGGATGGTTTTTGAGTGTTTTTTGGATTCTAACAAGAGTCCAAGGGTGTATTATCGATTTACTTTTTACAGCTGTGAAATAGATTGCTGTAAGTAGATCCGTGCACTCCACCCGAAGAAGTTTATACTATTTTTTATGTTTAATCACACATATTCTTTTTTCCTCAACTGCACAACTCTTGGTACCCCAAACTTAGTTTAAAGTAATATTTTGTTTCAGATTTCGGAATTTGACACCCCCGAGAACCTTCTGAGCAATGAGGATGGTGCTTTCTCCAAGATGGTTCAGAGCACAGGGCCTAGCAATGCAGAATATCTTAAGGTAATGTGCAGCTGCTACCATGTTTATTTTCTATAATCTTGTCATATGCACTTCTTCATAGAATAGAGCTAATAATGCCTATCGTCATTAACTTGGCTCAAGTACACATAGTTGGCCTACTTTCAGTGCGAACATTGATATGTATTTTGATCCATTTTTTCTGTGAAAAATCAAACAGTCTCTTGTGCTTGGGAATGGTGAAGAGAGGCTGCGAAAGGAAGAAAGTAAGCTGCAAGATATTCAGAGGAAATGGGCCGCGTCGAACCGATGGGCTGTTGCTGCCCAGTTTGCACTTGCTGCTAGCCTCGCATCATCCCACAGCGACCTTCTCTCATTGGAGGTTGCTGAGGGAAACAACATCCTCAGGAAAACAAAGGACGCAGTAATCACCCTGCAGGGCGTCCTTGAAGGGAAGCACAACACTGAAATCGAGGAGTCGCTCACCGAGTATCAGGTTCCATCTGATAGGTGGTGGTCGTCACTTTACAAAGTCATCGAAGGTAACTGCTTTAGTTTCACTTTCTGACATGCTTTCACACTTTCCCTTCGGTATTCAGCTGTATCCCTAGTAATCCGACCCCATGCTAAAAATCTGTTACGTGTTGCTTTCAGGCCTCGCCACGATGAGCAAACTGGGGCGCAACCGTCTACGGCAACCTGGTTACAGTTTTGAAAACCACGGGTCTATTGACTGGGATCAAATTTAGGTGTAGAACACAGCATTGCTGCGCTACCGAATCCCTGGAACCGCATCGTGGAATAGTTTGGGGGTGTGCATTAATCAGGCACGGTTTAATTTCTACAGTATTGTAGTACATTTTTGTACATTTCATTGCCAGTACATTGACGTGCAAGTCGGGAGTTACTCAGTAGAAACGCCGTCTTGATGCCTATCTGAAGGCGAATAACAAGGGGATTTTGTAGCAGTGGCAGTCTTGTAATGTCGTCCGCATGGGTTACATTTCTTGTGCCCAATCTCGGTAATCAGCGTACCCGAAATTTTGATAATATTGTGCAATACGAGTGTACGTGGATTCTTTATGTCCTGATGGTTATGTCCAGTCTTTCTTTGCTTGATATAAATAACACGTTTGTCTGCCTCGGAATATCGAGTTTGAGATTTTTCCTAGTCACAGAACGGGAATATCCTCAATGGCTTGTGTAGTTGTTCGGATAGGCTCATATTCTTGAATTAGACGACAGAAAAATCACTCTCCCAGAGGGAGTACACACTGGAATACTGATCTCGAGATTATTTCTTGCTACTTGGAGAATGTCACTTCCTGAGCAGCTTAGGCTGTCGCATTGATGAGCCAATTATTAGATAAGACCACCTATGCTTCTGTATTGACAGAAAAGACCACGTGCAATCTATATTGATAGAGAAGACCACGTACGCTGTGGTGGCAGATCCGCCCACCGCCATGTGGCACCTGCCGCCACGGGCAACGGCGGCAACTTGCCTGCCACTGAATTTCAAGCGAGTGTGAGAGCTGGAACGGAATGGCGACATGTCAGTAGCGGCAGCTTCCACATCACAGGCGACAGCCTGAGGGAGTGACGACATGGCCCGCCACCGCATCGCCGTTTCGTTCCAGCTCCCGCGTTCGCTCAAAATCCTGTGGCAGGCGAGCTGCCACCTCCGCCTGCTATAATCTTTTCTGTCAATACCGATTGCGGGTGGTCTTTTTTATCAATATGAAAGTGTATATGGTTTTATCTGACAAAAATTCGACCCAAAGGTCCCTCGTATGCGGATGGGGAGGAGACATTAAGAAGAACATAGTTTTTGGATTTCCCTACTCAGAGGCCCATATTTTCAAGTAGAAGAGCTCGGGATTTTTTTAAAAGCGATCTAAAAGGTCTTATATTACTTTACAGAGAGAGCACATGGGAAATCGAAGCAAGGTGTTGCTTGGCGCTTAGAGAGTGCAGTAAATCGACCTTAATCCAAGAGTTGCAATGCGCACACGAAGTGAATCAAGATGAGAACCCTCTACCTATGCCACACAATCATGCTTTTTTAACACAGTACAATTGTAGATACTAACATACATGCACATTTATCCACCTCTATAAATGAACATCTGCACACCTTACCCCTATAGACACCTTCGAGATACTAACACAACATGAAGTCAATCTCAAGTGCCTTGTAGTTGACGGGTGCCTCTTGATTGGATCAAGGGGGAGATATCCAAAACTGGAATTGCATCGATTCAAGTATCGGAAACCCGTGTCAAGCAAAATTAGTTAGATCCTCTTTAGTTTACAGGATTTCTAAAATGTGGGAACGTGAGATTTTTTTTAGGAATTGTATGTCATGGCATGTTGAATCCTACGAATTGAAAAGCAACAATGTGTAAAAACACATGCACTTTCTTGAAGAATTAGGTGTATGCCATGGTTGTCACTGAAACAAATAACACATTTCATGAGATTGAAATCAACGGAAAATTTGGATCTCAAGTAAGATCTCTTAGCAACTCGTGAAGCCTCTCGCGTGGGCCCCTAGTAAATTGTCCCACCGAGTCCAAAGGACCTGACAAGGCATAAAAACTTAGTTGGAGAGTCTAACAAGGCTTAAAAAACTTGGTCCCAACATAGTTTTTTAGAGACTTCCCCAGCTTGGTTTTAGTTTTCCTGTTACAACCATAGTTCCACTTACTATTGTCGGGCTTACTGGTAAATACTCCCTCCGTTCCTTGATATAAGGTGTATAGATTTTTGAGAAAAAAAATCCGAAATATAAGGTGTATTACGTTGCACCACTCGTTTGGATTTTTTTAGAAATTTGATTACATTTTCTTATATCAAGCAAGCTCCTCTATTTTATCATGTCAATTAGTAAGCTGTAATCCCGCCCAAAACTTGTGAAATTTTCCCTCCACGTGCGTTCTTTAATTTTTGTGCTAAAAACTATACACCCTATACTTAGGAACAGAGGGTAAAGAAAACTATGATAATATTTGCCATATTCTAGGCAAGAACTCGAAGCAGATAAGGTGGGAGACGATGTTCTTGATCATTTTTAAGGTGACAGATATTTGCCTTGTACGTCTTTATCATTCTTAATTTGTGCAATGCAGATTATTCTTTTAGTGGGAGACGATGTTCCGGTCGATAGCGAGGTGCCTGCAGTGACTTTGTAAATCTTGAAGTTTCCCAACTCCGACCTGGCCTTCATTAGGCATTGTGTGTGGTGGTGTGAGTGTGCGCGTGTGTGCGTCTACGTTTTAATCATTGTTGACCATTCACATGCAAGCATAATTCTATGAACTGTCATTAATATCATCTTTCCGTATCAAAAAGATCCAACCACAAAAGAGTTTAACACTCGGCTACATATGAAGATGCACATAGTCCAGACACACAAAGTTCCACATAAGTACATGACTTTTCATATCTTTATGTAATACATGAAGATCACATCACAAGTAGCTTATTTGAATTTAAAACACAACATGTACAATTAGAATTTAAGGACACATAAATAAAGTTGCTGCAGATACCGAATTGGAAGGCTCACACCCCACACATATGGCTTTGACAACAAACAAGACCATGCAAAGACCCGGATAGGGAAACGACGGTTCAGCGGGGCAGCTGTACGTGGAGAGTTGCACGCAACCACAGATCCTCCTTCTTCCTAGCAGTGATTCCCATGGTTTCTGTCATGTCAAGATCACCGGGAAGAATGCCATCTGGGAGAGCCCAGTCAAAATAAAATAGGAGACTTGCGAGTGCTAGCTCAATATTCGCGATCCCAAAATGCATCCCGGGGCAAATCCGACGTCCGGCACCGAAAGGTGTGAACTCAAAGTCGTTGCCTTTGTAATCTATCTTACTACCCATAAATCTATCTGGCACGAATGCTTCTGGTTCGTCCCAGTATTCCGGGTCCCTTGAGATAGCCCAAGCATTCACAAGAACAGTAGCACCTTTGGGAACATCATAGCCAAGTATATTGCATTGTTCTTGGCATTCCCTTGGCAATAATAATGGACCAGGTGTGTGCAATCGCATGGTCTCCTTGATGACACAATGCAAGTAGCTTAGCTGGCCTAGACCCTCCTCGGTTACCTCCATTTGTCCCATGAAGGCACCCCTGACCTCAGCTTGTGCTCTAGACATCACGCTAGGGTTTTGCATCAACTCTGCCATGGCCCACAGTAGCGTTGTTACTGGTGCCTCAACCCCTCCTGCAAAAACATCCTATGTTCTTTTTCTAGTTGGTGAAACCGTGGATTGAAAGAAAAACTAGTGCGTAAACACACACACACACACACACACACACACACACACACACACACACACACACACACACACACACACACACACACACACACATGAATTCATTTTTAATATACTTCAGATGCCACAAAGTGAGTCTAATGGAACGAATCAGTTTGAGATTATATATTTCATACTATTTGCACATAAACTATTTTTCTATGTAAAAATGGCACAGTGAATAAAGTAAAGGCTTCGATGATATTTTTTCGTAAAACTTGTACTTATATATCTTAGAATAATTAATAAAGTATAATAAGAATGATAAAGATGTATAATAAGTTTGTTTAGGTGGTATAGCGTGAGAGTATATATATATATATACTTCTACTACATCCGTCCTATTTTATTAGTCCCCTTTATAATTTGTGCTCAATTTTGACCAAAGATTCAACTCACAAAATGTTAGTGCATGTTATAAAAAATTATATCGTTGGATTCATATTTAAACATAGTTTTTAATGATATTATTTTTGGTGACATGCATGAATATTTTGTTAGTTAAATTTATGGTTAAAATTTGGCACGTATCACAGTGGGAACCAATAAACTAGGACGGAGGTAGTAGTTAGGAGTGCAGAAAATTAGTAGCTAGGAACAAAATAACTTACAAAAATCACTGCTTTGATATTGTCCATGGTGAGGGGGAACTGAAGGTTGCCTTCTCGTTTGATCCTCAAGAGGACATCGATCAGGATTTCCTGGTGCACATCCATGGAGGACCTTCTCTCAAGATGCTCACAGATGACGCGTTCCAGGAACAATAGCGACGAGTCCCGGCAGACCGCAGCCCTGTGCAGCGTGCTGCTCAGAGTGCGTGCTAGCCACGACGACGGGAACAAGTCGGATATGGTGAGGCTACCTATCAGCCGCACCGCCTCTTTCACATGACCGAGCAAGGTGCCAACGTCGCTGTCCTTGAACCGGGTACCCATGATTGAGTGCACCGTTGTGTCCGTCCCGTGGATGGTGAGCATCTTACTCAGGTTCACAAGTGGCTCCGACTTTGATGCGGATGAGATGGAGCGGATGAGCACGCTCACCTCCTGCTCACGGGTGGGACGGAAAGAGTTGATGCGCTTGGCGTTCAGCAGCGCGACGATGCAAATCTTGCGGAGCTGCCGCAAGTGCTCGCCGTACGGGGCAAAGGAGATCCCGGGGCCATGCTCGTTCAACACCTTGGCAGATGCGCTCAGCGGCCTGGTGCAGAAGACGTGGTCGTGCGTCTTCATGATCTCCTTGGCAGCCTCGGCGCTGGAGGCGATGATCACTGGGACCTTGCCGAACTTGAGGAGCATCAGAGGCCCATGGCGTCGGGAGAGGTCCCGTAAGGCACGGTGTGGGAGGGCGCCGAAAAGGTGGTGGAGGCTGCCGATGACAGGAAGCTGCCATGGGCCCGGAGGGAGCCGTAGACCGCGGTTGCCGGAGCCAAAGAACGCTCTGGAGAAGCGAATGATGGTGTACACAAGTGGAAGAAGAGCTAGGAGATAGTAGCATGCATCACCGTCCATGACTGGCTACTAGACAACTAGTGTGGACGATGTCTGATCAATGTCGAATTGTACAAGATTGGGTTTCTGGATGGAGAGCTCAAGTAATCACATTATATAGGCAACGTTTGTGGTGGTTGCTTGATGCTACTTTTGTTAAAAACCATATATATCATTTCTAGCTACATAGCCGAAGCGGCCAAACCAAGGCCATCACCCTCGCCAAGATCTCTAATCTTAGGGCATCTCCAGCCGTTGGCCCCTCCAGAGGGGCAAAAAATCGTCCCCTGGGGCGCACCGGCGCTAAACCGCGCACTGGGGGCGTGATGCCCCCCCCAGTCGCGGCCCCCCATGGGTTTTTAAAATGTTCAAATTCGGCGCAAACACAACACAAACACGGGCGAGTTCGTTCAAATTTAAACATATTTTACAAAAAAAAAACTACCGCGGGCTACCCCTGCCGTCTCCCTCGCCGCCCGCCTCGCCGCCCGCCCACGCGGTTCTACATGCCGAGGAGGCTGTAGAACCGCGTGTAGTCACCGCCACCGTCGTCGTCGTCGTCGCCCCCGCCTACGCCTCCGCCGTCCCTGCTGCATCCCTCCCCCGGTTGGCGCGGCGGGTTGGACGGTCCGGGGGCGTTGTCGTCGGAGCTATCGAGGACGACGACACCGTCCTCGTCCTCGCGCCCACGTTTGCGGGCGGCGATCTCCTCCAGGGCCCGGCGCCGCCGTACCATCTCCTCGCGCACGTAGTCGTCGCGCGACCACCGCATGGCGTCCTCGTCGGAGAAGCCGCACCGGGCTATCTCCTCGTACTCCGGGGGGAGGCTGGACTCCACCTTGGGCTCGACGAGGGCGCCGGAGCTGCGGGTACGCGCGCGGACAGGCGTGTCCTGGGGCTCCGGCTTGACGGGACGGAGGTGGAGGCAGGGAGAGCCGCCGGAGCTGCGGGTACGCGCGCTGACAGGCGTGTCCTGGGGCTCCGGCTTGACGGGGCGGAGGTGGAGGCAGGGAAAGCCGCCGGACGAGGAGGAGGACGCCCCGGTCTCCATGCGCCTCGGCGTCCAGGAGCTTCCCCGGCAGCGTGAGAAGGACGGGGGAGCGGGGTACTCGAGGCGCGGCGTGTTGCCGCCCTCGATGTACTCGAGGACGGCCTCCAACGTGCACGGCGGCCTCACGCGACACGCGGCGGCGTCCACGCGTTCATCCGCCTGTCGCTCTGCACCGTCCATCATCGCCATGATTGGATCGGGATCCTCCATCGACCTTCATCCCACATGGCTGCATTAGGCCGCTGGGCCCTAGCGCCGCCACACACATGATGCGCCGGCCAGTTGCATGTATGATGCGCAACAATGCGCCCCACTCAAGCGTGGGCCGCGCGCACACACCAGCCATGCATGCGTTTGTTCGGGCGGCGCCTCCGTGTCTCGGCCCCTTCATCACCAAGCGGTCTCTCTGATCTCACGCACGATTGGATTGATCACCTGTCCGTCCACGATCTGCCCCATTCGTGTGCTACCTCTTGAGCACTGCGTTGGTTTTCCCCGAAGAGGAAGGGATGATGCAGCAAAGTAGCGTAAGTATTTCCCTCAGTTTTTGAGAACCAAGGTATCAATCCAGTAGGAGGCTACGCGCGAGTCCCTCGTACCTACACAAAACAAATAAATCCTCGCAACCAACACAAATAGGGGTTGTCAATCCCTATAAGACCACTTACGAGAGTGAGATCTGATAGATATGATAAGATAATATTTTTGGTATTTTTATGATAAAGATGCAAAGTAAAATAAAGGCAAAGTAAATAGCAAAGGAAATAACTAAGTAGTAGGAGATTAATATGATGAAGATAGACCCGGGGGCCATAGGTTTCACTAGTGGCTTCTCTCGAGAGCATAAGTATTCTACGATGGGTGAACAAATTACTGTTGAGCAATTAACAAAATCGAGCATAGTTATGAGAATATCTAGGCATGATCATGTATATAGGCATCACGTCCGAGACAAGTAGACCGACTCCTGCCTGCATCTACTACTATTACTCCACTCATCGACCGCTATCCAGCATGCATCTAGAGTATTAAGTTAAAAACAGAGTAACACCTTAAGCAAGATGACATCATGTAGAGGGATAGACTCATGCAATATGAAGAAAACCCAATCTTGTTATCCTCGATGGCAACAATACAATACGTGCCTTGCTGCCCCTACTGTCACTGGGAAAGGACACCGCAAGATTGAACCCAAAGTTAAGCACTTCTCCCATTGCAAGAAAGATCAATCTAGTAGGCCAAACCAAACTGATAATTCGAAGAGACTTGCAAAGATAAACAATTATACATAAAAGAATTCAGAGAAGATTCAAATATTATTCATAGATAGACTTGATCATAAACCCACAATTCATCGGTCTCAACAAACACACCGCAAAAAGAAGATTACATCGAATAGTTCTCCACAAGAGAGGGGGAGAACATTGTATTGAGATCCAAAAAGAGAGAAGAAGTCATCTAGCTACTAACTATGGACCTGTAGGTCTGAGGTAAACTACTCACACTTCATCGGAGGGGCTATGGTGTTGATGTAGAAGCCCTGTGTGATCGATGCCCCCTCCGACGGAGCTCCAGAACAGGCCCCAAGATGGGATCTCGTGGACACAGAAAGTTGCGGCGGTGGAATTAGGTTTTTGGCTCTGTATCTGATCATTTGGGGGTACGTAGGTATATATAGGAGGAAGGAGTACGTCGGTGGAGCAACAGGGGGCCCACGAGGGTGGAGGGCGCGCCTGGGGGGGGGGGGCGGTAGGCGTGCCCCTACCTTGTGGCCTCCTCTTTTCTTTCTTGACGTAGGGTCCAAGTCTCCCTGGTCTTGTTCGTTGAGAAAATCACGTTCCCGAAGGTTTCATTCCGTTTGGACTCCGTTTGATATTCCTTTTCTTCGAAACCCTAAAACAGGCAAAAAACAGCAATTCTGGGGCCTCCGGTTAATAGGTTAGTCCCCCAAATAATATAAAAGTGGATAATAAAGCCCAATAATGTCCAAAACAGTAGATAATATAGCATGGAGCAATCAAAAATTATAGATACGTTGGAGACGTATCACCGTGCAGCGCGGTCTCGTAAATATCGTTGCTACCTCTTGAGCACTGCGTTGGTTTTCCCTTGAAGAGGAAAGCGTAATGTAGCAAAGTAGCGTAAGTATTTCCCTCAGTTTTTGAGAAACAAGGTATCAATCCAGTAGGAGGCCACACGCAAGTCACTTGTACCTACACAAACAAATAAGAACCTCGCAACCAACGCGATAAAGAGGTCGTCAATCCCTTCACGGTCACTTACGAGAGTGAGATCTGATAGAGATGATAAAATAATATTTTTGGTATTTTTATGATAAAGATTTAAAGTAAAGATTGCAAAATAAAAGGTAATAGAAATAGCTTGTTGACGGAAGATTAATATGATGGAGAATAGACCCGGGGGACATAGGTTTCACTAGTGGCTTCTCTCAAGATAGCATAAGTATTACGGTGGGTGAACAAATTATTGTCGAGCAATTGATAGAAAAGCGAATAATTATGAGAATATCTAGGCATGATCATGTATTTAGGCATCACGTCCGTGACAAGTAGACCGACTCCTGCCTGCATCTACTACTATTACTCCACACATCGACCGCTATCCAACATGCATCTAGAGTATTAAGTTCATAAGAACAGAGTAACACATTAGGTAAGATGACATGATGTAGAGGGATAAACTCAAGCAATATGATATAAACCCCATCTTTTTATCCTCGATGGCAACAATACGATACATGTCATTTTCCTTTCTGTCACTGGGATCGAGCACCGCAAGATTGAACCCAAAGCTAAGCATTTCTCCCATTGCAAGAAAGATTAATCTAGTAGGCCAAACCAAACTGATATTCAAAGAGACTTGCAAAGATAAACCAATCAGACATAAAAGATTTCAGAGAAGAATCAAATATTGTTCATAGATAGACTTGATCATAAACCCACAATTCATCGGATCTCGACAAACACACCGCAAAAAGAGTTACATCAAATAGATATCCAAGAAGATCGAGGAGAACTTTGTATTGAGATCCAAAGAGAGAGAAGAAGCCATCTAGCTAATAACTATGGACCCGAAGGTCTGAAGTAAACTACTCACACATCATCGGAGGGGCCATGGAGTTGATGTAGAGGCCCTCCGTGATCGATGCCCCCTCCGGCGGAGCTCCGAAAAAGGCCCCAAGATGGGATCTCTTCGGTACAGAAGGTTGCGGCGGTGGAAATAGGGTTTTGTGGTGCTCCTGGATGTTTTGAGGGTATATGAGTATATATAGGAGGAAGAAGTAGGTCGGTTGAGCCACGAGGGGCCCAGGAGGGGGGAGGGCGCGCCCAGGGGGGGTAGGCGCGCCCCTTGCCTCGTGGAATCCTCGTTTTTTCTTGACGTCCACTCCAAGTCCTCTGGATCACGTTTGTTCCAAAAATCACGTTCCCGAAGGTTTTATTCCGTTTGGATTCCGTTTGATATTCCTTTTCTGCGAAACACTGAAATAGGCAAAACAACAACAATTTGCACTGGGCCTTGGGTTAATAGGTTAGTCCCAAAAATAATATAAAAGTGTAAAATAAAGCCCATTAACATCCAAAATAGATAATATAATAGCATGGAACAATAAAAAATTATAGATACGTTGGAGACGTATCTGTTGGGGAACGTAGTAATTTCAAAAAATTTCCTACACACGCAAGATCATGGTGATGCATATCAACGAGAGAGGAGAGTGTTGTCCACGTACCCTCGTAGACCGAAAGCGGAAGCGTTAGCACAACACGGTTGATGTAGTCGTACGTCTCCACGATCTGACCGATCAAGTACCGAACGTACGACACCTCCGAGTTCAGCACACGTTCAGCCCGATGACGTCCATCGAACTCCGATCCAGCCGAGTGCTGAGGGAGAGTTTTGTCAGCACGACGGTGTGGTGACGATGATGATGTTCTACCGAAGCAGGGCTTCGCCTAAGCACCGCTACATTATTATCGAGGTGGACTATGGTGGAGGGGGGCACCGCACACGGCTAAAAGATCAAAAGATCAATTATTGTATCTAGGGTGCCCCCTGCCCCCGTATATAAAGGTGCAAGGGGGGAGGTGCGGCCGGCCAGGAGGGGCGCGCCAGGAGGAGTCCTATTCCCACCGTGAGTAGGACTCCCTCCCTTTTCCTTGTTGGATTAGGAGTGGAGGGGGAAAGATGAGGGAGAGAGGAAGGAAAGGGGGGGGGGGCGCCGCCCCCCTCTCCTTGTCCTATTCGGACTAGGGGGGAGGGGCGCGCGGCCCTGCCCTGGCCGCCTCTCCTCTTCTCCACAAAGGCCCACTATGGCCCATTAAGCCCCCGGGGGGTTCGGGTAACCCCTCGATACTCCGGTAAAATCCCGATTTCACTCGGAACACTTCCGATATCCAAATATAGGCTTCCAATATATCAATATTCATGTCTCGACCATTTCAAGACTCCTCGTCATTTCCGTGATCACATCCGGGACTCCAAACAACCTTTGGTACATCAAAAACCATAAACTCATAATATAACCGTCATTGAAACTTTAAGCGTGCGGACCCTATGGGTTCGAGAACTATGTAGACATGACCGAGACACGTCTCATGTCAATAACCAATAGCGGAACCTGGATGCTCATATTGGCTCCCACATATTCTACGAAGATCTTTATCGGTCAGACCGCATAACAACATACGTTGTTCCCTTTGTCATCGGTATGTTACTTGCCCGAGATTCGATCGTCGGTATCTCAATACCTAGTTCAATCTCGTTACCGGCAAGTATCTTTACTCGTTCTGTAATGCATCATCCCGCAACTAACTCATTAGTTGCAATGCTTGCAAGGCTTAGGTGATGTGCATTACCGAGAGGGCCCAGAGATACCTCCCCGACAATCGGAGTGACAAATCCTAATCTCGAAATACGCCAACCCAACAAGTACCTTCGGAGACACCTATAGAGCACCTTTATAATCACCCAGTTACGTTGTGACGTTTGGTAGCACACAAAGCGTTCCTCCGGTAAACGGGAGTTGCATAATCTCATAGTCATAGGAACATGTATAAGTCATGAAGAAAGCAATGTCAACATACTAAACGATCGAGTGCTAAGCTCACGGAATGGGTCAAGTCAATCACATCATTCTCCTAATGATGTGATCCCGTTAATCAAATGACAACTCATGTCAATGGCTAGGAAACATAACCATCTTTGATCAACGAGCTAGTCAAGTAGAGGCATACTAGTGACACTCTGTTTGTCTATGTATTCACACAAGTATTATGTTTCCGGTTAATACAATTCTAGCATGAATAATAAACATTTATCATGATATAAGGAAATAAATAATAACTTTATTATTGCCTCTAGGGCATATTTCCTTCAGTCTCCCACTTGCACTAGAGTCAATAATCTAGATTACACAGTAATGATTCTAACACCCATGGAGCCTTGGTGCTGATCATGTTTTGCTCGTGGAAGAGGCTTAGTCAATGGGTCTGCAACATTCAGATCCGTATGTATCTTGCAAATTTCTATGTCCCCCACCTAGACTAGATCCCGGATGGAATTGAAGCGTCTCTTGATGTGCTTTGTTCTCTTGTGAAATCTAGATTCCTTCGCCAAGGCAATTGCACCAGTATTGTCCCAAAAGATTTTCATTGGACCCGATGCACTAGGTATGACACCTAGATCGGATATGAACTCCTTGATCCAGACTCCTTCATTTGCTGCTTCCGAAGCAGCTATGTACTCCGCTTCACACGTAGATCCCGCCACGAAGCTTTGTTTAGAACTGCACCAACTGACAGCTCCACCGTTCAATGTAAACACGTATCCGGTTTGCGATTTAGAATCGTCCGGATCAGTGTCAAAGCTTGCATCGACGTAACCATTTACGACTAGCTCTTTGTCACCTCCATAAATGAGAAACATATCCTTAGTCCTTTTCAGGTATTTCAGGATGTTCTTGACCGCTGTCCAGTGATCCACTCTTGGATTACTTTGGTACCTCCCTGCTAAACTTATAGCAAGGCACACATCAGGTCTGGTACACAGCATTGCATACATGATAGAGCCTATGGCTGAAGCATAGGGAACATCTTTCATCTTCTCTCTATCTTCTGCAGTGGTCGGGCATTGAGTCTTACTCAACTTCACACCTTGTAACACAGGCAAGAACCCTTTCTTTGCTTGATCCGTTTTGAACTTCTTCAAAACTTTGTCAAGGTATGTGCTTTGTGAAAGTCCAATTAAGCGTCTTGATCTATCTCTATAGATCTTGATGCCCAATATATAAGCAACTTCACCAAGGTCTTTCATTGAAAAACTCTTATTCAAGTACCCTTTATGCTATCCAGAAATTCTACATCATTTCCAATCAACAATATGTCATCCACATATAATATCAGAAATTCTACAGAGCTCCCACTCACTTTTTTTTTGTAAATACAGGCTTCTCCAAAAGTCTGTATAAAACCAAATGCTTTGATCACACTATCAAAGCATTTATTCCAACTCCGAGAGGCTTGCACCAGTCCATAAATGGATCACTGGAGCTTGCACACTTTGTTAGCTCCCTTTGGATCGACAAAACCTTCTGGTTGCATCATATACAACTCTTCTTCCAGAAATCCATTCAGGAATGCAGTTTTGACATCCATTTGCCAAATTTCATAATCATAAAATGCGGCAATTGCTAACATGATTCGGACAGACTTAAGCATCGCTACGGGTGAGAAGGTCTCATCGTAGTCAATCCCTTGAACTTGTTGAAAACCTTTCGCAACAAGTCGAGCTTTATAGACAGTAACATTACCGTCAGCGTCAGTCTTCTTCCATAAGATCCATTTATTCTCAATGGCTTGCCAATCATCGGGCAAGTCAACCAAAGTCCACACTTTGTTCTCATACATGGATCCCATCTCAGATTTCATGGCTTCAAGCCATTTTGCGGAATCTGGGCTCACCATCGCTTCTTCATAGTTCGTAGGTTCATGATGGTCTAGTAACGTGACTTCCAGAACAGGACTACCGTACCACTCTGGTGCGGATCTTACTCTGGTTGATCGACGAGGTTTAGTAATAACTTGATCTGAAGTTTCATGATCATCATCATTAACTTCCTCACTAATTGGTGTAGGCGTCACAGGAACCGGTTTCTGTGATGAACTACTTTCCAATAAGGGAGCAGGTACAGTTACCTCATCAAGTTCTACTTTCCTCCCACTCACTTCTTTCGAGAGAAACTCCTTCTCTAGAAAGGATCCATTCTTAGCAATGAATGTCTTGCCTTCGGATCTGTGATAGAAGGTGTACCCAACAGTCTCCTTTGGGTATCCTATGAAGACACATTTCTCCGATTTGGGTTCGAGCTTATCAGGTTGAAGCTTTTTCACATAAGCATCGCAGCCCCAAACTTTAAGAAACGACAACTTTGATTTCTTGCCAAACCACAGTTCATAAGGCGTCGTCTCAACGGATTTCGATGGTGCCCTATTTAACGTGAATGCAGCCGTCTCTAAAGCATAACCCCAAAATGATAGCGGTAAATCAGTAAGAGATATCATAGATCGCACCATATCTAGTAAAGTACGATTACGACGTTCGGAGACACAATTACGCTGTGGTGTTCCGGGTGGCGTGAGTTGCGAAACTATTCCGCATTGTTTCAAATGTAGACCAAACTCGTAACTCAAATATTCTCCTGCACGATCAGATCGTAGAAACTTTATTTTTTTGTTACGATGATTTTCAACTTCACTCTGAAATTCTTTGAACTTTTCAAATGTTTCAGACTTATGTTTCATTAAGTAGATATACCCATATCTGCTTAAGTCATCTGTGAAGGTGAGAAAATAACGATACCCGCCGCGAGCCTCAACATTCATCGGACCACATACATCTGTATGTATGATTTCTAACAAATCTGTTGCTCTCTCCATAGTACCGGAGAACGACGTTTTAGTCATCTTGCCCATGAGGCATGGTTTGCAAGTACCAAGTGATTCATAATCAAGTGGTTCCAAAAGTCCATCAGTATGGAGTTTCTTCATGCGCTTTACACCGATATGACCTAAACGGCAGTGCCACAAATAAGTTGCACTATCATTATCAACTCTGCATCTTTTGGCTTCAACATTATGAATATGTGCATCACTACTATCGAGATTCATCAAAAATAGACCACTCTTCAAGGGTGCATGACCATAAAAGATATTACTCATATAAATAGAACAACCATTATCCTCTGATTTAAATGAATAACCGTCTCGCATCAAACAAGATCCAGATATAATGTTCATGCTCAACGCTGGCACCCAATAACAATTATTTAGGTCTAATACTAATCCCGAAGGTAGATGTAGAGGTAGCGTGCCGACGGCGATCACAACGACTTTGGAACCGTTTCCCACGCGCATCGTCACCTCGTCCTTGGCCAGTGTTCGCTTAATCCATAGTCCCTATTCGAGTTGCAAATATTAGCATCAGAACCAGTATCAAATACCCAGGTGCTACTGCGAGCTCTGGTAAGGTACACATCAATAACATGTATATCACACATACCTTTGTTCACCTCGCCATCCTTCTTATCCGCCAAATACTTGGGGCAGTTCCGCTTCCAGTGACCAGTCTGCTTGTAGTAGAAGCACTCAGTCTTAGGCTTAGGTCCAGACTTGGGTTTCTTCTCTTGAGCAGCAACTTGTTTGCTGTTCTTCTTGAAGTTCCCCTTCTTCTTCCCTTTGCCCTTTTTCTTGAAACTGGTGGTCTTATTGACCATCAACACTTGATGCTCCTTCTTGATTTCTACCTCCACAGCCTTTAGCATTGCGAAGAGCTTGGGAATCGTCTTTATGCATCCCTTGCATGTTATAGTTCATCATGAAGCTCTTGTATCTTGGTGGCAGTGATTCAAGAATTCTGTCAATGACGCTATCATTCGGAAGATTAACTCCCAGTTGAATCAAGTGATTGTTATACCCAGACATTCTGAGTATATGCTCACTGACAGAACTATTCTCCTCCATCTTGCAGCTGTAGAACTTATTGGTGTTGGAAATATGCCCTAGAGGCAATAATAAAATGGTTACTATTATATTTCCTTGTTCATGATAATTGTCTATTGTTCATGCTATAATTGTGTTATCCGGAAATCGTAATACATGTGTGAATATATAGACCACAAAATGTCCCTAGTAAGCCTCTAGTTGACTAGCTCGTTAATCAACAGATAGTCATGGTTTCCTGACTATGGACATTAGATGTCATTGATAACGGGATCACATCATTAGAAGAATGATGTGATGGACAAGACCCAATCTTAAGCATAGCACAAGATTGTGTAGTTCGTCTGCTAGAGCTTTTCTAATGTCAAGTATCTTTTCCTTAGACCATGAGATTGTGCAACTCCTGGATACTGTAGGAATACTTTGGGTGTGCCAAACATCACAACGTAACTGGGTGACTATAAAGGTGCACTACGGGTATCCCCGAAAGTGTTTGTTGGGTTGGCATGAATCGAGACTGGGATTTGTCACTCCGCATGACGGAGAGGTATCTCTGGGCCCACTCGGTAAAACATCATCGTAATGAGCTCAATGTGACTAAGGGTTGGTCACGGGATGATGTGTTACGGAACGAGTAAAGTGACTTGCCGGTAACGAGATTGAACAAGGTATTGGGATACCGACGATCGAATCTCGGGCAAGTAACGTACCAATTGACAAAGGGAATTGAATACGGGATTGATTGAATCCTCGATATCGTGGTTCATCCGATGAGATCATCGTGGAATATGTGGGAGCCAACATGGGTATCCAGATCCCGCTGTTGGCTATTGGCCGGAGAGTTGTCTCGGTCATGTCTGCATGGTTGCCGAACCCGTAGGGTCTACACACTTAAGGTTCGGTGACGCTAGGGTTGTAGAGATATTAGTATGCAGTAATCCGAAAGTTGTTCGTACTCCCGGATGAGATCCTGGACGTCACGAGGAGTTCCGGAATGGTCCGGAGGTAAAGATTTGTATGTAGGAAGTCCAGTTTCGGCCACCGGGAAGGTTTCGGGGTCATTGGTATTGTACCGGGACCACCGGAAGGATCCCGGGGGTCCACCGGGTAGGGCCACCTATCCCGGAGGTCCCCATGGGCTGAAGTGGGAAGGGAACCAGCCCCTGGTGGGCTGGTGCACCCCCCATGGGCCTCCTCCTGCGCCTAGGGTTAAAAACCCTAGGGGTGGGGGGCGCCTCCACCTGGCTTGGGGGCCAAGCCACACCCTTGGCCGCCGCCCCCCCATCTAGATGGGATCTAGAGGGGCCGGCGCCCCCTGGCCCCTATATATAGTGGTGGGGAGGGAGGGCAGCCGCACCCAAGTCCTTGGCGCCTCCCTCTCCCCCCGTGACACCTCTCCCTCTCGTTGGTGCTTGGCGAAGCTCTGCCGAGATCCCGCAGCTTCCACCACCACGCCGTCGTGCTGCTGGATCTCCATCAACCTCTCCTCTCCCCTTGCTGGATCAAGAAGGAGGAGACGTCTCTCCCAACCATACGTGTGTTGAACGCGGAGGTGCCGTCCGTTCGGCGCTTGGTCATCGGTGATTTGGATCACGACGAGTACGACTCCATCAACCCCGTTCTCTTGAACGCTTCCGCTCGTGATCTACAAGGGTATGTAGATGCACTCGCCTCTCCCTCGTTGCTAGATGACTCTATAGATTGATCTTGGTGATGCGTAGAAAATTTTAAAATTCTGCTACGTTCCCCAACAGTGGTATCAGAGCTAGGTCTATGCGTAGTTTCTATGCACGAGTAGAACACAAGTTGTTGTGGGCATTGATTTTGTCAATTTACTTGCCGTTACTAGTCTTATCTTGATTCGGCGGCATCGTGGGATGAAGCGGCCCGGACCGACCTTACACGTACCCTTACGTGAGACTGGTTCCACCGACTGACATGCACTAGTTGCATAAGGTGGCTAGCGGGTGTCTGTCTCTCCCACTTTAGTCCGATCGGATTCGATGAAAAGGGTCCTTATGAAGGGTAAATAGAAATTAGCATATCACGTTGTGGTTTTGGTGTAATTAAGAAACGTTCTTGCTAGAAGCCTATAGCAACCACGTAAAAACTTGCAACAACAATTAGAGGACGTCTAACTTGTTTTTGCAGCATATGCCGTGTGATGTGATATGGCCAAAAGGATGTGATGAATGATATATGTGATGTATGAGATTGATCATGTTCTTGTAATAGGAATCACGACTTGCATGTCGATGAGTATGACAACCGGCAGGAGCCATAGGAGTTGTCTTAATTTATTTATGACCTGCGTGTCAACATAAACGTCATGTAATTACTTTACTTTATCGCTAACCGTTAGCCATAGTAGTAGAAGTAATAGTTGACGAGACAATTTCATGAAGATACGATGATGGAGATCATGATGATGGAGATCATGGTGTCATGCCGGTGACGACGATGATCATGGC
This sequence comes from Triticum urartu, assembly GCF_003073215.2. Lineage (NCBI taxonomy): Eukaryota > Viridiplantae > Streptophyta > Magnoliopsida > Poales > Poaceae > Triticum > Triticum urartu. The sequence goes on along the minus strand of NC_053023.1, from coordinate 687,162,578 downwards.
GCCCCGAAGATGGAGATCAAAAGGAGCAAAATGATATTGGCCATATCATGTCACTATTTGATTGCATGTGATGTTTATCATGTTTTACATCTTATTTGCTTAGAACGACGGTAGCATAAATAAGATGATCCCTCGCAATAATTTCAAGAAAGTGTTCCCCCTAACTGTGCACCGTTGCTAAGGTCCGTTGTTCCGAAGCACCACGTGATGATCGGGTGTGATAGGTTCTAACGTTCACATACAACGGGTGTAAGCCAGATTTACACACGCAATACACTTAGGTTGACTTGACGAGCCTAGCATGTACAGACATGGCCTTGGAACACGGGAGACCGAAAGGTCGAACATGAGTCGTATAGAAGATATGATCAACATGAAAATGTTCACCGATGATGACTAGTCCCTCTCACGTGATGATCGGACACGGCCTAGTTGACTCGGATCATGTATCACTTAGATGACTAGAGGGATGTCTATCTGAGTGGGAGTTCATTAATAATTTAATTAGATGAACTTAATTATCATGAACATAGTCTAAAATCTTTGCAATATGTCTTGTAGATCAAATGGCCCACGCTAATGTTGCCCTCAACTTCAACGCGTTCCTAGAGAAAACCAAGCCGAATGACGATGGCAGCAACTACACGGACTGAGTCCGTAACCTGAGGATTATCCTCATAGCTGCCAGGAAAGCATATGTCCTTGATGTACCGCTAGGTGAAGCACCTATTTTCCCTGCAGAACAAGACGTTATGAACACTTGGCAGACATGTAGTGATGATTACTCCCTGGTTCAGTGCGGCATGCTTTACAGCTTAGAACCGGGGCTCCAAAAGCGTTTTGAGTAACACGGAGCATATGAGATGTTCCAAGAGCTGAAAATGGTTTTCCAAGCTCACACCCGGGTCAAGAGATATAAAGTCTCCGACAAGTTCTACAATTGTAAGATGGAGGGGAACAGTTCTGTCAGCGAGCACATACTCAAAATGTCTGGGCTGCATAACCGCTTGTCTCAGCTAGGAGTTAATTTCCCGGATGATGCGGTCGTTGACAGAATCCTTCAGTCGCTCCCACCTAGCTACAAGAGCTTTGTGATGAACTTCAATATGCAGGGGATGGAAAAGACCATTCCCAAGGTATATTCAATGCTGAAATCAGCGGAGGTGGACATCAAAAAGGAACATCAAGTGTTGAGGGTGAATAAAACCACTAAGTTCAAGAAAGGCAAGGGTAAAAAGAACTTCAAGAAGGACGGCAAGGGAGTTGCCGCGCCCGGTAAGCAAGCTGCCGGGAAGAAGTCAAAGAATGGATCCAATCCTGAGACTAAGTGCTTTTATTGCAAGGGAAACAGTCACTGGAAGCGGAACTGCCCCAAGTACTTAGCGTAAAAGAAGGCCGACAATACCAAAGGTATATGTGATATACATGTTATTGATGTGTACCTTACAAGCGCTCGTAGTAGCTCCTGGGTATTTGATACCGGTGCAGTTGCTCATATTTGTAACTCAAAACAGGAACTGCGGAATAAACGGAGAGTGGCGAAGGACGAGGTGACGATGCGCGTCGGGAATGGTTCCAAGGTCGATGTGATCGCCGTCGGCATGCTACCTCTGCATTTACCTACGGGATTAGTTTTAAACCTCAATAATTGTTATTTAGTACTAGCTTTGAGCATGAACATTGTATCTGGATCTCGTTTAATGCGAGATGGCTACTCATTTAAATCTGAGAATAATGGTTGTTCTATTTATATGAGAGACATGTTTTATGGTCATGCCCCGCTGGTCAATGGTTTATTCTTATTTAATCTCGAACGTGATGTTACACACATTCATAGTGTGAATACCAAAAGATGTAAGGTTGATAATGATAGTCCCACATACTTGTGGCACTGCCGCCTTGGTCACATTGGTGTCAAACGCATGAAGAAACTCCATGCAGATGGACTTTTGGAGTCTCTTGATTATGAATCATTTGACACGTGCGAACCATGCCTCATGTGTAAAATGACCAAGACTCCGTTCTCCGGAACAATTGAGCGAGCAACCAACTTATTGGAAATCATACATACTGATGTGTGCGGTCCAATGAGCGTTGAGGCTCGCGGTGGCTATCCTTATGTCCTCACCCTCACTGATGACTTAAGTAGATATGGGTATGTCTACTTAATGAAACACAAGTCTGAGACCTTTGAAAAGTTCAAGGAATTTTGGAGTGAGGTTGAGAATCAATGTGGCAGGAAAATCAAGTTCTTACGATCAGATCATGGGGGAGAATATTTGAGTCACGAATTTGGCACACACTTAAGGAAATGTGGAATAGTTTCACAACTCACGCCGCCTGGAACACCACAGCGTAATGGTGTGTCCGAACGTTGTAATCGCACCCTATTGGATATGGTACGATCTATGATGTCTCTTACCGATCTACCGCTGTCATTTTGGGGTTATGCTATAGAGACTGCCGCATTCACTTTAAATAGGGCTCCGTCGAAATCCGTTGAGACGACACCGTATGAATTGTGGTTTGGCAAGAAACCTAAGCTGTCGTTTCTGAAAGTTTGGGGATGCGATGCTTATGTCAAGAAACTTCAACCTGAAAAGCTCGAACCCAAATCAGAAAAATGCGTCTTCATAGGATACCCTAAAGAAACTATTGGGTATACCTTCTATCTTAGATCCGAAGGCAAGACCTTTATTGCCAAGAATGGATCCTTTCTAGAGAAAGAGTTTCTCTCGAAAGAAGTAAGTGGGAGGAAAGTAGAACTTGATGAAGTATTGCCTCTTGAACCGGAGAGTGGCGCAGCTCAAGAAATTGTTCATGAGGTGTCTGCACCGACTAGGGAGGAAGTTAATGATGATGGTCATGAAACTTCAGATCAAGTTGCTACTGAACTTCGAAGGTCCACAAGGACGCGTTCCGCACCAGAGTGGTACAGCAACCCTGTCCTGGAAATTATGTTGGTAGACAATGGTGAACCTTCGAACTATGAAGAAGCGATGGCGGGCCCAGATTCCGACAAATGGCTGGAAGCCATGAAATCCAAGATAGGATCCATGTATGAAAACGAAGTATGGACAATGACTGACTTGCCCGATGATCAGCGAGCCATAGAAAATAAATGGATCTTTAAGAAGAAGACAGACGCGGATGGTAATGTGACCATCTATAAGGCTTGGCTTGTCGCTAAGGGTTATCGACAAGTTCAAGGGGTTGACTACGATGAGACTTTCTCACCTGTGGCGAAGCTGAAGTCCGTCCGAATCATGTTAGCAATTGCCGCATTCTATGATTATGAGATATGGCAAATGGACGTCAAAACGGCATTCCTTAATGGTTTCCTTAAGGAAGAATTGTATATGATGCAGCCAGAAGGTTTTGTCATTCCTAAGAATGCTGACAAGGTGTACAAGCTCCAACGCTCAATCTATGGGCTGGTGCAAGCATCTCGGAGTTGGAACATTCGTTTTGATGAGATGATCAAAGCGTTTGGGTTTACGCAGACTTGTGGAGAAGCCTGCGTTTACAAGAAAGTGAGTGGGAGCTCTGTAGCATTTCTCATATTGTATGTGGATGACATACTATTGATGGGAAATGATATAGAATTCTTGGAAAGCATAAAGGCCTACTTGAACAAGTGTTTTTAAATGAAGGACCTTGGAGAAGCTGCTTATATATTAGGCATCAAGATCTATAGAGATAGATCGAGATGCCTCATTGGTCTTTCACAAAGTACGTACCTTGACAAGATATTGAAGAACTTCAATATGGATCAGTCCAAGAAGGGGTTCTTGCCTGTACTGCAAGGTATGAGATTGAGCACGGCTCAATGCCCGACCATGGCAGAAGATAGAGAAAAGATGAGTGTCGTCCCCTATGCCTCGGCCATAGGGTCTATCATGTATACCATGCTGTGTACCAGAACTGATGTAAACCTTGCCGTGAGTTTGGTAGGAAGGTACCAAAGTAATCCCGACATGGAACACTGGACAGCTGTAACATCCCAAATTTTCAATTTGGAATGTTATACACTAGATCATCATTGCATATCATATTTATTGCATTTTGGTTGATCCTAGAAATTTCACGCAACTCAAGGACCCTCGGAGAGAGTTGGGGATTTCGTTATTTTCATATTTGAGTTGTCTCGAATTTTGAAAATAGGATCATTTGATTTGATTTATTTTATCTTCAATTATTTCTATTACAAAAATAAGAGAGAGGGAATAAAATGACTTTCCCAAAATAAAGAAATATTGAGGATTTAATAAAAAATCATTTAAGATTTTATTTGGTTTTATTTGCTATTTTATTTGAATTTAGGAAAAATGCGCGTTTTTCAAAATCGCATTTAGGCCCCAAATAAATGTTCATCCAGTGCGGTTTGATTTTAGAAGCCGGGGAAAATTTATTTCGGGATTTTTGGAGTCTGTTTAGTATTTCTTTTGTTTTTTTCCGAGCATAATTATTAAAAAAAAACGTCCGAACCGACCTTGGGCCGTAACCGGCCAGGACTCTCCCGGCCGGGCCTCTTATAAACCGCGCCCAGCCCCGGCCGAAGCCCAAGTCGCCGCCCCGCCCAAAACCCTAACCCTAGCCGCCGCCCCGCCGCCGCCGCCTCGCCGCGCCGCCAACTCGCCGCCGACTCGCCGCCCCGCCGCCGCCGCCTAGCCACCCCGCCACCGCCTCGCCGCCCTGCCGCCGCCGGACCCGCCGGACCGCCGCCGCCGCCGGAGTTGCCGGAGGTAGTTTTTTTTTCGCCTCCGGCTTTTCTCGAAAAAACATTCGGTTTCCGACGGTTTTGCTCGTTTTTTAGTTTCGGTTTTTTTAAATAAATCAGTTTTCCGGTTTATTTAAATAGAGAGCGTTCGTCCCTTCGTTCGTTTTAACGAACGTTTGTCATTTTTCTTTTTCTCGGATTAAATCCGCGATTTTTTTAGATCGCGATCTCTGATCCGATTTTCGTTTTAGTCTAACTTTTTGCTCGTTTATCGGAATCAGGCGATTCAAGCGCCTGGAGTTTCATCTCGAAACCCTCTTTCCGATTTACCAACTTAAACAAGTTTTTGCCACTATAAAAATTGCCTTAGATCCAGAATAGTAAATGAAGCCTGTTTCTTTTGCCGTTTGTCTTTCGTTGCTTCGTTCAATTTGATTCTTTTTGCCAACCGGAGTTCTTAATTTGAACTTTCTGGTTAGATCTCTTATTTGAGTTTTATGTGTGAATTAGATGAGTACTTATTGTATGCTTGTTTGTTTGTGATAGAGTACCCGGAGTGCGCCTCTTGCTACTTCGAATCGCTAGGTTTTTCGGACCATCAGCAAGGCAAGTAACACTTTGATCATGTTTTCCCTCTACCCAGTTTTATTGCATTAGATCAATCCTCACACATTGCATGATTAGGATCTAATTAAATTGTGGGTTTGGGAAGTAGTTGAGGTAGTACCTATTACCTGTTATTATCAAATCTTTGGGAGTTACTTTTACGTTATGCTTATGCCATGCTATGCTCGTAGACGTGGTTGGGTTTGAGAGTATTTCATGACAGATGTGAGATTGTTAATTAATGGGTTACTTAAGGTGGCAACTTAAATACACATTTGGGTGGATTGAGGTACCTGGGTATTCCAGGATTGCCTGTTTTTTTATGGACCGCCACCCAGGCTCAAAGGGATCATGAGATTATTCATACTAGAAACTTCCGTGTGCAGCCACAAGCTATTATGGGCTCTAGCATAGTTGACTAAGTTGTGCGAACTCTTACAGTGGTAGACTAGCAGATGTAGGGGAAAGTAGGTGTAACGGTCTACCCGATCGTAAGGTGCTAGCGCTTCTGAAAGACTATGTCTCGGTCATCCGTTTCTCAAACACCATGTAGTGCGAGAATCCAAACGGAGGCGATCGAGTCTTGTGGGGAAAAGTGTGCAAACCTCTGCAGAGTGTATAAACTAATCATGGTTAGCCGTGTCCCCGGTTATGGACATTTTGAGTATCTAGTACCTGGATTATCATGTGAATCTCAACATGTTACTCTAAAATTAATTTTGCTGGGTTTCTTTAATGATGATGCTTAATTGGGATTGAGAATGCTGTCAAACATTCTCAATGTTTAACAACTACCATGATAGTTAAATAAATTTATTCCTTTGCAGTAGGGAACAATTGGCTTTACGCAAAACCGTAACCATAGAGCTTTCCACCAACCAAATATGCATATAGAATAGCTGTTTCATTCCATTACTCTCTATGTGTTACTTTGCCAACATATTCCATGTGCTGACCCGTTTCGGGCTGCAACGTTAATGTTGCAGACTTTTCAGACGATGATTAAGGAGTTTTAGGTCGTGGTTCTATACTCAGTGATGCCGTTGGAGTTGATGGACTCACTTATCTTCCAAGCCTTCCGCCGTTATCGTTATTAGATGGCCTTAAGCCATATTTATTGTAATAAGTTCTCTTTTGAGACATTCAATGTAATAAGTGTGTGATTGCTACTCTGTTATAAATCCTTCAAGTACTGTGTGGTGTCAGCATTACTGATCCAGGGATGACACCTGAGCACAGATATTGGACCGTTTGAGGTCTGGTCGCTACAAGATGGTATCAGAGGACACGCTGACTGTAGGACACGACCACTAAGCTAAAGACCTAGATCACTACTCACTCTCTTCTCTTTCTGACTTCTCGTATTTTCTACTCTTTTAGGATGGCGGATGCAAGGAACAAGTTCACGCAACCGAATGAAGATACACCCTTTGGATGTCACTTGAAGGAAGTCACTAGATACCTAAACATAGGAGTACCAAGCTTCACCGGAACCTACAACGCCACTTTACCTGAAGAAGAGCGCTGGATGATTCAAGTTCAAGTTCCAGGAAGAACGTTCATGCCAGTCACTGAGCCCATAGAGTTTTCATTTGATGCACCAACTTGGAGTCTAGGAAAGAGCATGGCAGCTCACATCGCCATGGGATGCATTGGAGAAATCTACCGCAATGATCTCAAGGATACGATTTACCATATTTGTGGGCGCCGAGATGAGCACTGGGAGATGATCAACACCAGAAAGGATTGATCAGTCGCAGTGTTTATCCAGGAGTTAAACCAGCACATTCGACGTCAGGAGAACCAGATGTGCGCCGACATGATAGACCCGAAGAAGGCAAAGACAAGAATCAAGGAACTGGAGGAAGAGCTCAAGGCTACGTGTGAAGATTATGAAGAGGAAATTGAAGTACTAGTGGAGAAAAATGACGATCTGATCAAGAAGATTGGAATACTCATGGGAGGCCCTACACCAGTAGAAGAAGACAAAGAACCCAAGGAGATTCGCCCGGAAGACTACATCATCATCGACGACACCGACTCGGATCCAGATGATAGCGATGATGACTATGTTGATGAAGCAGGAGCAGATATCATGGAGTCTGCAACCGAAGAATATTTCTAGTAGACCACCTCATTAGTAGTAGTAGTCCATCATGTAAATATAGTAGTCCTATCACTTTTGCGATAGTTAGATCGTTTGTATGCCCTTGTTTGATTGATTGAATGAAGTGAATTGTTTGCTTTTGCCTCATGTGCATATGGGTAGTGTTTTCTCTCTAGACCCCTCTCTATTCTTAAATCTCATCTTTTCTAAACCCTCAGATGCCTCCGAGACGTGACCCCGGATTTACCTTCCCACCGGAGCTCACCCAGTTGATCCAGCAGCAGAACACGTTGATGCAGTTGCTAGTCTAGAATCAGAATCAGGGGAACAACAACAACAACCCACCACCACATGTTGATCACTTAGCCCATTTTCTTAGGCTGAATCCGCCGGTGTTTTCCAGTAGCACCGAGCCGATAGTAGCAGATGATTGGCTCCGCAAGACAGCTAGAGAGTTGACCACACCAGGATGCACAGATGCGGAAAAGGTGAAGTTTGCCGCACATCAGCTTGAAGGACCCGCAGCATCATGGTGGGAGAACTTCACAGCCACTTTCCCTGTCGACACTGTCACGTGGGACCAGTTTCAGCAGGCTTTTCGAACTGCCCATGTTTCAGCAGGAGCTATGGCCATAAAGAAGCGAGCGTTTCGCAACTTGCGCCAAGGAGGACGGACTGTTGGCCAGTATGTGGAGGACTTTAGTAAATTAGCACATTATGCCCCAGACAACGTTGCTACGGATGTAGCTAAGCAGGAGAAGTTTTTGGAAGGACTGAATGATGAGTTGAGCATGCAGTTGATGGTAGCCACCTTCAACAACTACCAGGAGTTGGTTGATCGTGCTCTCATGATTGAAGGGAAGCAGCAGCAGATTGAGAACCGCAAGAGGAAGTATGGACAAGGAAAGCACAATTCAGGAGCCCAGCAGAAGCCACGTTTTACCCCTAGACCGGGAGGACATTTTCAGCATACCCATGGAGGAGGTAGTTCGCACAATCACAACGGCACCAAGAATGGTAATGGGAATGGAGGAAGCAACGACCAGAACCGCACCAACCCATCGACCCCAGCCAAGAGAGACCTGAGCCAAGTCAATTGTTTTAAGTGCCAGAAGACCGGACATTTTGCCAATGAATGTCCTGAATCCCAGAATGGTAATGACAATGGAAGCTCTGGGAATAAGCCGAACCCTTTCAACAGGGGACAAGTGAACCACGTTAACATGGAGGAGGTTGAAGAGCAGCCGGATGTAGTAATCGGTAAGTTTTTGGTTAAGTCATTTACTGCACTCGTTCTTTTCGATACTGGTGCATCACATTCATACATATCAAGGGGATTTGTGGATAAGTATAACCTGCCCATCAAAGTTCTTAGAACACCTATGTTAGTAAGCTCACCAGGAGCGGAGTATATGGCTAGCCAAGGATGTTTTCAAGTGCCATTAAGTATAGGTAGGCATGTGTTTCCCTCAGATTTGATAATATTGGAATCACAAGGTTTGGATGTAATTCTGGGTATGGATTGGTTGTCGATGTATGGAAGAAACATCGATTGCGCCAGTAAGTCAATCTTGCTTACCACCCCAGAAGGGAGAAGGATCAAGTATGTATCCCGGCATGTGCCGAAGAGGACTCAAGTAAATTGTTTAACAGGAGTTGTGCAGGAGGAAGTACCAGTAGTGAAGGATTTCCCCGATGTATTTCCAGAAGAATTGCTAGGCATGCCACCGGATAGAGATATTGAGTTTCTGATTGAGCTTTTGCCAGGCACAGGGCCAATATCAAAGAGACCATATAGGATGCCTGCAAAGGATTTGGTGGAGATTAAGAAGCAAATTAAGGAGTTACTGGATAAAGGGTACATTCACCCAAGTTCATCGCCTTGGGGATCGCCAGTACTTCTAGTGGAGAAGAAGGATGGATCGTTAAGGATGGTTGTTGATTATCAAGGATTGAATGAAGTAACCATCAAGAACAAGTACCCACTACCTATGATCAATGATCTGTTTGATCGATTGCAAGGAGCTAAGGTGTTTTCCAAGATTGATCTACGATCAGGATACCACCAGTTGAAGATTCGAGAACAGGATATACCCAAGACGGCTTTTACCACCAGGTATGGGCTGTACGAGTATACCGTTATGTCATTTGGTCTGACTAACGCACCTGCATATTTTATGAACATGATGAACACAGTGTTTATGGAGTTCTTGGATAAGTTCGTCGTAGTGTTCATTGATGATATCCTGGTTTACTCGAAGAATGAAGAGGAGCATAAGGAGCATTTGCGTTTGGTCCTTGGAAAGCTCAGAGAACATCAATTATATGCCAAATTTAGCAAATGTGAGTTTTGGTTGAAAGAAGTTGGATTTCTCGGACACGTTATATCCGGAGAAGGTATAGCAGTAGATCCCACTAAAGTTGATACCGTGACCAAGTGGGAAGCACCAACCACAGTCGGAGAGATCCGGAGTTTTCTTGGACTCGCAGGATACTACCGGAGGTTTATTGAGAATTTCTCAAAGATTGCGAAGCCTATAACGGAGTTGTTGAAGAAGGATACCAAATTCATATGGACTGAGGAATGTGAGGCTAGTTTTTAGGAGTTGAAGAAACGTTTGGTTACCTCACCAGTGTTGATTTTACCGGATCAGACCAAGGATTATGAGGTGTATTGTGACGCTTCACGTCGAGGACTTGGAGCAGTGCTTATGCAGGAAGGAAGAGTTGTTTCATATGCCTCACGACAACTTAAGCCTCATGAGTTGAATTATGCTACACATGATTTGGAGTTAGCAGCCGTAGTGCATGCATTGAAGACTTGGAGACATTTTCTGATTGGAAACCATTGTGAGGTGTACACGGATCACAAGAGTTTGAAGTATATTTTCACACAGAAGGAGTTGAACCTCAGACAAAGGAGATGGTTGGAGCTCATCAAGGATTATGATATGAAATTGCATTATCACCCCGGAAAGGCTAACGTAGTAGCTAATGCGTTGAGCCGCAAGAGTCATGTCAACACCCTACTGACGGGAGATTTACCAAGGGAGTTAGCCGAAAATCTTCGAGAGCTATGTTTGGAAATAGTCCCCAAAGGTTATGTAGCAGCATTGGAGAATCAGTCTACGTTGATGGATAAGATCAGAGAAGCTCAAAGGACTGACAAGGAGATTGCCTCTATTAAGGAGAAACTAAGCAAAGGAAAAGCCAAGGGATTTCGTGAGGATGAGAACGATACCTTATGGTTTGAAGACCATGTTTATGTGCCAAATGATCCGGAGATCAGGAAGTTAATTTTACAAGAGGCCCATGATTCACCGTATTCGATTCACCCCGGAAATACCAAGATGTATTTGGATTTGAAGGATATTTTCTGGTGGACTGGAATGAAGAAGGATATTGCGGAATATGTAGCAGTCTATGATGTATGTCAGAGAGTAAAGGCAGAGCATCAGAAGCCAGCCGGATTGCTACAGCCATTGCCGATACCCGAATGGAAGTGGGATAATCTAGGCATGGATTTTATTATAGGATTGCCCAGAACATGTTCAGGCTATGACTCGATATGGGTTGTAGTCGATCGTTTGACAAAGGTAGCTCGTTTCATTCCAGTGAAGACTACCTATACCAGTGCAAAGTTGGCAAAGATATACATGACTAGAGTCGTTTGTCTGCATGGAGTTCCAAGGAGCATAATATCAGACAGAGGAACCCAGTTTACCTCAAAGTTCTGGAATCAATTGCATGAGACTTTGGGAACCAGACTGGACTTTAGCACAACTTTCCACCAGCAGACAGATGGACAGACTGAGAGAGTCAATCAGATTTTGGAGGATATGCTAAGAGCTTGTGCGCTAGATTATGGATCTAGTTGGGATGAGAATTTTCCATATGCAGAGTTCTCTTACAACAACAGCTATCAATCCAGTTTGAAGATGGCCCCTTTCGAAGCCTTGTACGGAAGGAGGTGCAGGACCGCATTATCCTGGGATGAAGTTGGAGACCGCCAGTTGTTTGGACCGGATCTGATAAAGGAGTCTGAACAGAAAGTGAAATTGATTCGCGACAGGCTGAAGGTAGCCCAATCCAGGAAGAAGAGCTACGCAGATTCTAAACGCAAGGAGATAGTTTACGAAGTCGGAGACTGAGTTTATCTTCGAGTATCACCACTTCGAGGAGTTAAGCGCTTTGGAGTTAAGGGAAAGTTAGCGCCATGTTTTGTAGGCCCATACAAAGTTTTAGAGCGTATGGGAGAAGTAGCCTACAAGTTGGAATTACCTGAAGGGTTGTCAGGAGTTCACGACGTGTTCCACGTATCCCAGTTGAAGAAGTGCCACGCAGAGATGGCTGACATACTGCTGAGAGATACAGTACCACTGGAAGCAATTCAGTTGGACAGTGATTTGACCTATGAGGAGAAACCAGTTAAGATTCTAGAGTATGCCAGTCGAGTCACCCGCAGCAAGGTTATCAAGTTTTGCAAGGTTCAGTGGAGCCACCACACGGAGGATGAAGCCACCTGGGAACGAGAGGAAGATTTGCTGAAGGACCACCCTCACCTATTTTCTAGCCAACCCGAATCTCGAGGGCGAGATTCATCTTAAGGGGGGTAGGTTTGTAACATCCCAAATTTTCAATTTGGAATGTTATACACTAGATCATCATTGCATATCATATTTATTGCATTTTGGTTGATCCTAGAAATTTCACGCAACTCAAGGACCCTCGGAGAGAGTTGGGGATTTCGTTATTTTCATATTTGAGTTGTCTCGAATTTTGAAAATAGGATCATTTGATTTTATTTATTTTACCTTCAATTATTTCTATTACAAAAATAAGAGAGAGGGAATAAAATGACTTTCCCAAAATAAAGAAATATTGAGGATTTAATAAAAAATCATTTAAGATTTTATTTGGTTTATTTGCTATTTTATTTGAATTTAGGAAAAATGCGCGTTTTTCAAAATCGCATTTAGGCCCCAAATAAATGTTCATCCCGTGCGGCTTGATTTTAGAAGCCTGGGAAAATTTATTTCGGGATTTTTGAAGTTTGTTTAGTATTTCTTTTGTTTTTTCCGAGCGTAATTATTTAAAAAAAAACGTCTGAACCGACCTTGGGCCATAACCGGCCAGGACTCTCCCGGCCGGGCCTCTTATAAACCGCGCCCCGCCCCGGTCGAAGCCCAAGTCGCCGCCCCACCCAAAACCCTAACCCTAGCCGCCGCCGCGCCGCCGCCTCGCCGCGCCGCCGCCCCGCCGCCGCGCCGCCGCTGCGCCGCCGCCCCGCCGCCTCGCCGCGCCGCCCCCGCCGCGCCGCCGCCACGCCGTCGCCGCCGCCGCGCCGCCGCCGCCTCGCCGCCCCACCGCTGCCCCGCCGCCGCTGCCGCCGCGTCGCCACCCCGCCGCCGTCGCCGGAGTTGCCGGAGGTAGTTTTTTTTCGCCTCCGGTTTTTCTCGAAAAACCGTTCGGTTTCCGACGGTTTTGCTCGTTTTTTTAGTTCCGGTTTTTTTAAATAAATCGGTTTTCTGGTTTATTTGAATAGCGAGCGTTCGTCCATTCGTTCGTTTTAACGAACGTTCATCGTTTTTCTTTTTCTCGGATTAAATCCATGATTTTTTCAGATCGCGATCTCTGATCCGATTTTTGTTTTAGTCTAACTTTTCGCTTGTTTATCGGAATCAGGAGATTCAAGCGCCTGGAGTTTCGTCTCGAAACCCTCTTTCCGATTTACCAACTTAAACAAGTTTTGGCCACTATAAAAATTGCCTTAGATCCAGAATAGTAAACAAAGCCTGTTTCTTTTGCCGTTTGTCTTTCGTTGCTTCGTTCAATTTGATTCTTTTTGCCAACCGGAGTTCTTAAGTTGAAATTTCGGTTAGATCTCTTATTTGAGTTTTACCTGTGCATTAGATGAGTACTTATTGTATGCTTGTTTGTTTGCGATAGAGTACCCGGAGTGCGCCGCTTGCTACTTCGAATCGCTAGGTTTCCCGGACCATCAGCAAGGCAAGTAACACTTTGATCATGTTTTCCCTCTACCCAGTTTTATTGCATTAGATCAATCCTCACACATTGCATGATTAGGATCTAATTAAATTGTGGGTTTGGGAAGTAGTTGAGGTAGTACCTATTACCTGTTACTATCAACCCTTTGGGAGTTAATTTTACGTTATGCTTATGCCATGCTATGCTTGTAGACGTGGTTGGGTTTGAGAGTATTTCATGACAGATGTGAGATTGTTAATTAATGGGTTACTTAAGGTGGCAACTTAAATACACATTTGGGTGGATTGAGGTACCTGGGTATTCCAGGATTGCCTGTTTTTTATGGACCGCCACCCAGGCTCAAAGGGATCATGAGATTATTCATACTAGAAACTTCCGTGTGCAGCCACAAGCTATTATGGGCTCTAGCATAGTTGACTAAGTTGTGCGAACTCTTAAAGTGGTAGACTAGAAGATGTAGGGGAAAGTAGGTGTAACGGTCTACCCGATCGTAAGGTGCTAGCGCTTATGAAAGACTATGTCTCGGTCATCCGTTTCTCAAACACCATGTAGTGCGAGAATCCAAACGGAGGCGATCGAGTCTTGTGGGGAAAAGTGCACAAACCTCTGCAGAGTGTATAAACTAATCATGGTTAGCCGTGTCCCCGGTTATGGACATTTTGAGTATCTAGTACCTGGATTATCATGTGAATCTCAATATGTTACTCTAAAATTAATTTTGCCGGGTTTGTTTAATGATGATGCTTAATTGGGATTGAGAATGTTGTCAACCATTCTCAATGTTTAACAACTACCATGATAGTTAAATAAATTTATTTCTTTGCAGTAGGGAAAAATTGGCTTTACGCAAAACTGTAACCATAGAGCTTTCCACCAGCCAAATATGCATATAGAATAGCTATTTCATTTCATTACTCTCTATGTGTTACTTTGCCAGCATATTCCATGTGCTGACCCATTTCAGGCTGCAATGTTAATGTTACAGACTTTACAGACGATGATTAAGGAGTTTTAGGTCGTGGTTCTATACTCAGTGATGCCGTTGGAGTTGATGGACTCACTTATCTTCCAGGCCTTCTGCTGTTATCGTTATTAGATGGCCTTAAGCCATATTTATTGTAATAAGTTCTCTTTTTAGACATTCGATGTAATAAGTGTGTGATTGCTACTCTGTTATAAATCCTTCAAGTACTGTGTGGTGTGAGCATTACTGATCCAGGGATGACACCTGAGCACAGAGATTGGACCGTTTGAGGTCTGGTCGCTACAACAGCGGTCAAGAATATCCTGAAGTACCTGAAAAGGACTAAGGATATGTTTCTTGTCTATGGAGGTGACGAAGAGCTCGTCGTAAAGGGTTACGTCGATGCTAGCTTCGACACAGATCTGGATGACTCTAAGTCACAAACCGGATATGTGTATATTTTGAATGGTGGGGCAGTCAGCTGGTGCAGTTGCAAGCAAAGCGTTATGGCGGGATCTACATGTGAAGCGGAGTACATGGCAGCCTCGGAGGCAGCATAAGAAGCAATCTGGGTGAAGGAGTTCATTACCGACCTAGGAGTTATTCCCAATGCGTCGGGCCCGATGACTCTCTTCTGTGACAACACTGGAGCTATTGCCCTTGCCAAGGAGCCCAGGTTTCACAGGAAGACCAGGCATATCAAGCGTCGCTTTAACTCCATTCGTGAAAATGTTCAAGATGGAGACATGGATATTTGTAAAGTGCATACGGACCTGAATGTCGCAGATCCATTGACTAAGCTTCTTCCTCGAGCAAAACATGATCAACACCAGAACTCTATGGGTGTTCGATTCATCACAATGTAACTAGATTATTGACTCTAGTGCAAGTGGGAGACTGTTGGAAATATGCCCTAGAGGCAACAATAAAATGGTTATTATTATATTTCCTTGTTCATGCTATAATTGTGTTATCCGGAAATCATAATACATGTGTGAATATATAGACCACAAAATGTCCCTAGTAAGCCTCTAGTTGACTAGCTCGTTAATCAACAGATAGTCATGGTTTCCTGACTATGGACATTAGATGTCATTGATAACGGGATCACATCATTAGAAGAATGATGTGATCGACAAGACCCAATCTTAAGCATAACACAAGATCGTGTAGTTCGTCTGCTAGAGCTTTTCTAATGTCAAGTATCTTTTCCTTAGACCATGAGATTGTGTAACTCCCGGATACTGTAGGAATACTTTGGGTGTGCCAAACGTCACAACGTAAGTGGGTGACTATAAAGGTGCACTACGGGTATCTCCGAAAGTGTTTGTTGGGTTGGCACGAATCGAGACTGGGATTTGTCACTCCGCATGACGGAGAGGTATCTCTGGGCCCACTCGATAAAACATCATCGTAATGAGCTCAATGTGACTAAGGGTTGGTCACGGGATGATGTGTTACGGAACGAGTAAAGTGACTTGCCGGTAACGAGATTGAACGAGGTATTGGGATACCGACGATCGAATCTCGGGCAAGTAACGTACCGATTGACAAAGGGAATTGAATACGGGATTGATTGAATCCTCGATATCGTGGTTCATCCGATGAGATCATCGTGGAATATGTGGGAGCCAACATGGGTATCCAGATGCCGCTGTTGGCTATTGGCCGAAGAGTTGTCTCGGTCATGTCTGCATGGTTCCCGAACCCGTAGGGTCTACACACTTAAGGTTCGGTGACGCTAGGGTTGTAGAGATATTAGTATGCGGTAACCCGAAAGTTGTTCGAAGTCCCGGATGAGATCCTGGACATCACAAGGAGTTCCGGACTGGTCCGGAGGTAAAGATTTGTATATAGGAAGTCCATTTTCGGCCACCGGGAAGGTTTCGGGGTCATCGGTATTATACCGGGACCACCGGAAGGATCCCGGGGGTCCACCGGGTAGGGCCACCTATCCCGGAGGGCCCCATGGGCTGAAGTGGGAAGGGAACCAGCCCCTGGTGGGCTGGTGCGCCCCCCATGGGCCTCCTCCTGTGCCTAGGGTTAGAAACCCTAGGGGTGGGGGGCGCCTCCACCTGGCTTGGGGTCCAAGCCACCCCCTTGGCCGCCCCCCTATCTAGATGGGATGTAGAGGGGCCGGCGCCCCCTAGCCCCTATATATAGTGGAGGGGAGGGAGGGCAGCCGCACCCAAGTCCCTGGCGCCTCCCTCTCCCCCCGTGACACCTCTCCCTCTCGTTGGTGCTTGGCGAAGCCCTGCCGAGATCCCGCAGCTTCCACCACCATGCCGTCGTGCTGCTGGATCTCCATCAACCTCTCCTATCCCCTTGCTGGATCAAGAAGGAGGAAACGTCTCTCCAGCCGTACGTGTGTTGAACGCGGAGGTGTCGCCCGTTCGGCGCTCGGTCATCGGTGATTTGGATCACGACGAGTACGACTCCATCAACCCCGTTCTCTTGAACGCTTCCGCTCGCGATCTACAAGGGTATGTACATGCACTCCCCTCTCCCTCGTTGCTAGATGACTCCATAGATTGATCTTGGTGATGCGTAGAAAATTTTAAAATTCTGCTACGTTCCCCAACAATTGGAGACTTCATATCTCTCAATCCGGGCATTTGCTTGAAATATTAACTTCAACTCCTGGAACATCTCATATGCTCCATGACGTTTAAAACGTCGTTGAAGTCCCGGCTCTAAGCCGTAAAGCATGGCACACTGAACTATCAAGTAGTCATCAGCTTTGCTCTGCCAGACGTTCATAACATCTGGTGTAGCTCCTGCAGCAGGTTTGGCACCTAGCGGTGCTTCCAGGACATAATTCTTCTGTGCAACAATGAGGATAATCCTCAAGTTACGGACCCAGTCCGTGTAATTGCTACCATCATCTTTCAACTTTGCTTTCTCAAGGAACACATTAAAATTCAACGGAACAACAGCACGGGCCATCTATCTACAATAAACATAGACAAGCAAGATAATATCAGGTACTAAGTTCATGAAAAATTTAAGATCAATTAATCATATCACTTAAGAACTCCCACTTAGATAGACATCCCTCTAATCCTCTAAGTGATCACGTGATCCAAATCAACTAAACCATAACCGATCATCACGTGAAATGGAGTAGCTTTCAATGGTGAACATCACTATGTTGATCATATCTACTATATGATTCACGCTCGACCTTTCGGTCTTAGTGTTCCGAGGCCATATCTGCATATGCTAGGCTCGTGAAGTTTAACCTGAGTATTTTGCGTGTGCAAAACTGGCTTGCACCCGTTGTAGATGGACGTAGAGCTTATCACACCCGATCATCACGTGGTGTCTGGGCACACCGAACTTTGGCAACGGTGCATACTCAGGGAGAACACTTTTATCTTGAAATTTAGTGAGAGATCATCTTATAATGCTACCATCAATCAAAGCAAGATAAGATGCATAAAAGATAAACATCACATGCAATCAATATAAGTGATATGATATGGCCATCATCATCTTGTGCTTGTGATCTCCATCTCCGAAGCACCGTCATGATCACCATCGTCACCGGCGCGACACCTTGATCTCCACCGTAGCATCGTTGCCGTCTCGCCAATCTTATGGTTCTACGACTGTCGCTACCGCTTAGTGATAAAGTAAAGCATTACAGGGCGATTGCATTTCATACAATAAAGCGACAACCATATGGCTCCTGCCAGTTGCCGATAACTCAGTTACAAAACATGATCATCTCATACAATAAAATTTAGCATCATGCTTTGACCATATCACATCACAACATGCCCTGCAAAAACTAGTTAGACGTCCTCTACTTTGTTGTTGCAAGTTTTACGTGGCTGCTACGAGCCGAGCAAGAACCATTCTTACCTACGCATCAAAACCGCAACGATAGTTTGTCAAGTTGGTGCTGTTTTAACCTTCACAAGGACCGGGCGTAGCCACACTCGGTTCAACTAAAGTTGGAGAAACTGACACCCGCCAGCCACCTATGTGCAAAGCACGTCGGTAGAACCAGTCTCGCGTAAGCATACGCGTAATGTCGGTCCGGGCCACTTCATCCAACAATACCGCTGAGGGAGTCCTGGATTAGGGGGTCTCCGGATAGCCGGACTATCTCCATTGGCCGGACTGTTAGACTATGAAGATACAAGATTGAAGACTTCGTCTCGTGTCTGGATGGGACTCTACTTGGCGTGGAAGGCAAGCTAGGCAATACGGATATGGATATCTCCTCCATTGTAACCGACCTTGTGTAACCCTAACCCTCTCCGGTGTCTATATAAACCGAAGGGTTTTAGTCCGACGACAATCACAACATACAATCATACCATAGGCTAGCTTCTAGGGTTTAGCCTCTCTGATCTTGTGGTAGATCTACTCTTGTACTACCCATATCACCAATATTAATCAAGCAGGACGTAGGGTTTTACCTCCATCAAGAGGGCCCGAACCTGGGTAAAACATCGTGTCCCCTGCCTCCTGTTACCATCCGGCCTAGACGCACAGTTCGGGACCCCCTACCCGAGATCCGCCGGTTTTGACACCGACATTGGTGCTTTCATTGAGAGTTCCTCTGTGTCGTCGCCGTTATGCTTGATGGCGCCTACTATCATCGATAGCGATGCGGTCCAGGGTGAGACTTTTCTCCCCGGACAGATCTTCGTATTCGACGGCTTTGCTCTGCGGGCTAATTCGCTTGGCCATCTGGAGCAGATTGAAAGCTACGCCCCTGGCCATCAGGTCAAATTTGGAAGTTTGAACTACACGGCCGACATCCACGGAGACTTGATCTTCGACGGATTCGAGCCACAGCCGGGCGCGCCGCACTGTCGCGATGGGTATGACCTAGCTCTGCCGCCGAATAGTACCCCAGAGGCTGCGCCCACATCAGCTCCGACCCTTAGCTTGGAGCCAATTGCGCCAGTCGAGGACGGGTGGTTAGACACCGCCTCAGGGTCTGCAGTCTCAACGGCGATCGAGCCGAACACCAGCCTAACCCTCTGCGCAGCCCGTGACTCCAAGGTGCCGGACTCTTTTCTGGACTCCGAACCATCCGCACCCCTGCCAAACGAATCCGATTGGGCGCCGATCATGGAATTCACCGCCGCGGATATCTTTCAGCACTCGCCCTTCGGCGACATTCTGAATTCACTAAGGTCTCTCTCTTTGTCAGGAGAGCCCTGGCCGGACTATGGCCAACAAGATTGGGATGTGGACGATGAAGAAATTTGACGCCCACCCACCACCCACTTTGTAGCCACTGTCGATGATTTAACCGACATGCTCGACTTCGACTCCGGAGACATCGACGGTATGGACGACGATGTAGGAGACGAACATGAACCAGCACCTATAGGGCACTGGAAAGCCACCTCGTCATATGACATATACATGGTGGATACACCCAACGAAGGCAATGGCGACGAGATAGCGGAGGATGACCCCTCCAGGAAGCAACCCAAGCGCCGATGTTAGCGGCGCCGCTCTAAGTCCCGCCAAAGAAAAAGTGGTGATACCGGCACAGGAGATAATAACACTCCAGATAGCGCCGAAGACAACAACAATCCCCTCCAGCAAGATTTAGAGCAGGAGGATGAAGGAGCCAGCTCTCCTGAGAGAGCGGCAGACGGAGAGGAGGAGGATGAAAACTACATCCCCCCTCCGAAGACGAGGCAAGCCTCGGCGACGATGAATTCGCCGTACCAGAGGATCCCGTCGAACAAGAGCGCTTCAAGCGCCGGCTTATGGCCACGGCAAATAGCCTGAAGAAAAAGCAGCAGCAGCTTCAAGCTGATCAAGATCTGCTAGCTAACAAATGGACTGAAGTCCTCGTGGCCGAGGAATATAAACTCGAGCGCCCCTCCAAGAATTACCCAAAGTACAGGTTACTACCCCGACTGGAGGAAGAAGCGTATGATACGGCTGATCGGCGACCTCGCGGCCGCGATAGAGAGGCATTCCAGTCAAAAGCTCAGCCTGCACCCCGACGCCATTCAAATAAAAAGGCATGGGGAGATACGCCAGACCTGCAAGACATATTGGAGGACAAAGCAAAGCATGCAAGATTGATCTACGGATCACGATGGCGCACCACTCTGCGAGACGATAAACGTCACGCCGGATACAGTAAAAGCAAATCCGACCGGGCCGAACACAGCGGGTAAGACCCATTCGAGCTGCGTCGCGATATAGCCTAATACAGAGGCACCGCACACCCCTTATGCTTCACAGACGAAGTAATGGAACATCAATTCCCAGAAGGTTTCAAACCTGTAAATATTGAATCATACGACGGCACAACAGATCCCGCAGTATGGATTGAGGATTTCCTCCTCCACACCCACATGGCCCGCGGTGATGACTTACACGCCATCAAATACCTCCCACTAAAGCTCAAAGGACCAGCGTGGCATTGGCTTAACAGCTTGCCAGCGGACTCCATTAGCTGTTTGGAAGATCTGGAAGCCACATTCCTCGACAACTTTCAGGGCACTTATGTGCGACCAGCAGAAGCCGATGACTTGAGCCACATAATTCAGCAGCCAGAAGAGTCGGCTAGGCAATTCTAGACTCGGTTCCTTACAAAGAAAAATCAAATCGTCGACTGTCCGGATGCGGAGGCCTTAGCGGCTTTCAAACACAACATCCGAGACGACTGGCTAGCCCGGCACCTTGGTCAGGAAAAGCCGAAATCTATGGCAGCTCTCACGACGCTCATGACCCGCTTTTGTGTGGGAGAAGACAGTTGGCTGGCTCGCAGTAATAACATATCAAAGAACCATGGTACCTCAGATACCAAGGACGGCAATAGCAGGTCACGTCGCAACAAGCATAAGCGCCGCATTAACAGCGAAAATACTGAGGATGCGGCAGTCAATGCCGGATTCAAAGGCTGTAAACCCGGTCAGCGGAAAAAGCCATTCAAACAAAGTACGCCGGGTCCGTCCAGCTTGGACCGTATACTCGATCGCTCGTGTCAAATACACGGCACCCCAGGCAAGCCAACCAATCACACCAACAGGGATTGTTGGGTGTTCAAGCAGGCTGGCAAGTTAATTGCCGAAAACAAGGACAAGGGGCCGCATAGCGATGACGAGGAGGAGCCCCGACAGCCGCACACCGGAGGGCAGAAGAGGTTTCCCCCGCAAGTGCGGACGGCGAACATGATATACGCGACCCACATCCCCAAGAGGGAGCGGAAGCATGCGCTCAAGGACGTATATGC
The DNA here is from genome assembly GCF_003073215.2 of Triticum urartu. Classification (NCBI taxonomy): domain Eukaryota; kingdom Viridiplantae; phylum Streptophyta; class Magnoliopsida; order Poales; family Poaceae; genus Triticum; species Triticum urartu. Next base: position 687,140,947 of record NC_053023.1, on the reverse strand, counting down.
GTTGGAGCCAGTCGCCCCAAACTTCAACCCTTGGTCCTTCTGCCCGATCACCTTCGATCGCAGGGACCACCCCACTAGTATCCGTCATGGCGGATTCGCCGCATTGGTCCTAGACCCAATCATTGACGGATTTCACCTCACTCGAGTCCTTATGGATGGCGGCAGCAGCCTGAATCTGCTTTATCAGGACACGGTGCGCAAAATGGGTATAGACCCCTCAAGGATCAAACCCACAAAACAACCTTTAAGGGCGTCATTCCAGGTGTGGAGGCCCATTGCACAGGCTCAGTTACACTGGAAGTGGTCTTCAGATCCTCGGATAATTTCCGAAGCGAAGAGTTAATCTTCGATATAGTCCCGTTCCGCAGTGGTTATCACGCGCTGCTCGGGCGAACCGCATTCGCTTGATTCAATGCGGTACCGCATTATGCATACCTCAAGCTCAAGATGCCAGGACCTCGCCGAGTTATTACAGTCAAAGGAAACACAGAGTGCTCTCTCCGAACAGAGGAGCACACCGCGTCCCTCGTAGTAGAAGCGCAAAGCAGCCTCTTAAGGCAATCAACTAGTTCGGCACTTCAAAGCCCGGACACCTTCAAGCGCGCTCGGGGCAATCGGCAAATAGACCGCCTGGCGCGATCTGAGCTCGCGTAGCAATACGGCGGCCACCCCAATCCCAGCTCAACGACGAAATTCGTGCCGCGTGTATATAATTACGCATTAAAAATACCTTGGGCACAGGTGGGGAGGGGGGCACAACTGCGGCACGCCCCAAAACGCGGCCTAAACCGCACTAGGGGCTTCCCGTTTGGTTATTTTTCTTTTTTCTTTCAGGACCTTAATCTCTGGAAACACGGTCTGGCAGCACTATTGCCAAACACATGATGCAGCAACCAAGGAGGCAGACAGTTATGTCATACCACGGAATTCCCAGGTTGATTACAGTAACGAGTGAAATATTCAATTTAATATCATTCCTCAGCTTGCCCTTGGAAGGGACATACTCCTACTCTTTGCTTATTGCACTATCTGTATCACTCTGCTTTAACGCAATTTTTTAATAAACAATGCATGGCATTATGACTATTATTGCATTCTTGTTATATATATATATATATATATATATATATATATATGTGTGTGTGTGTGTGTGTTCATTAATGACGCCTTGCAACCATACACTCTGGTACGGCCAATACACCAGGGGCTTACGTACCCCACAATACGGTGTGAAAAGTCCGAACACTTTCACAAGTGCGGCACCCCGAACTTATAGCATTATATACATCAGCTCCGAATCATGTCTTTGGTCAAATGTTGGGTTTGCCCGGCTCCTATGTTTTGGTACCTTACGTTCCGCTCTATCGGCTAAGGTAGCGCTAGGAGAACTACTGCGATCGTGCCCCGGTTCTGCCGGGCTTAGCACCTCAGTAGAGAAAGCTAAAACTGACTGTCATGATAAGGCGAGAGACTGGTCGCTGTTCGGCGAGGTTTTTCGAGTCCCTAAAGACTTATGCCTCTTAGGGCGAGGGGCCGGCCCTGTCCGGCTTACAGGCATGTATCGCGCCCCGAATTCGGCCTTCCAATACCAGGGGCTTCGCCGAAATTTAAAATTATAGAATTCTATGGCTAAGTGAGAGTGATAAAGCATTATTAGTCCGGTTGCCTTGTTTGTTGTGCTGAGCACCTCCCTCGAAGGACCCAAATATGGGAACAAGAGTGCTCAGGTTTATCCCGAACACCCCAGCACTCGTGGCATGGGGGCAGAAGCCGAGGACTAGCCATCTCTCAGATTGGATAAACGGCCAAACAGAAGGTAATATTTTAAATTCACACAAGCGTTGCATAGCGCATATGAAACAAGTTTTCATCATACATGATCACACGAGCAAGTTTACTCAAATATTACATCCTTTGAACATTCGTCCACTACAAGACAGGCACCCTTCAGGACACCCTCATAATAATTTTCGGGGGTGCGATGCTCCTTGCCCTGCGGCGGCCTTTCCTTGATCAGCTTCACAACGTCTAGCTTGGCCCACTGCACCTTCACACGGGCGAAAGCCCGGCGTGCACCTTCGATGCAGACGGACCGCTTGATGACCTCCAGCCGTGGGCAGGCATCCACAAGCCGCCTCACCAGGCCGAAGTAGCTGTTCGGAAGGACGTCGCCAGGCCACGGCCGGACTATAAGGCCCTTCATGGCCTGTTCGGCCGCCTTGTGCAGCTCGACCAGCTACTTTAGCTGGTCGCTCAGAGGCATTGGGTGTTCGGTCCCAGTATACTGAGACCAGAACAGCTTCTCTGTTGAGCTTCCCTCCTCGGCCTGCTAAAACTGCGCGACATCCGACACGCTGCGGGGCAAATCTGTGAATGCTCCTGGAGAGCTCCGAATTCGGGTAAGTAATCGGTAATTTACTTTTACACGCTTGCTCTGCATATAGAATGCCTTACCCGCCGCTATCTTCTTCATTGCGTCGATCTCCTTGAGGGCCTTTTGGGCTTCGGCCTTGGCACTTTTTACACTCTCGAGGGCCGCGGCAAGCTCAGACTCCCGCGTCTTGGAGTCAAGCTCCAACGCCTCGTGCTTCGCCACAAGAGCCTGGAGCTCTTGCTGCACCTCGCCCACCCGAGCCTCGTGCTTCTCTCGCTCGATGCGCTCCTTGGCTGCTTTATCTTCGGCCTTGGTTAGCGCTTGCTTCAGGGTCGCCACCTCGGTCGTGGCCCCTGGCAAACATACAATGATCATGTCATTTTGCAATCGCGCCCTTTTTTATATATACATATCTATAGACAGGGTATTACTTACCCTTGTTCTCCTCGAGCTGCCTCTTGGCAAGGCCAAGCTCTTTCCTGGACCCCTCGAGGTCCTGCTTCAATACAGCGACCTCCGCAGTCAGTGCGGCAGACGCCAGCAGCGAAGCCTGCATATGCATATTGACACACTTATATTAGACTCCTGCGATATTATTTGATCCTCTGTTCGGCTTTTCTTTGTGAACACCGAACAAAGCATCAGGGGCTATTGTCTATGCAGTAATATTTCTACTACATTTTAAAACACTTACCTCAAAGCCTGTTAGAAGGCTGGCACAGGCTTTAGTCAATCTGCTCTTGGCGGACTGAACGTTCTGGATCACCGCACTCATGATAGTGCGGTGCTCCTCATCGATGGAAGCGCTGCTAAGCGCTTCCAGCAGATTGTCCAGTGCCTCTGGATGGACAGAGGTCACCGGCACAGGCGTCTTGCCCCTCTTAGAAGGAGGCCGCCTGCCCGAGCCTGGAACCGCTGGAGGGTCCGGCGCGGTGTTCGGCTGTGGGCCGAACTCGGAGCTCTCGAGGGCCTCGTCCCCTCGGCTCACAGAGTCCAGAAGGTCGCCTTGAGGCGCCTCCGGGACTGTCTCCCCTCGATCCGGTGCCTCTTGAGACAACACCTCGGCGTCGTCGGCAGGATGAGGGGAGGTGGCGGTCGGGACTGGATCGCTATCCATGTCCGACAAGCCCAAGGACCCGTCCAATGATACATCGATACTGGCTCGCGGTGGCCTGCATAATTGCGTTCGACGTTAGGGAAAGCAGTGCGACAAAGGAATCCTATGAGTTACTCTGGTATCCGAATACTTACGATCTCCCCGGGGGCTTGACCCTGGGCAACCACTCGTCTTCGCCTTTGTCGGCGGCGGTGGAACCGTCCGGAAGGAGAGTCCTTCCCTTCTTGGACCCTCCGGCCTCCCCGGTTGGGGCGGACTTCCTTTTCTTGTCTCCCCCAGTCGGTGGGGGATCATCTTCTTCTTCTTCCTCCTCGTCTTCGGGGGAAGAGTGCGCCGCAGAGTCATCGGACGATGAGTCCGACGACGCCTGGCGTCGGGAACTCTTTTGGGTTCCCTTGGCCTTCTTGGTCTTCTCCGGCACCGTATATGGGGCCGGAGAACATCTTCGCTAGAAGAGCGTCTGCGGGGCCTTCGGGCAAAGGAGCCGGACAGTCGATCTGTCCGGCCATCTTCTGCCAGTCCTGTCAAAGGTACGGGAGTTTAGATCCCGCATAGAGTCAATCTATATAAAAAATAAGTATCCTGTGAAAGGTAAAGCAGCTTACCGCACTGGCTTGGCGCTTCGCGCTGAATCCGCGATCCTCAGTAATAGGGGGGGAGGGGACCTCGGCACTTTTGAACAGCACCCTCCAGGCGTCTTCATGAGTCGTGTCGAAGAGCCTGTTCAGAGTTCGGTGTTGCGCCGGATTGAACTCCCACAAGTTGAACTCCCGTTGTTGGCACGGGAGTATCCGGCGGATGAGGATAACTTGGACTATGTTGAAAAGCTTGAGCTTCTTTTCCACCATGTTTTGAATACATGTTTGGAGTCCGGTCAGCTCTTTCGAACTACCCCAGGACAGGCCCTTCCCTTTCCAGGAGGTGAGCTGCGTGGGGATGCCAGATTGGAACTTGGGGGCCGCTGCCCATGCAGGGTCGCGCGGCTCGGTGATATAGAACCACCCCGATTGCCACCCCTTTATGGTTTCCACAAAGGAGCCCTCGAGCCATGTTACGTTGGTCATCTTGCCCACCATGGCGCCTCCGCACTCCGCCTGGCGGCGGCCCACCACCTTTGGCTTGACATTGAAGGTCTTCAGCCATAAGCCGAAGTGGGGCTTGATGCGGAGGAAGGCCTCGCACACGACGATAAACGCCGAGATGTTGAGGATGAAGTTCGGGGCCATATCGTGGAAATCCAGGCCGTAATAAAACATGAGCCCCCGACCAAAGGGATGGAGAGGGAATCCCAGTCCGTGGAGGAATTGGGTGAGGAATACTACCCTCTCATGGGGCCTGAGGGTGGGGATGAGCTGCCCCTCATCTGGGAGTCGGTGCGTGATGTCGTCGGGCAGGTATCCAGCTCTCCTCAGTTTCTTGATGTCTCCCTCCGTGACGGAGGAGACCATCCACCTGCCTCCCGCTCCGGACATGATTGGAGAAGGTCGAGGTGGGAAGTGCGGACTTGGGCGCTAGAGCTCGAGTGTGCGAAAACGGATGGGTAAGGGAGGAAGAAGGCATGGATATAAAGGTGAATCCTTATCCCTTTATATGGGCAGATGAAACTAAGCGTCCCCACTTGCTTGGTAAAACTCGCTTATCCCCCAAGCGCCACAATTGATGGCGCGGTTGGGTTACCCACGCCCGTATTGATGAGAATCCCGTAATAAGGGGACATGATCACTACTTTGACAAGACGTGTCGAAAAACTGCCTCGCGTTATGTGCGGGGCTGGTTAAAAGAAACGGTTCGAATAATCACCGGGCCATGATGTAACGTCATGCTGCCAAAACAAGCCAACAAATTAGATCTGCGAAAATATTATTCTCTCTACGGTGGAATGTGGAACTTATTTTGCAGGGTCGGACACTATCCTCGTATTCAAATTCTTCTGTGATGTATTCGGAGAAGGAACCTGCCTTGCAATGCCGAAGACAATACTGCGCGCCGGACTCATCGTCATTGAAGCCTGGTTCAGGGGCTACTTAGGGAGTCCTGGATTAGGGGGTCTCCGGATAGCCGGACTATCTCCATTGGCCGGACTGTTAGACTATGAAGATACAAGATTGAAGACTTCGTCTCGTGTCCGGATGGGACTCTACTTGGCGTGGAAGGCAAGCTAGGCAACACGGCTATGGATATCTCCTCCATTGTAACCGACCTTGTGTAACCCTAACCCTCTCCAGTGTCTATATAAACCGAAGGGTTTTAGTCCATAGGACGACAATCACAACATACAATCATACCACAGGCTAGCTTCTAGGGTTTAGCCTCTCTGATCTCGTGGTAGATCTACTCTTGTACTACCCATATCATCAATATTAATCAAGTAGGACGTAGGGTTTTACCTCCATCAAGAGGGCCCGAACCTGGGTAAAACATCGTGTCCCCTGCCTCATATTACCATCCGACCTAGACGCACAGTTTGGGACCCCCTACCCGAGATCCGCCGGTTTTGACACCGACAACCGCCGAACCAAAGTATGACATGCTGGTAAGCAGTATGACTTATATCGCCCACTACTCACTTGTGTTCTACTCGTGCATATAACATCAATGCATAAAACCAGGCTCGAATGCCACTGTTGGGGAACATAGTAATTTCAAAAAATTTCCTACGCACACACAAGATCATGGTGATGCATAGCAACGAGAGGGGAGAGTGTTGTCCACGTACCCTCGTAGACCGAAAGCGGAAGCGTTAGCACAACGCGGTTGATGTAGTCGTATGTCTTCACGATCCGACCGATCAAGTACCAAACGTACGGCACCTCCGAGTTCAGCACACGTTGAGCCCGATGATGTCCCTCGAACTCCGATCCAGCCGAGTGTTGAGGGAGAGTTTCGTCAGCACGACGGCATGGTGACGATGATGATGTTCTACCGATGCAGGGCTTCTCCTAAGCACCGCTACAGTATTATCGAGGTGGACTATGGTGGAGGGGGCACCGCACACGGCTAAAAGATCAAACGATCAATTGTTGTATCTAGGGTGCCCCTGCCCCCGTATATAAAGGTGCAAGGGGGGAGGTGCGGCCGACCAGGAGGGGCGCGCCAGGAGGAGTCCTACTCCCACCGTGAGTAGGACTCCCTCCCTTTTCCTTGTTGGATTAGGAGTGGAGGGGGAAAGAGGAGGGAGAGAGGAAGGAAATGGGGGGCGCCGCCCCCTCTCCTTGTCCTATTCGGACTAGTTGGGAGGGGCGCGCGGCCCTGCCCTGGCCGCCTCTCCTCTTCTCCACAAAGGCCCACTATGGCCCATTAAGCCCCCCCCGGGGGGGGGGGGTTCTGGTAACCCCTTGGTACTCCGGTAAAATCCCGATTTCACCCGGAACATTTCCGATATCCAAATATAGGCTTCCAATATATCAATCTTCATGTCTCGACCATTTCGAGACTCCTTGTCATGTACGTGATCACATTCGAGACTCCGAACAACCTTCGGTACATCAAAAACCGTAAACTCATAATATAACCGTCATCGAAACTTTAAGCGAGCGGACCCTACGGGTTCGAGAACTATGTAGACATGACCGAGACACATATCCGGTCAATAACCAATAGCGGAACCTGGATGCTCATATTGGCTCCCACATATTCTACGAAGATCTTTATCGGTCAGACCGCATAACAACATACGTTGTTCCCTTTGTCATCGGTATGTTACTTGCCCGAGATTCGATTGTTGGTATCTCAATACCTAGTTCAATCTCGTTACCGGCAAGTCTCTTTACTCGTTCTGTAATACATCATCCCGCAACTAACTCATTAGTTCCAATGCTTGCAAGGATTAAGTGATGTGCATTACCGAGAGGGCCCAGGGATACCTCTCCGACAATCGGAGTGACAAATCCTAATCTCGAAATACGCCAAACCAACAAGTACCTTCGGAGACACCTTTAGAGCACCTTTATAATCACCCAGTTACGTTGTGACGTTTGGTAGCACACAAAGCGTTCCTCCGATAAAAGGGAGTTGCATAATCTCATAGTCATAGGAACATGTATAAGTCATGAAGAAAGAAATAGCAACATACTAAACGATCGAGTGCTAAGCTCACAGAATGGGTCAAGTCAATCACATCATTCTCCTAATGATGTGATCCCGTTAATCAAATGACAACTCATGTCAATGGCTAGGAAACATAACCATGTTCGATCAACGAGCTAGTCAAGTAGAGGCATACTAGTGACACTCTGTTTGTCTATGTATTCACACAAGTATTATGTTTCCGGTTAATACAATTCTAGCATGAATAATAAACATTTACCATGATATAAGGAAATAAATAATAACTTTATTATTGCCTCTAGGGCATATTTCCTTCAGTATCAAGCATCCTCAAGCTTAATTCCTTCTCGTTCTCGAGTAGGTAAATGATAAAAACAGAATTTTTGATGTGGGATGCTACCTAGCATAATTCTCAATGTAATTCTCTTTATTGTGGCATGAATATTCAGATCCGAAAGATTCAAGACAAAAGTTGAAATTCTTTTATGAAATCATAAATTATTTAACACTAGTCTCAAAATCAGAGGGGATATTATTAAAATTTCCATAAGAGTTGTTGTAGGAATTACCATAATTATTAGAGGAATTACTAGGGAACGACCTAGAATTAAAGTTTCCTCTATATGCGTTGTTACCAAAATTATTTCTACCAACAAAATTCACATCCATAGATTTATTATTATTCTCAATCAAAGTAGACAAACACTTTTATTAGCAAACAATTTCATAAGTTCATCCATCTTTCCACTCAAAACATTAATCTCTTCTATCGCATGAACCTTTTTACTAGTAGATCTTTCGGTGTGCCATTGAGAATAATTAACCATAATATTATCTAGGAGTTTAGTAGCTTATCCTAAAGTGATTTCCATAAAAGCGCCTCCCGCGGCCGAATCTAAAAGATTTCTAGAAGCAAAATTCAATCCGGCTTAATTTTTTTGTATAATCATCCATAAATTCAAACCATGTGTAGGGCAATTACGTATCATTAATTTCATCCTCTCCCAAGATTATGCAACATGCTCATGATCAAGTTGCTTAAAATTCATAATATCGTTTCTAAGAGAGATGATCTTAGCGGGAGGAAAATACTTAGAGATAAAAGCATCTTTGCACTTATTCCAAGAATCAATACTATTTTTAGGCAAAGAGGAAAACCAATTTTTAGCACGATCTCTAAGCTAAAACGGAAATAGCTTCAATTTAATAATATCATTGTCCACATCTTTCTTCTTTTGCATATCACACAAATCAACAAAGTTGTTTAGATGGGTAGTGGCATCTTCACTAGGAAGGCTAGAAAATTGATCTTTCATGACAAGATTCAACAAAGCAGCATTAATTTTGTTGGGGAACGTAGCAGAAATTCAAAATTTTCCTACGTATCACCAAGATCTATCTATGGAGAAATCAGCAACGAGGGGAAGGAGAGTGCATCTACATACCCTTGTAGATCGTTAAGCGGAAGCGTTCAAGTGAACGGGGTTGATGGAGTCGTACTCGTCGTGATTCAAATCACCGATGATCAAGTGCAGAACGGACGGCACCTCCGCGTTCAACACACGTACAGCCCGGTGACGTCTCCCACGCCTTGATCCAGCAAGGAGAGAGGGAGAGGTTGAGGAAGACTCCATCCAACAGAAGCACAACGGCGTGGTGGTGATGGAGGAGCGTGGCAATCCTGCAGGGCTTCGCCAAGCACCACAGAAGAGGAGGGAGAGAGAGATGCAGGGCTGCACCAACGAGAGATCAAATCACGTGTGTTTTGGGGCAGCCCTAGGCCTCTATTTATATGGGGAAGGGGAGGGGCTGCGCCCCCTCTAGGGTTCCCACCCCTTGGGGGGGCGGCAGCCCTAGATGGGGAGCAAAGGGGGCGGCCAAGAGGGGATGGGAGAGGGAGGCGCACCAATATGGGCCCTAAGGCCCATATCCCATTAGGGTTTGCCCCCTCTCTCTCTCTCTTAGGCGCATGGGCCTTAGTGGGGCTGGTGCCCTTGGCCCATGTAGGCCAAGGAACACTCCCTACAGCCCATGTGGCCCCCCGTGGTTGGTGGCCCCACTTGGTGGACCCCCGGGACCCTCCCGGTGGTCCCGGTACGTTACCGATAAACCCCGAAACTCTTCCGGTGACCAAAACAGGACTTCCCATATATAAATCTTCACCTCCGGACCATTCCGGAACTCCTCGTGACGTCCGGGATCTCATCCGGGACTCCGAAAAACATTCGGTAACCACATACTAACTTCCTTTATAACCCTAGCGTCATCGAACCTTAAGTGTGTAGACCCTACGGGTTCGGGAGACATGCAGACATGACCGAGACGTTCTCCGGTCAATAACCAACAGCGGGATCTGGATACCCATGTTGGCTCCCACATGTTCCACGATGATCTCATCGGATGAACCACGATGTCAAGGACTTAATCAATCCCGTATACAATTCCCTTTGTCTAGCGGTATTGTACTTGCCCGAGATTCGATCGTCGGTATCCCTATACCTTGTTCAATCTCGTTACCGGCAAGTCTCTTTACTCGTTCCGTAACACATCATCCCGTGATCAACTCCTTGGTCACTTTGCGCATATGATGATGTCCTACCGAGTGGGCCCAGAGATACCTCTCCGCTTACACGAAGTGACAAATCCCAGTCTCGATTCGTGCCAACCCAACAGACACTTTCGGAGATACCTGTAGTGCACCTTTATAGTCACCCAGTTACGTTGTGACGTTTGATACACCCAAAGCATTCCTACGGTATCCGGGAGTTGCACAATCTCATGGTCTAAGGAAATGATACTTGACATTAGAAAAGCTTTAGCATACGAACTACACGATCTTTGTGCTAGGCTTAGGATTGGGTCTTGTCCATCACATCATTCTCCTAATGATGTGATCCCGTTATCAACGACATCCAATGTCCATGGTTAGGAAACCGTAACCATCTATTGATCAATGAGCTAGTCAACTAGAGGCTTACTAGGGACATATTATGGTCTATGTATTCACACGTGTATTACGATTTCCGGATAATACAGTTATAGCATGAATAAAGACAATTATCATGAACAAGGAAATATAATAATAAATAATTTATTATTGCCTCTAGGGCATATTTCCAACAAATTTCACAAGATTCAGCATCGGTAATAGGAGCAATCGGAGTGCTAATAAAATCATTGTTGTTGGTATTGGAAAAGTCACACAATTTAGTACTTTCTTGAGCCATCGTGACAAACAATCCAACACACAAGCACACAAGAAGCAAGCAAAAAGAGACGAACGGAGAAGAAGGGCGAATAAAATGGCAAGGATGAAGTGGGGGAGAGGAGAACAAGAGGCAAATGGCAAATAATGTAATGCGAGGGATACGAGTTTGTGATGGGTACTTGGTATGTCTTGACTTGTGCGTAGATCTCCTTGGAAACGGCGCCATAAATCCTTCTTGCTACCTCTTGAGCATGCGTTGGTTTTCCCTTGAAGAGGAAAGGGTGATGCAGCAAAGTAGCGTAATTATTTCCGTCAGTTGTTGAGAACCATGGTATTAATCCAGTAGGATACTACACGCAAGTCCCTCGTACCTGCACAAACAATCAAGAAGTTTGCAACCAACGCGATAAAGGGGTTGTCAATCCCTTCACGGCCACTTGCAAAAGTGAGATCTGATAAAGATAATAAGATAAATATTTTTGGTATTTTTATGATAAATATTTAAAGTAAAGATTGCAAAATAAACGACAACAGAAATGTCTAGTTGTCGGGAAATTAATATGGTGAAGAATAGACCCGGGGGCCATAGGTTTCACTAGTGGGTTCTCTCAAGATAGCATAATCTACGATGGGTGAATAAATTACTATCGAGCAATTGATATAAAAGTGCATAGTTATGAGACTATCTAGGCATGATCATGTATATAGGCATCACATCCGTGACAAGTAGACCGAAACGATTCTGCATCTACTACTATTACTCCACACATCGACCGCAATCCAGCATGCATCTAGAGTATTAAGTTCATAAGAACATAGTAACGCGTTAGGCAAGATGACATGATGTAGAGGGATAAACTCAAGCAATATGATATAAACCCCATATTTTTATCCTTGATGGCAACAATACAATACGTGCCTTGCTGCCCCTGCTTTCACTGGGAAAGGACACCACAAGATTGAACCCAAAGCTAAGCACTTCTCCCATTGCAAGAATGATCAATCTTGTAGGACAAACCAAATTGATAATTCGAAGAGACTTGCAAAGATATTTAAATAATGCATAAAAGAATTCAGAGAAGAATCAAATATTGTTCATAGATAATCTTGATCATAAACCCACAATTCATCGGACGTCGACAAACACACCGCAAAAAGAATTACATCAAATAGATCTCCAAGAGAATCGAGGAGAACTTTGTATTGAGATCCAAAGAGAGAGAAGAAGCCATCTAGCCAGCCCCGTTGATGGAGGGGGCCAAGGTGGGCAACCGCACAGGGCCCCCCAAAAATTGGGGCCCAAATTACCAGGTATTAGGTTTAGATGATTTATTTAATCCACCAGCAAAGGCCTAGGAAAAGCGTACAAAGAGCCTACTTAGCAGCAAAGCCAGCCCACGAGTCCTCCTTGTACATCTATCGACTAGGCATGTTTTCATCGTCGATCGCTAACCCAAAACACAACACGCTGATCGGTTTTCTTCCGCCAATCGCCCATGACGCCGTCGTCTGCTGACTGCCTACCACCGATTAGTGATCTTAGATCGTCGGCTCACCCTCCATGGCTGCCCCCAGTCCTCCACTACTAGTAGGTATAAATGTCTCATCTGCTTAAGCCCATCCCTTTCTTTGGTTACTAGGTACTTGATTAAGATTGATCTTCCTGATGCTAAGTTAGGAGTAGATGAGTAGGTTAATATTATTTGTCCATGTGGCTAGATATTGCTACTCCAGGCTGGCACTAAGTTAGGTTGACAGGGACCGAATTAGGATGAAATTGAGTTTGTCCATGGAATTTTCGTCATGAATTTATTTTTCAACAAAGCCAAGTTAGGAGTAGTATGGAATTAAGTTTGTTCCTAATCAGTGGTGATAAAGTGAGAATATGTTTTAGTTATATTAGTTCTTCTATATCATATGAAAATTTTGAAATAATTTTAGGCCCTATTTTGATTTTCGCCCCGGGGCCTTGAATTTCTGGAGACGGCCCTGCATCTAGCTAATAACTATGGACCTGAAGGTCAGTGATAAACTACTCACACACCACCGGAGAAGCTATGGTGTTGATGTAGAAGCCCTCCGTGATCGATTCCCCCTCCGACGGAGCACCGGAAAAGGCCCCAAGATGGGATCTCACGGGTACAGAGGGTTGCGGCGGTGGAAATAGGGTTTCGTGGTGCTCCTGGATGTTTTCAGGGTATGTGAGTATATATAGCCGAAAGAAGTAGGTTGGTGGAGCCACGAGGGGCCCACGAGGGTGGGGGGGCACGCCCACCCCCCTGGGGTGTGCCCTCCTGCCTCGTGGCTTCCTCGCTGCTTCCTTGACGTCCACTCCAAGTCTCCTGGATTGCGTTTGTTCCAAAAACAATCCTCTTGAAGGTTTCATTCCGTTTGGATTCCGTTTGATATTCCTTTTTTGTGAAACACTGAAATAGGCAAAAAAAACAGCAATTTGCACTGGACCTTCTGTTAATAGGTCAGTCCCAAAAATAATATAAAAGTGCATAATAAAGCCCATCAAACATCCAAAACAGATAATATAATAGCATGGAACAATCAAAAATTATAGATACGTTGGAGACGTATCAGCGGTCCATGCCATCGCCACGCTTGTTCGCGGTTGTACCAACCCGTGCGCTGTTGTTGTGTTTCCCCTTCGGGTCATAGCGTCGCAACCCATGGTTCACGCAGCCGCCTCGAGGCCATCCCAGCGGCTGCACCAACCTGCCGCTTCCCGTTGCATCGCTCCTTCGGGCCATAGCGCCGCGGCACACAGTCCACACCGTCGTCCCGAGGTCGTTCCCGCGGTTACACTGACCGTCTCACTACCGCCGCGTCACCCCTTCGAGCCATAGCACCACGGCACTCGGTCCATGCTGGCGCCCTAAGGTCTTCCTCCCATTGCCCCGACCCACCTGCTGCCACTATGTCGCCCTTCGGGCTGTAGTGCCATGGCGCGCGGTTAACTTCACTGTTCTCGCGTCTCGACTTCCATGTGGTATGCGACACGCCGCCGCCTCAGCACGGGAATGCCACCGTGCGTGCCTGGTCTTTGTCAGACTGTCGTGTTCTTCCTCACCTACTTCGAGCACCACTGTCGCGCTCCTAGCCTAGCTGCTGCTAGCGCCGTCTCCGCAAGCCGCTGTCGATCTTCTTCCTCCGTGCCTCTGCCGCTCGCCTACCCGAGCTGCATTGCCCTAGCACTGCTGCCGCTCACTCACCCGAGCGGCGCCGCTCCTCCACCCATTCATCTTCGTACAACACCAGCTCATCGCAGTGTCATCATCATCTTCCCCGACCACTTCATCTACTCCGACAACCGCGGGCGACATCGACCCCATGTCGATTGGCGCTGCAACCATCGTCGATTGCTTCTCTGCTAGCCCCCTCGACATGGCGTATAGCTCGTACTGGTCCCCGTTGATACGTCTCCAGCGTATCTATAATTTTTTATTGCTCCATGCTATATTATCTACTGTTTTTGAACATTGTTGGGCTTTATTATCCACTTCTATATTATTTTTGGGACTAACCTATTAACCGGAGGCCCAGCCCAGAATTGCCGTTTTTTGCCTGTTTTAGGGTTTCAAAGAAAAGGAATATCAAAAGGAGTCCAAACGAAATGAAACCTTCGGGAACGTGATTTTTCACCGAATACAACTCAGGAGACTTGGACCCTACGTCAAGCCAGCTAACAGGAGCCCACGAGGTAGGGGGGCGCGCCTACCCCCCTAGGCGCGCCCTCCACCCTCGTGGGGCCCCTGTTGCTCCACCGACGTATTTCTTCCTCCTATATATACCCACGTACCCCCCAAACGATCAGATACGGAGCCAAAACCCTAATTCCACCGCCGTAACTTTCTGTATCCACGATATCCCATCTTGGGGCCTGTTCCGGAGCTCCGCCGGAGGGGGCATCGATCACGGAGGGCTTCTACATCAACACCATAGCCTCTCCGATGAAGTGTGAGTAGTTTACTTCAGACCTACGGGTCCATAGTTAGTAGCTAGATGGCTTCTTCTCTCTTTTTGGATCTCAATACAATGTTCTCCCCCTCTCTTATGGAGATCTATTCGATGTAATCTCCTTTTTGCAGTGTGTTTGTTGAGACCGATGAATTGTGGGTTTATGATCAAGTCTATCTATGAATAGTATTTGAATCTTCTCCGAATTCTTTTATGTATGATTGGTTATCTTTGCAAGTCTCTTCGAATTATCAGTTTGGTTTGGCCTACTAGATTGATCTTTCTTGCAATGGGAGAAGTGCTTAGCTTTGGGTTCAATCTTGCGGTGTCCTTTCTCGGTGACAGTAAGGGCAGCAAGGCACGTATTGTATTTTTGCCATCAAGGATAACAAGATGGGGTTTTCTTCATATTGCATGAGTCTATCCCTCTACATCATGTCATCTTGCTTAAGGCGTTACTCTGTTTTTTAACTTAATACTCTAGATGCATGCTGGATAGCGGTCGATGAGTGGAGTAATAGTAGTAGATGCAGGCAGAAGTCGGTCTACTTGTCTCGGACGTGATGCCTATATACATGATCATGCCTAGATATTCTCATAACTATGCTCAATTCTATTAATTGCTCAACAGTAATTTGTTCACCCACCATAGAATACTTATGCTCTCGAGAGAAGCCACTAGTGAAACCTATGGCCCCGGGTCTATCTTTATCATATCAGTCTTCTACTACTTATTTATTTACTTTGCTATTTACTTTGCTTTTATTTTACTTTGCATCTTTATCATAAAAATACCAAAAATATTATCTTATCATATCTATCAGATCTCACTCTCGTAAGTGGCCCTATAGGGATTGACAACCCCTATTTGCGTTGGTTGCGAGGATTTATTTGTTTTGTGCAGGTACGAGGGACTCGCGCGTAGCCTCCTACTGGATTGATACCTTGGTTCTCAAAAACTGAGGGAAATACTTACGCTATTTTGCTGCATCATCCCTTCCTCTTCGGGGAAAACCAACGCAATGCTAAAAGAGGTAGCAAGAAGGATTTTTGGCGCCCTTGCCGGGGAGGTTCGCGCAAGTCAAGATTTGGCTCCCGACAACGAGCCATTTCTTGCGCCATTGCCGGGGGAGGGGGGTCTACGCAAAAGTCAACATACCAAGTATCCATCACATACCCTTATCTCCCGCATTACATTATTTGCCATTTGCCTCTCGTTTTCCTCTCCCCCCAATTCACCCTTACCGTTTTATTCGCCCTCTCTCTCTCTCTATCCTCCCTCTCTTTCTCTATTTGCCCTTTTTTTGTCCGCTTGCTTTTTGTTTGCTTGTGTGTTAGTTTGCTTGTTTGTCGCGATGGCTCAAGATAATACTAAATTGTGTGACTTCACCAATACCAACAACAATGCTTTTATTAGCACTCCGATTGCTCCTCTTACCGATGCTGAATCTTGTGAAATTAATACTGCTTTGCTGAATCATGTCATGAAAGATCCGTTCTCCGGCCTTCCTAGTGAAGATGCCGCTACCCATCTTAATAGCTTCGTTGATTTGTGTGACAGGCAAAAGAATAAAGATGAGGATAATGATATTGTTAAATTGAAGCTATTTCCTTTTTCGCTTAGAGATCGTGCTAAAGCTTGGTTTTTGTCTTTGCCTAAAAATAGTATTGATTCATGGAACAAGTGCAAAGATGCTTTTATCTCGAAGTATTTTCCTCCCGCTAAGATCATCTCTCTTAGAAATGATATTATGAACTTTAAGCAACTTGATCATGAACATGTTGCACAAGCTTGGGAGAGAATGGAATTAATGATACGTAATTGCCCTACTCATGGTTTAAACTTGTGGATGATTATACAAAAAATTTATGCCGGATTGAATTTTGCTTCTAGAAATCTTTTAGATTCGGCCGTGGGAGGCACTTTTATGGAAATCACCCTAGGAGAAGCTACTAAACTCCTAGATAATATTATGGTTAATTATTCTCAATGGCATACTGAAAGATCTACTAATAAAAAGGTGCATGCGATAGAAGAAATTAATGTTTTGAGTGGAAAGATGGATGAACTTATGAACTTATTTGCTAATAAGAGTGTTTCTTCTGATCCTAATGATATGCCCTTGTCTACTTTGATTGAGAATAATAATGAATCTATGGATGTGAATTTCGTTGGTAGGAACAATTTTGGTAATAATGCGTATAGAGGAAATTTCAATCCTAGGCCTTATCCTAGTAATCCCTCTAATAATTATGGTAATTCCTACAACAATTCTTATGGAAATTATAATAATATGCCATCTGATTTTGATTCTAATATTAAAGAATTTATTACTTCGCAAAAGAATTTTAATGCTATGATTGAAGAAAAATTGCTTAAGATTGATGATTTGGCTAGGAACGTTGATATAATTGCTCTTGATGTTGATTCTTTGAAACTTAGATTTATTCCACCTAAGCATGATATCAATGAGTCTCTCAAAGCCATGAGAATTTCCATTGATGAGTGCAAAGAAAGAACCGCTAGGATGCGTGCTAAGGAAGATGCCTTTATAAAAGCGTGTTCTTCTAGTTCCTATGAAAATAATGATGAAGATCTAAAAGTTATTGATGTGTCCCCTATTAAATCTTAGTTTTGCAATATGAATCTTGATAATGATGGGACTGAATATGATCCACCTTTACCTAGAAGGCGTTCCAAGAATTCTGAATCTTTTGACCTTGATGCTAAATTTGATAAAAGTGTGATTGAAGAAATTAAAACCCTAGATGTTGCTAAACCCACTATTATGGATTTCAAGGAATTTAACTATGAAAATTTCTCTTTGATTGATTGTATTTCCTTGTTGCAATCCGTGCTAAATTCTCCTCATGCTTATAGTCAAAATAAAGCGTTTACTAAACATATCGTTGATGCCTTGATGCAATCTTATGAAGAAAAACTTGAATTAGAAGTTTCTATCCCTAGAAAACTTTGTGATGAGTGGGAACCAACTATTAAAATTAAAATTAAAGATCATGAATGCTATGCTTTATGTGATTTGGGTGCTAGTGTTTCCACGATTCCAAAGACTTTGTGTGATTTGTTAGGTTTCCGTGATTTTGATGATTGCTCTCTAAACTTGCACCTTGCGGATTCCACTATTAAGAAACCTATGGGAAGAATTAATGATGTTCTTATTGTTGCAAATAGGAATTATGTGCCCGTAGATTTTATTGTTCTTGACATAGATTGCAATCCTTCATGTCCTATTATTCTTGGTAGACATTTCCTTAGAACGATTGGTGCAATTATTGATATGAAGGAAGGAAATATTAGATTCCAATTTCTGTTAAGGAAAGGCATGGAACACTTTCCTAGAAAGAAAATTAAATTACTTTATGAATCTATTATGAGAGCCACTTATGGATTGCCTACCAAAGATGGCAATACCTAGATCTATTCTTGCTTGTTATGCCTAGCTAGGGGCGTTAAACGATAGCGCTTGTTGGGAGGCAACCCAATTTTATTTTTATTCCTTGCTTTTTTGCTCCTTCTTATTAATAAATAAATTATTTAGCCTCTGTTTTGGTTGTGGTTTTTGTGTTTAATTAGTGTTTGTGCCAAGTAGAACCGTTGGGAAGACTTGGGGAAAGTCTTGTTGAACTTGCTGTAAAAAACAGAAACTTTAGCGCTCACGAGAACTGCTACCATTTTTATTTGGAAAGTGCTATTTAGTTAATTATTTTTGAATATGATTAATATATAAATTCCTCAAGTCCAGCAATTTATTATATAATTTTTGGGGTTCCAGATCTTGCGCTAGCTACAGATTACTACAGACTGTTCTGTTTTTGACAGATTCTGTTTTGCGTGTGTTGTTTGCTTATTTTGATGAATCTATGGCTAGTAAAATAGTTTATGAACCATAGAGAAGTTGTAATACAGTAGGTATAACACCCATATAAATAAATAATGTGTTCATTACAGCACCTTGAAGTGGTCTTTTGTTTTCTTTCGCTAACGGAGCTCACGAGTTTTCTACTTTAAGTTTTGTGTTGTGAAGTTTTCAAGTTTTGGGTAAAGATTTGATGGATTATGGAACAAGGAGTGGAAAGAGCCTAAGCTTGGGGATGCCCATGGCACCCCCAATATAATCTAAGGACACCTAAAAGCCAAAGCTTGGGGATGCCCCGGAAGGCATCCCCTCTTTCGTCTACTTCTATCGGTAACTTTACTTGGAGCTATATTTTTATTTACCACATGATATGTGTTTTAATTGGAGCATCTTGTATGATTTGAGTCTTTGCTTATTAGTTTACCACAATCATCCTTGCTGTACACACCTTTTTAGAGAGCCATACACGATTTGGAATTTGTTAGAATACTCTATGTGCTTCGCTTATATCTTTTGAGTTATATAATTTTGCTCTAGTGCTTCACTTATATCTTTTAGAGCACGGTGGTGGATTTGTTTTATAGAAACTATTGATCTCTCATGCTTCACTTAGATTATTTTGAGAGTCTTAATAGCATGGTAATTTGCTTAAAATCCTAATATGCCTGGTATGCAAGATTAATAATAAAACTTTCTTATGAGTGTGTTGAATACTAAGAGAAGTTTGATGCTTGATGATTGTTTTGAGACATGGAGGTAATAATATCAAAGTCGTGCTAGTTGAGTTGTTGTGAAATTGAGAAATACTTGTGTTGAAACTTGCAAGTCCTGTAGCATGCACGTATGGTAAACGTTATGCAACAAATTTGAAACATGAGGTGTTATTTGATTGTCTTCCTTATGAGTGGCGGTCGGGGACGAGCGATGGTATTTTCCTACGAATCTATCTCCCTAGGAGCATGCGCGTAGTACCGAGGTTTTTGATGACTTGTAGATTTTTGCAATAATTATGTGAGTTCTTTATGACTAATGTTGAGTCCATGGATTATATGCACTCTCACCCTTCCATCCTTGCTAGCCTCTTCGGTACCGTGCATTGCCTTTTCTCACATTGAGAGTTGGCGCAAACTTCACCGGTGCATCCAAACCCCGTGATATGATACGCTCTTTCACACATAAACCTCCTTATATCTTCCTCAAAACAGCCACCATACCTACCTATTATGGCATTTCCATAGCCATTCCGAGATATATTGCCATGCAACTTTCCATCATTCCGTTCATCATGACACATTCATCATTGTCATATTGCTTAGCATGATCATGTAGTTGACATAGTATTTTTGGAAAAGCTACCGTTCATAATTCTTTCATACATGTCACTCTTGGTTCATTACATATCCCTGTACACCGCCAGAGGCATTCATATAGAGTCATCTTTGTTCTACTATCGAGTTGTAATCATTGAGTTGTAAATAAATAGAAGTGTGATGATCATCATTTTCTAGAGCATTGTCCGAAGTGAGGAATATAAAAAAGGGGAAAGGCCATAAAAAAAGAAAAGGCCCAAAAAAAGAGAGAAAAAGAGAGAAGGGACAATGTTACTATCCTTTGCCACACTTGTGCTTCAAAGTACCACCATGATCTTCATAGTAGAGAGTCTCTCATGTTATCACTTTCATATACTAGTGGGAATTTTTCATTATAGAACTTGGCTTGTATATTCCAACAATGGGCCTCCTCAAGTGCCCTAGATCTTCGTGAGCAAGCAAGTTGGATGCACACCCACTAGTTTCTTTTGTTGAGCTTTCATACATTTATAGCTCTAGTGCATCCGTTGCATGGCAATCCCTACTACTTGCATTAACATCAATCGGTGGGCATCTCCATAGCCTATTGATTAGCCTCGTTGATGTGAGACTTTCTCCTTTTTTGTCTTCTCCACATAACCCCCCCTCATTATATTCTATTCCACCTATAGTGCTATGTCCATGGCTCGCACTCATATATTGCGTGAAAGTTTATAGGTTTGAGATTACTAAAGTATGAAACAATTGCTTGGCTTGTCATCGGGGTTGTGCATGATGATAGCATTCTTGTGTGACGAAAATGAAACATGACTAAACCATATGATTTTGTAGGGATGAACTTTCTTTGGCCATGTTATTTTGAGAAGACACAATTGCTTAGTTAGTATGCTTGAAGTATTATCATTTTTATGTCAATATGAACTTTTGTCTTGAATCTTTCGGATCTGAATATTCATACCACAATTAAGAAGAATTACATTAAAATTATGCCAAGTAGCACACCGCATAAAAAATTCTGTTTTTATCATTTACCTACTCGAGGACGAGCAGGAATTAAGATTGGGGATGCTTGATACGTCTCCAACGTATCTATAATTTTTGATTGCTCCATGCTATATTATCTACTGTTTTGGACATTATTGGGCTTTATTATCCACTTCTATATTATTTTTGGGACTAACCTATTAACCGGAGGCCTAGCCCAGAATTGCTGTTTTTTGCCTGTTTTAGGGTTTCGAAGAAAAGGAATATCAAACGGAGTCCAAACGGAATGAAACCTTCGGGAACGTGATTTTCTCACCGAATACAACTCATGAGACTTGGACCCTACGTCAAGCCAGCTAACAGGAGCCCACGAGGTAGGGGGGCGCGCCTACCCCACCCCCCAAGCACGCCCTCCACCCTCGTGGGGCCCTTGTTGCTCCACCGACGTACTTCTTCCTCCTATATATACCCACGTACCCCCAAACGATCAGATACGGAGCCAAAACCCTAATTCCATCGCCGTAACTTTCTGTATCCACGAGATACCATCTTGGGGCCTGTTCCGGAGCTCCGCCAGAGGGGGCATCGATCACGGAGGGCTTCTACATCAACACCATAGCCTCTCCGATGAAGTGTGAGTAGTTTACTTCAGACCTACGGGTCCATAGTTAGTAGCTAGATGGCTTCTTCTCTCTTTTTGGATCTCAATACAATGTTCTCCCCCTCTCTTGTGGAGATCTATTCGATGTAATCTTCTTTTTGCGGTGTGTTTGTTGATACCGATGAATTGTCGGTTTATGATCAAGTCTATCTATGAATAATATTTGAATCTTCTCCGAATTCTTTTATGTATGATTGGTTATCTTTGCAAGTCTCTTCGAATTATCAGTTTGGTTTGGACTACTAGATTGATCTTTCTTGCAATGGGAGGTTCAATCTTGCGGTGTCCTTTCCCGATGACAGTAAGGGCAGCAAGGCACGTATTGTATTATTGCCATCGACGATAACAAGATGGGGTTTTCTTCATATTGCATGAGTCTATCCCTCTACATCATGTCATCTTGCTTAAGGCGTTACTCTGTTTTTTAACTTAATACTCTAGATGCATGCTAAATAGCGGTCGATGAGTGGAGTAATAGTAGTAGATGCAGGCAGGAGTCGGTCTACTTGTCTCGGACGTGATGCCTATATACATGATCATGCCTAGATATTCTCATAACTATGCTCAATTCTGTCAATTGCTCAACAGTAATTTGTTCACCCACCGTAGAATACTTATGCTCTCGAGAGAAGCCACTAGTGAAACCTATGGCCCCGGGTCTATCTTTATCATATCAATATCCTACTACTTAGTTATTTACTTTGCTTTTATTTTACTTTGCATCTTTATCATAAAAATACCAAAAATATTATCTTATCATATCTATCAGATCTCACTCTCGTAAGTGGCCCTATAGGGATTGACAACCCCTATTTGCGTTGGTCGTGAGGATTTATTTGTTTTGTGCAGGTACGAGGGACTCGCGCGTAGCCTCCTACTGGATTGATACCTTGGTTCTGAAAAACTGACGGAAATACTTACGCTACTTTGCTGCATCATCTCTTCCTCTTCGGGGAAAACCAACGCAGTGCTAAAAGATGTAGCACCTGTCTACGCATTCCCGGTGCTGGCAACACTAGCGCGTGCCTTCATCCACAATGTTTCCATGGGCCAGCAAGCCTAGGGTGGCTGCTCGTCAACATCGATTCCGTCCGTCTACGCATGCCCGGTGCTGACAACACCGACACATGCTTTCGTCCATGACGTATCCCCGGGCTTGGCAAACCCGATGTGACACCTTGTCAACATTGACTGCTTCCAGGCGCCTCACTGCGCCCATGACTAACTTGGCGCCTCTTTACACCCACAGCTCCATGGCGACTACCTCGACGCCGGCCACCCCGACTCGATATTGATCACGCCGTCTTTTGCACTGCTACCTCGACCACAGATATACCACCCTACGCTAACCTTATCAGTCTCCACTCCAGCCACGACTTCTAGGATGCATCGACCGTTACGATTGTGGGAAGATGTATGTCGGCTTACCTTCGGATTCTTCTTCAATCTCACCGTTTGCATCGCTACCGTTGTGACTGCGGGGGTATGTTGAGTATCGTGATTAGTTAGAAAACATAGGATAACATCGGATTTATTTCTACCTTGTCTTGTACTCCAAGTTGATCATGTACTTCTATATATACGTCCATGAGGCTCAAACAATACAACATCGATTCCACCAATCACCCTCTATTTCTCTTACAGCTACAGAAAACTTCACTCACATTCATCTTCACCGAAGAAGCATGTGTGGAAAATATCGAACATGTCATCAACGCAATGGAAGGAGAGAGTATCCGGTCTTGGCAAACATGTGATACTTTCGGACATGGAGTATGTGAGCTCGAGCTCACAGGCACCCTTTGCTACAGTAAAATTGAATTTTTTTATTATTTTTAGAAAAATCTGAAATTATTTGGCAACAAACATTGATATGTATTTCACATGCATGCCAATTTTCGTGATGAAATAGCATTTTTGGAGGCCTCGGCAAAAAAGACAAAATCATGCTTAAAAAACTGTTTTTGAAAGTATTTTGTAGCATTGATTTTGTTTTTTTACCGAGACCTGCATAAATGTTATTTTTTCATGAAATTTTGCACGCATGTGAAAAAGACATCAATGTTTGTTGTTAAAAAATTCAGTTTTTTTAAACTTTTTTTACTGTAGCAGAGGGTGCATGTGAGCTCGAGCTCACAAGAGTACTTTCGGATACTTTCTGTCTATTTAACTCAGAAACCCTCACGTACGCCACTCGGGTCATCACAGAGATAGTTCACCCAAACCCAGTCGAACTAAGCACAGACGGCCAAACTAAAACCTGCCCAGGAAAGTAATGTTATGGATCTGGTCTACCTGGATTAGGCTTAATTGCGTGGCGTGCTTTGCGTTTGCTAGTACCATACCAGACAATGAGATTTGCCTATGGCACAATTCTACGTATACAGTGTTGGCCTAACTACGAGGCACGTGTTACGTTTGTGAGTATGGTACTCGATAATTAGATTTGCGGCATTAGAAAAAAAATCACAAACATGTTTTTAAAATACAAGTTTTTTAGATACCACAAGCATTTTGTTAAATACCCAATCACTTTTTGAATTACCTAGTATTTTTAAATGCATACAGTCAAACGTTTCTTACAAAAATATTAAGATAAAATTAGAATTTAAATATATTTTTCAGAATACCTCTAACAATAATGCAAAACAAAAAAACTTAAATGCGAAGAAAAAAAGTGTGTGGGTTCACTCCCGCGCGTGGCTGACTGAGGGCATGTACAATGGTTGATAAGACAATCTTATCTTAAGTCTTGCTTGTAATTTAAAGATGACAAAAAAATATGTTTACAATGGGTTATATCTTAGCCTTATCTTCAATAACTAGCAATTCCTTAAAACATGGTGAGATAAATTGTGCTAAGAGATCATCTCTTGTTTTATCTTAAATAAGAGAAGACAAGCCTTTTCTTATGAGTTCTCTCTCTTTCACCTCATCATTTATCCTACGTGACACTCCTAAGATAGCATCATTGTACATGCCCTGATTAAGTGATTAGGAGAGAGCGCACGCCTCCTCCCGTGTCCCGTCACCCTCGTGCGAGCTTAGCCCAGTATGGGGCACTGTAGCAATTTCAATGCCATAGGTCACTATAGGTGCGCTGTAGCAACGGCCCATGATTTGTTCTCCATAGTATTTGCTCTCAATTAGTATGGGCTATAAGAACAACTCCATCCATAAATAGCATGCAAATATTCTAGTATGATAGTTTAAATATTAATATTACATCTGATGTAGCCGGATGTTCAACAGGTTCTTCAAATTCAGCAATCCAAAATCCAACCATACTCGAGTCGGTATCAGCATACACCATTCTTCCATATGCTATGTTTCCTTGAACTTCACCCAACAATGCAAGAACGAAGGGCCTGCCCCCCGTCGTTGGTATAGCGCGGCTACGTGTGTGGCTATACAATGATGTGATCGTCAAGTTGCAATATTGAAGGAATCAATGAATTGACCAACACATAGAGTAATAAGAAGAGTCAAATACACCGCGAGTGTCTTAACTTGTCCAACACGGTCACATTGATACCTAAACTTGTAAAATACACTAAACTGGTGCCGTAACTTGTCCAAACGTTCAAATATGGTGCCTCCTTCCGTATCCGGGCATATGCACTGCCCACATAGCATGCCAACTCAGCGTCGGCCCACATGTCAATGGTCGTGAGAGGAGTGTGCTGGTTGTTTTACAGAAAACTTGTACTTTAAATAATTTTCACAGAAACTTCTGACATTTTATGTGTCAGATCTAAGTCTTGCATGTCAACACGTGGGATAAAACATTAATAACAAGAAAGAGCACCTGACAGGATTCGAACTCAGTACCAAGGCGCACAGCCTACACACATGTGCTAATCACTACGCCAAGAATAGTTGACTGGCAGCATCCTGATATGCTTCTATTTATCAAGAATACCGGGCGAAATAATAAAGTGAAATAAAAGAGAAAGTTGATTTGTGGGAAATTGAATTTTTTAAAGAAATTCTCACAATTGAAAAAAGGAGAACTATTCAACATATTACCTTCCATCAACTTAAAAAAGTGTTAGTGCATTTAGAAAAATTCAACATAATTTTTGGAAAGTTCTCACGTGCATTAAGAAATTGTAAATGTGTTTTTCAAAAATGTCTGTCAGGCATTCAAAAAATTTACAGCATCTATTTGAAAAATGTTCAATATGTATTAAAAAATTAGTGTAAAATTATTCTTACATTTATACAAACACGTTTAACATGTTTTAACACATGTATAGAATGTAATCTTTCTACACAATGATTTTTAATACATGTTGAACAATTTTAAAAATACAATGTTGTTGATTTTTAATAACTATGTATTCTAAAAATACAATTATAAAATAATTATGTGTTTGTGGTCCTGAGTGAAGATACAAAAAATTAGCAATATTTTATAATATATGTTGAACTGTTTAAATCCACATAATTTTAAAAAAGGTTCATGGTAAAATCTTTGAACTCCAAATACAAAATTAAATACACAATAATTGTATATTTATAGTTATTGTATTTTTATATTAGAATATTGGGTATCATAAAAATCAAACAGTAACTTAGAGAAAAAACAGAATAGAAATTGCAGAGCGCCAGAGCGATAGATAGACTTTCCAGCTAACAGTTGTACACAAAGTACTACTCCCTCCATCCTAAATTAAGTGTCTCAATCTTAAAACAACTTTACACTAAATCTAGTCCAAAGTTAAGATACTTATTTTAGGACAGTATTAGTCTGGTGTCAACCGTGCATACTAGCTAGTATTTAAGATGGATGTCCCAGGTTCGAGGCCAATTCAAAGACGTAATTTATTTGTTTCATGTTATTAGCATATACAGAGCAAGGGCTTATTTGCGATTTTAATTAAATCTTAGGGGTTTTCTAAAGAAAAAAATGTGCACGCATTTCACCCGGCGCAGGCATAGCTCACCCCCCCCCCCTACATGTGGGTCAGCCACTAACTGTCAGTCCACGCGGATATCACATACGGTGGCATACGGGCGGAGGCACCGTATATGCACCGTGTGACAAGTTATAGCACTATTTTTATGTATTTTACGAGTTTAGACACTAAACTGACCGCAACGGACAAGTTAAGGCATCCGTGATGTATTTAACTCTAATACAAAGTAGGGTGTGAAGTACTGAAATACTTCATGGCAAATTTTGAGATGGTGTACCACTGATGAGCTTTTCACGAAAACGGGGTGAAACGAGGGAATAGTCCAAGGCGGGAAGAAGCATCGATGGGATGACAGACGTTCAACAAGGCCTGGCGGCAGCCGGGATGGTAGAGCGGTAGCGCCACACAAAGGGTGTAGA
The DNA here is from genome assembly GCF_003073215.2 of Triticum urartu. Classification (NCBI taxonomy): domain Eukaryota; kingdom Viridiplantae; phylum Streptophyta; class Magnoliopsida; order Poales; family Poaceae; genus Triticum; species Triticum urartu. The sequence continues at coordinate 687,114,061 of NC_053023.1, read as the reverse complement.
TACAGAGCAAGGGGAAGGGACAGTGGGAGAAAAGGGGTCCGAGATAGGTTATTTGGTGGGGTAGTTGGTGTCGAAGGCCTACATAGCGGAGGTTCGCACTCCCGCAAACCTCCCACGAGTTTGTGTCCGGTTTGCGGGATTTCCGACGCCCGGATGTGGCCACTAATGTTTGTGTCGGGGAACGCAGTAATTTCAAAAAAATTTCTACGCACCCGAAAGATAATGGTGAAGCATAGCAACGAGAGGGGAGAGTATCGTCTACATACCCTCGTAGACCGTAAGCGGAAGCGTTATGACAACGCGGTTGATGTAGTCGTACATCTTCACGATCGACCAATCTAGTACCGAAGAGACGGCACCTCCGAGATCTGCATACGTTCGGCTTGGTGATGTCTCGCGAACTCACGATCCAGTAGAGCTTCAAGGGAGAGCTTCTCAGCACGATGGCGTGATGACGGTGATGATGTTGCTAGCGGAACAGGGCTTCGCCTAAGCACCGCTACGATATTACCGAGGTGGATTATGGTGGAGGGGGGCACCGCACACGGCTAAAGATCAATGATCAACTTGTGTGTCTATGGGGTGCCCCCTCTCCCGTATATAAAGGAGTGGAGGAGGGGGAGGGGGCCGGCTTCTCTAGGCGCGCCCCAAGGGAGTCCTACTCCCAGCGGGAGTAGGATTCCCCCTTCCGTTTATTGGTTTTAGGAGAGAAGGAAGGAGGAGGAAGAAGGAAGGAAAGGGGGGGGGCTTCCCAATTTGGATTGGGCTTGGGGGGGGCTCCTTTGCTTCTTTCTCCTCTCTTCCACTAAGGCCCAATAAGCCCCATATACCTCCTGGGGGGTTCCGATAACCTCCCGGTACTCCGGTATACTCCCGATTTCACCCGGAATCATTCCGATGTCCAAACGTAAGCTTCCAATATATCGATCTTTACGTCTCGACCATTTCGAGACTGCTCGTCATGTCCGTGATCAAATCTGGGACTCGAACTACCTTCGGTACATCAAAACACATAAACTCGTAATACCGATCGTCACCGAACGTTAAGCGTGCGGACCCTACGGATCCGAGAACTATGTAGACATGACCGAGACATGTCTCCGGTCAATAACCAATAGCGGAACCTGGATGCTCATATTGGTTCCTACATATTCTACGCAGATCTTTATCGGTCAAACCGCACAACGATATACGTTGTTCCCTTTGTCATCGGTATGTTACTTGTGCGAGATTCGATCGCCGGTACTCAATACCTAGTTCAATCTCATTACCGGCAAGTCTCTTTACTCGTTCCGTAATGCTACATCTCGTAACTAACTCATTAGCTACATTTCTTGCAAGGCTTATAGTGATGTACATTACCGAGAGGGCCCAGAGATACCTCTCCCACAATCGGAGTGACAAATCCTAATCTTGATCCATGCCAACTCAACAAACACCATTGGAGACACCTGTAGAGCACCTTTATAATAACCCAGTTACGTTGTGACGTTTGGTAGCACACAAAGTGTTCAAGATATCTTAGCCTTTGTCGCTTACCTTTGTTTGACCGATAAGATAAATCGCCGATAAATTAGCCGATATGGTGATAAATCATCCGATATGCCGATAAACTGGCCGATTTACCCCTTATCTTGGGTCGACCGATAAGTTCCCAATAAGCGATATCCCCAACATTGCCCATATCTGCTCAAATCATCTGTGAAGGTGAGAAAATAATGATATCCGCCGTGAGCTTCAATGTTCATTGGACCACATACATCATTATGTATGATTTCCAATAACTCTGTTGCTCGCTCCATTGTTCCGGAGAACGAAGTTTTACTCATCTTGCCCATGAGGCATGGTTCGCAAGTACCAAGTGATTCATAATCAAGTGATTCCAAAAGTCCATCAGAATGGAGTTCCTTCATGCGCTTTACACCAATATGACCTAAACGGCAGTGCCACAAATAAGTTGCACTATCATTATCAACTCTGCATCTTTTGGCTTCAATACTATGAACATGTGTATCACTACTATCAAGATTTAGTAAAGATAGACCACTCATCAAGGGTGCATGACCATAAAAGATATTACTCATATAAATAGAACAACCATTATTCTCTGATTTAAATGAATAACCGTCTTGCATTAAACAAGATCCAGATATAATGTTCATGCTCAATGCTGGCACCAAATAACAATTATTCAGGTCTAAAACTAATCCCGAAGGTAGATGTAGAGGTAGCGTGCCGACGGCGATCACATCGACTTTGGAACCATTTCCCACGCGCATCGTCACCTCGTCCTTAGCCAATCTTCACTTAATCCGTAGCCCCTGTTTCGAGTTGCAAATGTTAGCAACTGAACCAGTATCAAATACCCAGGCACTACCGCGAGCATTAGTAAGGTACACATCAATAACATGTATATCAAATATACCTTTCACTTTGCCATCCTTCTTCTCCGCAAAATACTTGGGGCAGTTCCGCTTCCAGTGACCAGTTCCTTTGCAGTAGAAGCACTCAGTCTCAGGCTTAGGTCCAGACTTGGGTTTCTTCACTTGAGCAGCAACTGGCTTGCTGTTCTTCTTGAAGTTCCCCTTCTTCCCTTGCCCTATTTCTTGAAACTGGTGGTCTTGATGACCATCAACACTTGATGCTCCTTCTTGATTTCTACCTCCGCAGCCTTTAGCATTGCGAAGAGCTCAGGAATCGTCTTATCCATCCCTTGCATATTATAGTTCATCACGAAGCTCTTGTAGCTTGGTGGCAGTGATTGAAGAACTCTCTCAATGACACTATCATCAGGAAGATTAACTCCCAGTTGAGTCAAGTGGTTGTGGTACCCAGACATTCTGAGTATATGTTCACTGACAGAACTATTCTCCTCCATCTTGCAGCTGTAGAACTTATTGGAGACTTCATATCTCTCAATCCGGGCATTTGCTTGAAATATTATCTTCAACTCCTGGAACATCTCATATGCTCCATGATGTTCAAAACGTCCTTGAAGTCCCGGTTCGAAGCCGTAAAGCATGGCACACTGAACTATCGAGTAGTCATCAACTTTGCTCTGCCAGGTGTTCATAACATCTGGCGTTGCTCCTGCAGCGGGTTTGTCACCTAGCGGTGCTTCCAGGACGTAATTCTTCTGTGCAGCAATGAGGATAATCCTTAAGTTATGGACCCAGTCAGTGTAGTTGCTACCATCATCTTTCAACTTAGCTTTCTCTAGGAACGCATTAAAATTCAACGGAACAACAACACGTGCCATCTATCTACAACAACATAGACATGCAAAATATTATCAGGTACTAAGTTCATGATAAATTAAAGTTCAATTAATCAAATTACTTAAGAACTCCCACTTAGATAGACATCTCTCTAATCATCTAAGTGATCATGTGATCTATATCAACTAAACTATGTCCGATCATCACGTGAGATGGAGTAGTTTTCAATGGTGAACATCACTATGTTGATCATATCTACTATATGATTCACGCTCGACCTTTCGGTCTCTAGTGTTCCGAGGCCATATCTGCATATGCTAGGCTCGTCAAGTTTAACCCGATTATTCCGCGTGTGGAAAACTGGCTTGCACCCGTTGTATGTGAGCGTAGAGCTTATCACACCCGATCATCACATGGTGTCTCGGCATGATGAACTATAGCAACGGTGCATACTCAGGGAGAACACTTATACCTTGAAATTTAGTGAGAGATCATCTTATAATGCTACCGCCGAACTAAGCAAAATAAGATGCATAAAGGATAATCATCACATGCAATCAATATAAGTGATATGATATGGCCATCATCATTTTGTGCCTTTGATCTCCATCTCCAAATCACCGTCATGATCACCATTGTCACCGGCTTGACACCTTGATCTCCATCGAAGCATCGTTGTCGTCTCGCCAACTATTGCTTCTACGACTATCGCTAACGCTTAGTGATAAAGTAAAGCAATTACATGGCAATTGCATTTCATACAATAAAGCAACAACCATATGGCTCCTGCCAGTTGCCGATAACTGTGTTATAAAACATGATCATCTCATACAATAAAATTTAGCATCATGTCTTGACCATATCACATCACAACATGCCCTGCAAAAACAAGTTAGACGCCCTCTACTTTGTTGTTGCAAGTTTTACGTCGCTGCTACGGGCTGAGCAAGAGCCGTTCTTACCTACGCATCAAAAACCACAACGCGGTATAGTGATTGCTTTTTGATCTTTAGAAAGAACCCTGTTCATTGAATACAATTCAACTAAAGCTGGAGAAACAGACACCCACTAGCCACCTGTGTGCGAAGCACGTCGATAGAACCAGTCTCGCATAAGCGTACGCGTAATGTCGGTCTGGGCCGCTTCATCTAACAATGCCGCTGAATCAAGAATCAACTAGTGACGGCAAGCAATATGTATATACCACGCCCACAACTCCTTTGTGTTCTACTTGTGCATATAACATCTATGCATAAATCTGGCTCGGATGCCACTGTTGGGGAACGCACTAATTTCAATTTTTTTCCTACGCACACGCAAGATCATGGTGATGCATAGCAACAAGAGGGGAGAGTATCGTCTACGTACCCTCATAGACCGTAAGTGGAAGCATTATGGCAACGCGGTTGATGTAGTCGTACGTCTTCACGATCGACCGATCTAGTACCGAAGATACGACACCTCCAAAATCTGCACATGTTCGGCTCGGTGACGTCCCGCGAACTCAAGATCCAGTAGAGCTTCGTCAGCACGACGGTGTGATGACGGTGACGGTGATGATGTTGCTACCGGAACAGGGTTTCGCCTAAGCACCGCTGCAATATTACCGAGATGGTTTATGGTGGAGGGGGGCACCGCACACGGCTAAAGATCAATGATCAACTTGTGTGTCTATGGGATGCCCCCTCCCCCATATATAAAGGAGTGGAGGAGGGGGAGGGGGCCGGCCTCTCTATAGGCGTGCCCCAAGGGAGTCCTACTCCCACCGGGAGTAGGATTCCCCCTTCCCTTTGTTGGTTTTAGGAGAGAAGGAAGGAGGAGGAAGAAGGAAGGAAAGGGGGGGGGGCGACCCCCTTCCCAAATTCGGATTGGGCTTGGGGGGGGGGGCGCCCCCCCCTTTGCTTCTTTCCCCTCTCTTCCACTAAGGCCCAATAAGGTCCATATACCTCCCGGGGGGTTCCGGTAACCTCCCGGTACTCCGGTATACTCCCGATTTCACCCGGAACCATTCCGATGTCTAAACATAGGCTTCCAATATATCGATCTTTACGTCTCGACCATTTCGAGACTCCTCGTCATGTCCGTGATCAAATCTGAGACTCCGAACTACCTTCAGTACATCAAAACACATAAACTCGTAATACCGATCCTCACCGAACGTTAAGCGTGCGGACCTTACGGGTTCGAGAACTATGTAGACATGACCGTGACATGTCTCCGGTCAATAACCAATAGCGGAACATGGATGCTCATATTGATTCCTACATATTCTACGAAGATCTTTATCGATCAAACCGCATAATGATATACGTTGTTCCCTTTGTCATCGATATGTTACTTGTCCGAGATTCGATCATCGGTATCTCAATACCTAGTTCAATGTCGTTACCGACAAGTCTCTTTACTCATTCCGTAATGCTACATCCCGTAACTAACTGATTAGCTACATTTCTTGCAAGGCTTATAGTGATGTACATTACCGAGAGGGCCCAGAGATACTTAATCGGAGTGACAAATCCTAATCTTGATCCATGCCAACTCAACAAACACTATCAGAGACACCTGTCGAGCACCTTTATAATCACCCAGTTACATTGTGACGTTTGGTAGCACACAAAGTGTTCCTCTGGTATTCGGGAGTTGCATGATCTCATAGTCATAGGAACATGTATAGTTATGGAGAAAGCAATAGCAACAAACTAAACGATCATCATACTAAGCTAACGGATGTGTCAAGTCAATCACATCATTCTCTAATGATGTGATCCCGTTAATCAAATGACAACTCATGTCTATAGTTAACAAACATAACCATCATTGATTCAACGAGCTAGTCAAGTAGAGGCAAACTAGTGACACTCTGTTTGTCTATGTATTCACACATGTACTAAGTTTCCGGTTAATATAATTCTAGCATGAATAATAAACATTTATCATGATATAAGGAAATATAAATAACAACTTTATTATTGCCTCTAGGGCATATTTCCTTTAGTTTGAGGCACAAAGCTGGATGGCAAAAAGTTACGAACCCCATCGTCATACGTTTAGGATCGGTTTTGTGGACCGTGTTGGATTCAATCCTAAATCGGCTACTGGTGCCCAGACACATGTTTAACATCTATACTGAAAACATGACTTAGAGCATTTCTAACAACGCGTTGGATTCGCCCTAAATCGGCTACTATGCCTGGACACACGTTTAACATCGATACAAAAGCATGACTTAGAGCATTTCTACCAACATCCGCCTAATCTGATCCGCGGATCTGAGCGTGTCCATTTCAAATACTTATTTGTCCATGCATACAATTGTGTTTCTTCCGAGTGGCCGGAAATATATGTACGATTGGTAGGATGCAGAACTAAGAGAAAAGAAAAAAGAAGTGGTTGGCGTGGACCTGGTCCATGTGGCAGGCTGTCCAGATATGTCCAAACACCTCCATTTGCTGCACAAATGTGATGTATTTCGGGGTTTATGGATGTCCAAATAAAATGAAAGATTCGGAAACCTTATTTGGCTATATTTTTTTCCCCTTTATCCTGTTGGACACTGTCCGGACGAAAGACATATGAGAAAGATTTGAGTACTTGGGTCGGAGATGCTCTTAGAATGTGATGAATTAAACTCGTGGAGCGGCAAGCTAGTGCCAACTATTTTCATTTCCGTCTGGTAAAATTAAGCTTGTTTACGGGCAATCCAATTTGTGAACTTGTGCACTAGTGTCAGACTAAATTGCAGCAATCATGCGATGCATATATTAATATAAGTTGTTGCGTGCGTTTGCTCCATCTGCACTAAAGAGACATACTCTAACTAGAGCAGTTGTGCTACATGTGCGCTATAAAATAGCAGCTCAATCATATAGCACACTCGCCGTGTTGTCTATATTTTTTATATCTAAAAAAAAATACTTGGCCCCTACTATTAGATTAATTTATGTGCATATGAATGTTTTCATGTCACCTAAATTATTGATTTCCCTAAGAAAATCTCAACTATTGATAACCGCCCGATTGAAATTGTGTGATATCAAAGCATGCATCATACACTACCTTTTTTTGCATTAATCTATTCATGCAAACAAAATGTCACTCCATCAAGTCATGCATATCTTTATTTTTTTTGCAGAACTCAAGTCATCCATATTATTCACGAACGGTACATGTGTTTGGCAATTGATCAAAAGTATATACTCCATTCGTTCCAAAATAGATGATCCAACTTTTTACTAATTTTAAAGTTAGTACAAAGTTGAGTTATCTATTTTAAAACGAAGGGAGTAGTTCACATTTTTGTCAAATGACGGCGTCGCGTTAAGTGATCCTGTTGGACACGTCGTCCTGCCTAATTGCGAGGCTGTACGTTTGCTAGCACTGTACAAGACGATGGGGTTTGGCAATGGCCCAAATCAACATTTAAAGCTACGTATACAGTGTGGCCCTAACTACAAGGCACGTGGTACGTTTGCGTGTACTGCACTGAACAAATTAGATTTGCGGCATTAGAAAAAAAATCACTAACATATTTTTCAAATACAATTTATTTTTTATTTTTTTGAGTTGTTTGGATTGCTTACCACATATGCCACGTGGTAAATACAAGATTTTTTTAGATGATACAAGCACCTCCTTCTCCGACCCTCCTCGCGCCGCCCCCGTCGGCAGCCGGGGGAGCCCTGAATCTGCTAGAACCAGACCCCCCTCCTCCGTCCCTCCTCACCGTAGCCGGCGTGTGCTGACGGGCAAAGCCTACTCGGCCTGGGCAGCGGCGGGGCCATCTTTCCTCCTGCCCGAGGACGGCGACGCGGGGCGCACCTCTCAGGTGGTGGTGCGGCACGTGCTGCTAGCGGGGGCGGTAGGGCATGCGGTTGCATGGAAGACTGGGTGGGAGGCGTCCCTTCTCCGGCTGGGGGCGCTTCTCGGAGGTCGGCCGGGCTCCTTGGCTGCACATACCGCGAGGCCGGATCGGATCTTGCCCTCATGCAGGATCTGAGGCGGCCCTTGCAATCCCCTCCCTCGGATGCGGCACACGTCGTCCGGCCATTCATGACTCTGGCGTCCGTGCTCGGAGTTGTGGTGGCGGGCTGGGAGGATGTCGGATTGGGACCTCATCCGGGGGAAACCCTTGGCCGGCGGCAGCGGCCATGACGTCGATGGTGCTCCGGGCACCATTTCCTCCTTGGTTACGACGTTAAGGATAGTTCCCATCGCTCCCCCATGTCCTCTGTGCTCGGGTGAAAACACTACAAAAAACACTTCGTGATAATACACGTTTTTCACAGTAGGTCACGTTTTCAGTCACGCATGTATATCCGTGACGATTTTATGATAGCATCCCCGTGTTGTCGCAGAAGTGTTCCATGACAATAATCCATTTATAATCATGGAAGTGTTCACTTCCATGATGATAAATGACGCGTCACAAAAGTGATTTTCTCAAGAGTAACCGACACGTGACAGCTACTATAGTGGGTCGTTATTAAGCTATCGAGTGCCGATTTTGCATCAGATACCTGTTAACAGCCCAGACCAATGTGGATTTTTCACGTGTCAATTACTCATTCATCATCTGAACCACGTGTTAGCTCTACGTCGTGATAGGTGTCACACATCCAACGAACTATACATGCCAATGAAAAGGTGATACGTGGTAGGGCCCAAAAAGGACGTCCCAATCAGAGGCCCATAAGAATTAGGCAAAAGTTAGCAAGCCAGCCCACTAACGACTTATTTGCATATGGCCTATCGGTAGTTCCGGCCCATAAACGGTCCGCAATGTATATGGGCCAAACTATGACCCGGTGTGTTTTGGGCCTGTTAACGGTTCGTTCTAGAGTTGGGCCAATTCCAGCATGTTGTGTCTTTCAGCTTTTAGCGACCAACGCTACACTTGGGCCATTTGTGGCCCGATGTAAATTCAGCCTCTTAATAGCCTATGCTCACCATGGAATGATTCTGGCATGTTCTCACTTTTGGCCTGTTGAAGGCCCATGTACTACATCGGCCCATTTATGTCATGAGTTAGATTTCAGCTTGTTAACGGCCCGCCTAGTAATTGGGCCCTCTAACCTGAGATATATTTCGTCCATCTAATGGCCCATGGCCTCTTTGGCACATTTCGGGCCCAATCTTCCTTTCGACATTTTAAGGGCCCTATTATGTTGTGGCCCAACTAAGGCCGTAGTTATTTTTTGGCCTATTAACGACATGTAGTCTACATGGGCCATATAAGGCCCGCGGTTTATTTCGGCATGTTAACTGTCCGCGCCCACATTTCATTTTTTCCACCTAATGGCCCATGATTGTAATGGGCCTTCTTAAGAAGAGTGGGCCTAACTGATCCATTAAGGGCCTAGGTGGATTAGGACCCACATATTATTAGTGGTCCAACCTAAGAAGGACCCACTATGACGAGATGGGTGTTTTGGCGGGCTCAGATGAGCCCGGGAGTGAACAAAAAAATAGTTAAAAATACTAAATAAATTCAAAAAATCCAAACAATTTTATGGAGAAAGATGACTGGGTGCGTGATGTTCATGTCAAATTTTGGAGCATTTGAGTATCTGAGTAGCTCTCAGCAAAAATGACAAATTTGGGGTCTATGAAAAAGTTTACTGTTTGTGCACTATTTGGACCCAATTTTTTTGCTGAGAGCTATTCTGATGTCCAAATGCTATGAAATTTGGCACGCATCTCACTCACTAAAATATCTTCAACACGAAAAACATTTGGTACTTTTTTGAATTTTTATAGTATTTGTTTCAAATTTACTGTTCATTAGGTGAGATGAGCCCGAGTTCAAAATTGGATATTCGCCACTATGACTACCTATATTGGTTCTGTTCTGTTTGCGTCCCGGTAACATTTTGGCCCGTTGGGCCCCGTTGATGCTTTCGGCCTTTTCATCGATAGCAGATGTTACCATGTTTATTTTCTATAGTCTTGTCATATGCACTCCTGCATAGCACAGAGCTAATGACTATCATCATTAACTCGGGACTACCGCATGTCTACACTTAATCCATGATCTATTCCTTGGCTCAAGTATACATAGTTGGCCTACTTTCAGTGCAAACGTTGTTATGTATTTTGATCCTTTTTTGTGAAATATCAAACAGTCTCTTGTCACTACAAGAAATATGTCAACTTATGACCTTCTGTCAGTGACCCTCAAAGAATTGATCATAAATTTATGACCATTTTAGACCAATTGGTCAAAAGCTGTCTGGGGGGCTCTAAACCCTAAACCATAACGACCATTTTGGTCAGAAAGGTCATAATTTCATTAGAGGAAATGGTCAAAAAGCAAACAGCGCTAGTCCGCTGCCTTATTTCTAGTTGTTAACGACCAATATAGATGGTCATAGCCTTGTAAATTATGGTGGGTTGCTATGACTAGGCGCCACCTCATCAGTTTTGCCTATGTGTCATGTCCATGTGGCAGTTTTTGCCCTAGGTTGGGAAGCAACCTATATTTCTGTCATTCCCAAAATTCCCAAAAAAATCTCATAAATTCTTTGGGTCATATCTTCGTCAAATATGTAAAAACCTTCCTTGCCTAATTCAAAAATAATTCAAAAATATTCATTTTCCTATTCTGTTCAGAACAACAGTTTGTGAAGGAAGTACCACTTTGGCATGTCCAAATAGTATCCATTTTCTACAGTGCTTTCCTATGCCCAAATAACCATCCTCCACCAAATGCCAGCTCAATCCATTCATTATTTTGAGCCGAGCTTCAACATTCGTATTTATGTCTAGTGTGGTAGTTTGCAAAGCAAGTACCACCTAGGCTTCTCCTTTTGAGTTGAAAATTTGTGAAGACGGTATTCTTAGTAACTGTTCATCCTCAGCCAAAACTCACGCCCATTAGTCATGTACATTTCCCGTATCGCTAATCAAACACTAGGCTGTTAATTCATGTCTGAGCATCGATCGGTCTCCTCGTGAGAATCTTATGTTGTAATTTTCTTCCTAGCACCTACCTGGGGAGTGCCCAACCCACTAGACATGCCTAGGCTTCCCAGAACACAAGGCAACGCCTCGGTCACGCGGTGACCACGCGGCGGACATGCGAGTTTACACGCTCTAGAGTTGGGGGCCTCGGCCACCGAGCAAACCTCGACGTATCGCCACCAAACCATGTATTTATGATTAAATAGGTACTTATGTAACTATAAATGATTTTTGGAAAAAATAAATAGTAAACTATGAGGCAGCTGCAGTTCAAATTTGACCCGCTTCTTGCTGAATCGGCGGGAATTTGTCTTTTTCACCAGAGGTGGATAAAAACTTTTTACACCCAACCATTTTGTCAATTGTGCATTAAATATGGCCTAGTATTTTAGAAAAATGATTTGGTCCAATTTTGCAACAATTATTTGGGAGGTCCTTCGCAAAAAAACCTCCTTTTGGGCACTCGAAAAATGGAAAATGGTTCTTTCGTCCAAAGAAAAAAAAACTTTCTTAGGCAACATTGTCTGCCATTCCAAGATGCACCCTTGTGCACAATATGAGATCATTTGAACAAACTATGCCATGAATGTGGCCATAAGATTGATTATTTGGCTTGAAAGCCATGAATCTTCACGCATGATAGCTCGTTTCTGAGAACACTTTTTTAAAATAATTACCGTATTACAAGTTTATTATTTTTCATGGTAACTTGGTCACATATAATGACACAATGCGAAGGTTTTCCAATTTTTTGATTTTTTTTGAATTTTTTATGCCCGTTTCAAAATGCGGTCAAAACGTCGGGCTTGACCGTTCCTAGCTAGTGGTTGAATCTTGGAAAACTTTTGGTGTTTCTACGATAAAATAGATACTTATGTACCTAGAAATGATTTTTGTAAAAAATAAATAGCAAACTATGAGGCAACTGCAGTTCAAATTTGACCCGCTTCCAACTGAATCGGTGACAATTTGTCTTTTTCACCAGAGGTGGATCAAAACTTTTTACACCCAAACATTTTGTCAATTGTGCATTAAACATGGCCTAGTATTTTATAAAATTGATTTGGTCCATTTTTGCAATAATTATTTGGTAGTTCCTTCACAAAAAAACCTCATTTTGGGCACTCGGAAAATGGAAAATGAATTTTCCGTGCAAAGAAAATGGAAACTCCCTTAGGCAACATTGTTTGCCATTCCAATATGCACCCTTGTGCACAATATGAGATCATTTGAACAAACTATTCCATGAATGTGGCCATAAGATTGATCATTTGGCTTGAAAGCCATTGATCTCCACAGGTGATAGCTCGTTTCTGAGAACACTTTTTTAAAATAATTGCCGTATTACAAGTTTGTTATTTTTTCTGGGAACTTGGCTACATATAATGACACAATGTGAAGGTTTCCCAATTTTTTGATTTTTTTTGAATTTTTTATGCTTGTTTCAAAATGCGGTCAAAAAGGCGGGAAAGACCGTTCCTAGCTAGTGGTTGAATCTTGGAATTTTTTTTGTGTTTCTCTGATTAAATAGATACTTATGTACCTAGAAATGATTTTTGGAAAAAATAAATAGCAAACTATGAGGCAGCTGCAGTTCAAATTTGACCCGCTTCCAACTGAATCGGCGGGAATTTGTCTTTTTACACCCAACCATTTGGTCAATTGTGCATTAAATATGGCCTAGTATTTAATAAAAATGATTTGGTCCAATTTTGCAACAATTATTTGGGAGGTCCTTCACAGAAAAACCTCCTTTTGGGCACTCGAAAAATGGAAAATGGTTCTTTCGTCCAAAGAAAAAGAAAACTTCCTTAGGCAACATTGTTTGCCATTCCAATATGCACCCTTGTGCACAATATGAGATCATTTGAACAAACTATTCCATGAATGTGGCAATAAGATTGATCATTTGGCTTGAAAGCCATTGATCTCCACACGTGATAGCTCGTTTCTGAGAACACTTTTTTAAAAATAATTGCCGTATTACAAGTTTGTTATTTTTCCTGGGAACTTGGCCACATATAATGACACAATGCGAAGGTTTCCCAATTTTTTGTTTTTTTGAATATTTTATGCTTGTTTCAAAATGCGGTCAAAAAGGCGGGAAAGACCGTTCCTAGCTAGTGGTTGAATCTTGGAATTTTTTTTGTTTTTCTCTGATGAAATAGATACTTATGTACCTAGAAATGATTTTTGGAAAAAATAAATAGCAAACTATGAGGCAGCTGCAGTTCAAATTTGACCCGCTTCCAGCTGAATTAGTGGAAATTTATCTTTTTCACGAGAGGTGGATCAAAACTTTTTACACCCAACCATTTGGTCAATTGTGCATTAAATATGTCCTAGTATTTTAGAAAATTGATTTGGTCCAATTTTGCAACAAATATATGGTAGGTCCTTCACAAAAAAAGTCATTTTGGGCACTCGGAAAATGATTAAAAATAGCTAGAAAGATCATAAATGCATAGAAATTAGTCCTTATCCATAAAATGTGGTCTAACTCTAGTGAAAATTTGTGTGGTGCCATTTTACAAAATATTTTTGATAGCTACTTCACAAAATCCCTCTATTTTTAGTACTTAGATAATTTTTTAAATCACTGGTTTTTGAACCAATCAGGACTCTTCCCACGGATCGATGACATGGCGCCCATCCATCCATCCATCCATATCTCCATCCCACATCCATCCATCCATCTATCTACAGAAAAAAAGAAAATAAAATGAAAAAGAGATACCCTCCACCCGCAGCCCAAACCCTAGGTCAGATCCCATCGACTCCCTCCTCTCCTCGCAGCCGCCGCCACCTCCTCCCTCGATCCAGTCCTCTCCCCGGCCTCCTTTCCCCAATCCAGTCCTCCCCCGCCGCTCCCACCCATCGCCGACCTCGTAGCCCTCCTCACCACCGCCGCCGACCTCGTCCCTCCCTTCCCTCACCATCTCTCCCTACCCTATGCCCAGATCGACTCAAGCAGGTCGGCCGACGCGCTAGGGTTCCGTTTGGTCAGCTCCGCGTAGGCTCTCCGGTTAGCTGCCAGGGCGGCGCGGGCGGCTACATCCTCGACAGGGACGACTACATCCTTGACAGGGGCGACTACATCCACCAGGTCGCTCGCCAGGGCGGCGCGGCGGCGGTGTTGGCCAAGACGGGGGCGGCGCCGGTGGAGCGCGTCAAGCTGCTACTGCAGAACCAGGCCGAGATGCTGTGCTGGGGTGCCCTCACGCGGCCCTACCGCGGGATCACCGACGCCTTCGCCCGCGTCCTCCCGCTCGCTCGTCGTGGGTACTGGCGGAGGAGAAGAAGGCCCACCGGGAGGCCCTCACCGACTCCCTCACGCGCGCCATGGTCAAGTGGGCTTAGCTGATGTCCGGCTCCACGAGCATGCGTCAGGAGATGAGGTGCTCCTCCTCCTCAACCACACCGAGGCAACATGGGCGTGCTTCTCCTCCCCCATGGACTTGGTGAAGGCACGCATCATCCTTCCCCTCTCTGCCCTCATCTGCTCGCTCTTATCTCCTCTGACCCTTATCTCATCTCTGTCCTAGGTGAGGGTACGCCGGACTTCTTCTCCAACCGCAAGGATCTTCTCCTCCATCGGAAAAAGGACGACCCTGGCGGCCTTCCCCCGACGGATCTGCATCGCCTCGCCGGTGGATCAACCCGAAAGTGCCCTTCTGCGGCCTCCAGCGCATCTTGCCGCGTAGGAAACCACATCCCCTTTTTGCTTCGCTTTGCTTGCTGCTGCGGTTAAGTTGCGCGCTGCTTGTTATGTTGGGCCACACTTATTATGTTCCACTACAAGGAAGGGTCCGGCACCGTGATCTCCATCTAGGATATCTATTGGAGTCGGGCCAGATCAGGAGAATCACCTGATTGGTAGTCATAGAGTGTGTACCGAGTTAGGAGTGGCACATAGGTGGTAGCATTGGTAGCTATCACTTTTTATCAGTTTAGGTTATAATCTAGTGTCATATCCAGTTTGTGTTCAGCAAAGAATCCCTAGTACATAAAGGAATTTAAGCTATTGGTTGCAACTTATGGAATCAAGCAAGAAGAGATAGTTAGTCCACTTAGTCTTACCTACACAGTGAATTCTAGTTCACTTGTCATATGGCATAGCTTATTAGCAGCTGCTGCTCTTTATTTCAAGTAGTAATGTGGTAGCCTACTTTGTAAACTAATGATTTGTATGTGTTAAGTTTTCAACCCCGGAAACCCCACTATGGTCACTTGCTTCCTAATCCAACACATCAAATCTCTGAAAGGCTCTTATGTTTTCTGCATTACAAAAGATTGCAAGGCTAACTTCACAAATACTTCCCTTGACTGACATGTGATGTGGTTTCCTGCCATGGATGAGCAGCTACAGCCGGATGGATGTAGGACGCCCAGCCATGGACGAGCAGCAGCAACCGGATGGATGTGGTTTCCCTTGCTGCAGGACGTGGGTGTTGGAGAACCAAGTGGCCTTGCACGAGCTCAACCCTGGCGCTCTTCATAAGGTCCATCTTCCAGTTCCCCTCCCGATGTGATTTTTTTGGACAGATTGTTGTTCCTAAGGTTCATATTATTTGGACTGTTACTGTTGTCGAATGCACACATTATTATGTTACTGGGTATGTGAAAGATTATTAGCTAGGGTCAATTTCTGCTGCTGCTAATGCATATTGATCCATATGTTCTTGTTTCTGTACACATGGGCAGATTACACCTAACTGACTGACGGTTGATTTGCTTGGAGGGAAGAGTTCATTTTTGCTACCGTACTAACCTTTGGAACATTTTTGACACGCCATGTAGTTTACTGACAACCGCCTTTCCTCTAGCGCTGCTACACAACGCTAGTTAGGATGAGTACAACTACATTTTTATCTATCTAAAAAATGATGCAAAGATTTACTAGTACTTGCCTTGGTGATATGACACGTCCATGGTGCGATTTAATTAGATTCAGACTTTGATAGGCCAGGGCGTGTGCTTGTATTAGCATGGAACAATTACTACTACTAATTAATGAAGGAAGCACACTTGTTCACATAAAGGAAGATATGTCTTTGTTAATATTAGTGTTCTTGATCTTACCTGATAGAGTTAATGGCCATGCTGCTGTTTTGCCCTGCTTGATAATTCTTTCACTGTCTGGCGCTAAATTACTGTACATTACTAGTAGAAGCCTGTAACACTTGACAAGCATAATATACTAATATACTATACATTACTAGTAGAATACTTTGGCTCTCATCACAGTGCAAGAAATTCAATAGCAGGGAACGCAATTACTAAACCATCTCTGACTAATCAGCCATTTAAAAAGCATTACTTATTAGGGGAGGGGTGGGTCTATTACTGTGCAACACTTGAATTCTTAGCACTAGCTAAGCATAATATATTTGTACTAATTTGTGAGCTTTCTTCTGTCTTTGAGAATATAAAAGAGCTCAAGTGCTTCAGTTGTCATTGCTGTCTGTTGTTTGATTTGTCAAACCCCAAGTTCAATTTTCACTAGGAATACAGTTGCTCTTGTCAGCGTGCAAGCAGTCCACTAATATGAAATCTGCAAATATTTTGTTAACTATTGTTTCTTACTTTGTTAGCTACGACATATATTTCCCCCAGTTATTCTAATTCTTCTCTGATTCATGTAACAGGATGACAGTGGAAGCCATGTTGTTGTTTTGTTTGTTCCCATCCCTGAGTATGGTCGTCGAGCGAGTCCGGCATGTTGTTCATCTAGTAGAGCTTGTTAGGAGTCTGAATCCAAGAACTTGTAGAGCTTGTTAGTATTACAATTGTAGAGCTTGTTACACTTGTAGAGCTTGTAAAGCAGTATGGTCTTCTGTATTGGAATGGATAGAGCTTGTATTATTTGATCTGGTTGCTCTTATTTAAGTATCATGTGTGTTTTTGTCTCCGAAAATCTAAATAATGCTTGAAATATGAAGAATATGAGTCTGAATTCATGGGACCCACTTACCACAACATGACAAATGGGAACCTGTTACTAGAACCTGACAACTGGGACCCATCTAACTAGTGGACCCTTCTTTTGGAAAAAAAGAAAAACTAAATTCGTTTAGACAAAAAGGCCACAACCCAACAATAAAAAGGCTGCAATATTGGGCTTGGCCCATGAACCCAACCAAAAATTGACACACAGAAAAAACACAAATAGGCCGAATTGTTGGGCTAGGCCCATGTAGAAAATCGAATTGGACCGGGCTGAATCTTGTGCCACGTCAGATTGCCACGCTGGATGCCTACGTGGCCTGGGGAGGTTGCTAGTGACCAAAACGCCACAGTAGACGTATTTTGGTCACAAACGTCTTCGACCATTCCAGAAGAAAGGTCGCTATAGTCAGTTTATGACCGCCAGCTTTTGACCTTCTGTTTTTGGTCACAAAAAGGTTGCGAATGAAAAACCATGACCTTTCAGTGACCAATAGTGGTGGTCACAAGTTGACATATTTCTTGTAGTGTGTGCTTGGGAATGGTGAAGAGAGGCTGTGAAAGGAAGAAAGTAAATTGCAAGACACTCAGAGGAAATGGGGTGCGTCTAACCGATGAGTTGTTCCTGCCCAGCTTGCGCTTGCTGCTAGCCTCGCGTCATCCCACAACGACCTTCTCTCATTGGAGGTTGCTGAGGGAAACAACATCCTCATGAAAACAAAGGACGCAGTAATCACCCTGCAAAGCATCCTTGAAGGGAAGCACAACACCGAAATCGAGGAGTAACTCACCGAGTATCAGGCTCCACCTGATAGGTGGCGGTCGTCACATTACAAAGTCATCGAATGCTTGAAGGGAAGCACACCACCAAAATCGAGGAGTCACTCACTGAGTATCAGGCTCCACTTGAGAGCAAGTACAATAAGGTGACATAAGCAGGCTATAAGGACTAGAATATTATATTTTTTGCTTAGTTGGAGGAGAGAGCACTGGTGCAGCGATGTGCTACACAAACGGTTTTTAACCCCTTGCCGCGACGACATTTGAAACTATCCCCAAGTGAGTGTGGGAGATAGGGGGGTCCTTCCCACACGACCTAGAAACCGTCGCGGATAGGCCCTCCTGGCACACAGGCTGGGGCAAAATGAGCTCGTGTGTGATCTGACAAGGCATCGAAACCCAATCATTTCCGTTCGTATGTACATCCCACACGGCGAATCCCAGAAAAACATTTCCGTTCGTATGTATATCACACAAATTTTTTTGTGTGGAAACGTTTGTGCAAGGTGGCCTAACACAAACAGTGCTCTGCCGGAAGCCGTGTGTGATTGTTAGTTGATCAAACACACCTACTTTCTAGAAATCGTGTGAGTTATTTGAGTTCATCGCCCACACTGCTGTCTGAGTAACCGTCTGCAATAGAAAACCTCAATAAGAAGGGTAATTAGCCTATTATTGATAATCCATTTAGTAATCAAATTGATATTTCTTATAAAACACACCAGATATTTCATATCCGTATAACGGCAACTAGGATTTCATAATCTAATTACATCAGATAGCTTCGGCACTCAGTTACGCCATTACACAATAGCACCAAGTTTCACATGCAACATCAAAAAACTTTGGAAAGTAGCATCATACACGGTAAATAGATAGATGAATCTCATCTGGGAAACTGTAGAAGCGGAAGGCAAATATTGAGCCTTCAGTGATGTTGAATGTCCTTGCAACTTCAGGCCAGTGGCTATGGATAATTGCCCGTTTAACCTTCATCCTCTTCAGGAAGACTTCAATATTGTACCGTGGGTGTTGAATGAATACCTTCCTCACCTCTTGACCATACATGTGGTTTGTGTTGGGTAACGTAGCAGAAATTCAAAATTTTCCTACGTGTCACCAAGATCTATCTATGGAGAGACCAGCAACGAGGGGAAGGAGAGTGCATCTACATACCCTTGTAGATCTCTAAGCGGAAGCGTTCAAGAGAACGGGGTTGATGGAGTCGTACTCGTCGTGATCCAAATCACCGGAGATCCTAGTGCCGAACGGACGGCACCTCCGCGTTCAACACATGTACAGCCCGACGATGTCTCCCACGCCTTGATCCAGCAAGGAGAGAGGGAGAGGTTGAGGAAGACTCCATCCAGCAGCAGCACAACGACGTGGTGGTGGTGGAGGAGCGTGGCGATCTTGCAGGGCTTCGCCAAGCACCACGGGAGAGGAGAAGTACTTGGGAGAAGGGGAGGGCTGCACCAGAACATTGGTATGGCTGCCCTCCCACCACCCACATATATATAGGGGCAAGGGAGAGAGGGGGGGCGCAGCCTTGGCCCTTCCTCCAAGGAAGGGTGTGGCCAGGGAGGAGTCCCTCCTCCCCAAGGCACCTAGGAGGTGCCTTTCCCCTTTAGGACTCTTCCTTTCCTTATCTCTTGGCGCATGGGCCTCTTGGGGCTGGTGCCCTTGGCCCATATAGGCCAAGGCGCACACCCCTACAGCCCATGTGGCCCCCCGGGGCAGGTGGCCCCACCCGTTGGACCCCCGGGACCCTTCCGGTGGTCCCGGTACAATACCGGTGACCCCGAAACTTGTCCGGTGACCAAAACAGGACTTCCCATATATAAATCTTTACCTCCGGACCATTCCGGAACTCCTCGTGACATCCGGGATCTCATCCGGGACTCCGAACAACTTTCGGGTTACCGCATACTAATATCTCTATAACCCTAGCGTCACCGAACCTTAAGTGTGTAGACCCTACGGGTTCGGGAGACATGTAGACATGACCGAGATGACTCTCCGGTCAATAACCAACAGCAGGATCTGGATACCCATGTTGGCTCCCACATGTTCCACGATGATCTCATCGGATGAACCACGATGTCAAGGACTTAATCAATCCCGTATACAATTCCCTGTGTCTAGCGGTACGATACTTGCCCGAGATTTGATCGTCAGTATCCCGATACCTTGTTCAATCTCGTGACCGGCAAGTCTCTTTACTCGTTCTTTAACACATCATCCCGTGATCAACTCCTTGATCACATTGTGCACATGATGATGTCCTACCGAGTGGGCCCAGAGATACCTCTCCGTCACACGGAGTGACAAATCCCAGTCTCGATTCGTGCCAACCCAACAGACACTTTCGGAGATACCCGTAGTGCACCTTTATAGTCACCCAGTTACGTTGTGACGTTTGGCACACCCGAAGTATTCCTACGGTATCCGGGAGTTGCACAATCTCATGGTCTAAGGAAATGATACTTGACATTAGAAAAGCTTTAGCATACGAACTACATGATCTTGTGCTAGGCTTAGAATTGGGTCTTGTCCATCACATCATTCTCCTAATGATGTGATCCCGTTATCAACGACATCCAATGTCCATGGTCAGGAAACCGTAACCATCTATTGATCAACGAGCTAGTCAACTAGAGGCTTACTAGGGACATGGTGTTGTCTATGTATCCACACATGTATCTGAGTTTCCTATCAATACAATTCTAGCATGGATAATAAACGATTATCACGAACAAGGAAATATAATAATAATCAATTTATTATTGCCTCTAGGGCATATTTCCAATAGTCTCCCACTTGCACTAGAGTCAATAATCCAGTTCACATCGCTATGTGATTAACACTCAAGGTCACATCCCCATGTGACTAACACCCAAAGAGTTTACTAGAGTCAATAATCTAGTTCACATTACCATGTGATCAACACTCGATGAGTTCTGGGTTTGATCATGTTATGCTTGTGAGAGATGTTATAGTCAACTAGCCGAGCCTAATCCAGAGGTGGATGTATTGTACAGGAGCCATTGGCCCAAGCAGGCTCAGGATGTCGTGGATCCAAGCGCGGGAGGCAGGGAGGCGCCTGAGGTGCGGGGTGTGGGGTCGCCGTAGGAGCGCGGCGAGGGAGGGCCGGAGGAACACGGCGGGGAGGGGGTTGACAGAGGCACCGAGGTGGTGGTGGTGACGTCCCTGGACGAGGACGGGGCTACAGGAGAAGCCGGGCGCGCACCGCCGAGGCCGCTCACGCTGGAGGACACAGGGGAGGCGGACCACGGCGCGGCGGGTGGGCGAGCAGGCGCACGGCGGCGCTTGGCCGGGGGGGGGGGGGGGGGGGGGGGGGGGGGGGGGGGGGGGGGGGGGGGGGGGGGGGGGGGGGGGGGGGGGGCTCCGCGGACCTGCGCATCCAAGTGCAGTACTTGGCGACGTGTCCGTAGAAGCGGCAGCGGCGACAACAGACGTCTCGGCGGCACTCGTTGAGGGGGTGGCCTGAACGGAGGCAGCGAGGGCAGGCGTCGGCGGGGACGGGGGGGGGGGGGGGGGGGCCCGGGGGGGGGGGGGGGGGGGGGGGGGGGGGGGGGGGGGGGGGGGGGGGGGGGGGGAGGCACCGCGAGGAGCCGGCCGGAGGCCGGCGCAGGCGAGGTCTGCGAGGACGCGTGTGGCGGCGGACCGGCAACCAGGGCCCTGAGCCGTCGTCGTCACGCGCAGGCGCGGCGTCGTCGATCCGGTGGATCTCGGACCGGGGGCGGCGCGGGGAGCGGAGGCCGCCGCCGAGGGGGAGCGGGGCGAGGGCCGGCCAGCCTCGGGGGACGCGAGGAGGCCGCCGTAGAGCGCCTGCCGGTAGGAGCCGACAGGGGAGGGGCGACGGGACGAATCCGTAGAGGATGGGCTCTCGTCGAGCCAGCGCCTCTCGCGGTCGCGTCCGCCGGTGGCAGGGGGTGGAGTCCACGGGGTGGGCAGCGGGGCCGGAGTGGCCGTCGCCGGGGAGGGAAGGGGTGGGCACCGGGGCCGGAGTGGCCGTCGGCGCGGGAGCGGGAGCTAGGCGGGGGAGCCATGTAGCACAGCTGGTCTATTTAATTAGATTTAGTATATTTGATACTGCACGCAAGCGTATGTAGCAGACTTTTTTTTGAACTTGCGTATGTAGCAGACTTAGATAGGTACGTGCATCGCATCATTGAATCAAATCAGTCTAAGAGATCACACCAACCGGTCACAAATAAATGACATTTTCAATATATCATCCATCAAACTTTCAAACTTTTGATAGCATTACAAATTAAATAAGCACAATGCCAGGCGTCAGCCGACTGATCCTACGAGGACCAGCCGCCTCGGCAGCCATTGAATTGCTGTGATCCAATGGATTGCAACCAATCAAGTATTTACAGAAAGATTGCCACCACGCCAGCAAACCACGGTTCGCACAACATCGTGTCATCTACGCTCATAGCATCGACTCGCAACATCTGACGGCGGCCACGCAGCGGCACTTCGTCTTGCTCGCAGGTCGCAGCCAGCCAACCCTCGTAGCACCGCCGGTGCACCACAGTTGCCACGCTCACAGCAGCCCGTGCGGTGGTCACGGCAACACTTGCGGCTTGCTGTGTAACATGAGTGTCGCACCCCGATGGCTTGCAGCACCAGATTGTTAGATTGTATGGGCCTGAGCCTACTAAATTTTGTAGCTCAACCCGGTTAAAATTCTGAAACCTCAAAGGCTCATTTGGCTTGCATGGCAAGTATGTAAGTGTAGTATCATACTCCTACTGTAAAACCTCAAAGGCTCATTTGGCTTGCATGGCAAGTATGTAAGTGTAGTATCATACTCCTGTAGTAGAAGAATCACAGACATAAGATGCAAGTTGTTCTACTACTTCTTGTACTAGGAGAAAAGAGAGTAATAGTGCGCGCTCACTCACTCACACCACCCCATGGTACACAACAAGCGGGTATTGCGTTTCATAAACCGAGTTCGACTTCGGGCTAATGTCATGTGCCTTGCTGGAAGAACTAAATTTTCGCATGACAGTGCACTACATAATTCTAGACACAATTTTGTAATTCAGTAGAGTTGTTACACCACGTCTCAGTTGCATTTCTTTACTCTCCCATGTGTACCCTCTACGAAGAGATACAGAGAAGAGCGGCTACACAGAACAGAACGCACAACAGGACAGACATACACACGCGCTTGCCAAGTTACGTATTGAGCTGCTTCTTTGACGATCACATACCGGCGACTGCGTGCCCATCCATTAAGGAGATCTGACATCCCAAACCATGTCCCTTGAGAACCTACACCGGTGAGGAGCGATAAGGTTTTTGGAGAGCTTCTTTCTCAGCGCTGTGTGCTTTCACTACTTCCTCTACGATGGACAACCACCTTGTCTTCAGCACCATGGTTGAAGACGGTGTTGTACCAGAGTTTTCAGTGTCCTCGTATATATGTCCCAACCCTCTCTCTTTTAACAAAGCATTGGTTCATATGCATATGTGGTAGATGTTCCTAGTCTGTTCTATGTGATTTTTCATGTCAGTAATATTGAAATCATGCTAATCTGGTTCAAGCTTAAACGAAAATTGCCCCAATTTCATAACACGGATTCTACTCCCTAGTAACATCTGAGCACCCTCCACCTAGATCGAAGCGGCGCTGGCCATTGGCTTGCAAAAGCAGAAGCACGGTGCCACACTCGCAGCAGGAGCTGGCCCTGCAACAGCCTGCTCCAGCTCGCCAGTAGTTGTCGTCAGCTCACACAGCGGTGCCCCTACAACATCGTACGTGTAAGGGCATCTCCAATGTACTTCCAAACTGGACACCGCATCCGTCCGCAGACCGGTGGGGGCCAGTCCATGGACACTGATATGAGAGTCGGCCATCTAACTGTAGTCATATACATTTCAAAGCGGATTTCAACCAACCGAACAAAATTCATCAAACACGACGGATTTCATTAAAATTTGGATAGAAAATAACACAATTCATTCATAAATAGCATGTAAATATTTCTAGTACACTAATAGTTCAAATTAAACTAGATAACCACATGTCCGACGAGTTTTTTATGGATAGATCAAATTCGACGATACTAAAATAATCAGAGCCAGCACAGCCTGTCCCACATATACTGTCCCTTGACCTTCATCCAACAATATATGTGTGTGAATGGTTTGTCCTCTGACCTGTAGTATATCATGATAGCACGTGCAGGCTACACAACGTGTAGGGAAAAATTGAGTGAATGAATAAATTAATCAATATGTAGAGCAAGAGGAAGCAAAATTTACGATCTCCATGGTTGTCGTACACAATGGCCACATTGCCTCCAGCCATTCAACCATGCCACAAAACTTCACGGCGGAGTCCTGGAGGGTGTATCATCGATTCCCTAACAACTTCACATTGTGTTAATGAATGATGAGCATATCGTAGGGCACAATGTGCTTTCGTGCATGAAACGAACCATGCACGCACTGCCAAAAGACCCCACACCTTACACTCCCGCCTACAAAGACTGTAGATACGACCAACTACGCATCACACAACTCATGCTCCTATACCGAGTACCTCGCCATTTTAAGAACAACATGAAGTTCGAAAATAAGCTCAATGGCGTCTGACCGAACACTTGTTGGGCATGTGTCTGCCATGAATGACGTAGACAAACAAAGGGTACCTGGCTGCGGACAAATCCTGGGTGGACGACGACATAGTACAAGGTGAGCGGGCGCGTGGGTGGGGGCTGTGGACCAATCCTGGGTGGACAACGGTGTAGTACAAGGCAAGCGAGCGCGTGGGTGGGGGTTGCAAACCAATCTTGGGTGGACAGCGCCGTAGTACAAGGCGAGGAGGCGTGTGGGTGTGGGCTGCGGACGAATCCTAGGTGGGCGGCGGCATAGTACAAGGCGAGCAGGTGCGTGGGTGGGGGTTGCAAACGTCAGACAATGCCTAGGCTGCAACGGACGAGGAAGGTGCGGATGTAAAGCATGGGGGAGCAGGGGCACAGTGGAAGAGAATGCAGCCTGTAGGGAGATTTGAGTGGGCCGGGGTGTTGGAGTCCTACGTGGCGGCGGTCCGGACTCCCTCAAAGCCCCCCCTCCCGCAAGTTGGGAAAACGGACTTCCAGACCGTTCTGCGAACCGATAGGGTACCATGTTGGATGGGAAAATGGGCCCGAAAGATTCGGTCCAGATAGATGCGGGCGGTTTGAGGGTCTGCGTTGGAGATGCCCTAACACTTGAAGCACCGGTGCCGGTAGTGGGTTTGTAACAATGTATTGTCGCGCGTGCATTGGCGGCAGCTAGCTTTGCAACATCGGGCTCCATCGCACCCAACAGTCACCGTCTGTCTTACTTTGTGCTGCTCCCCCTTGCAACATCAGATCCACGACCTTTGAGGCACCAACAATGTTGTGGGCCAAGCGGCGTGGATGTGCACAGGGGAGCAAGCCGAGGAGGCATCGAAGGCTGTGCCACCGTTGGGAGCTTGTGTGACTATGCGCGATTGAGCAAGGCCGAGGAGGTGCGGCGGAGATGTATGGAGAGAGAGCATGTGGCACAGGGAGTTGGGATGGGAAGCGGAGTTGTGGCGTGCAAACAAGGATGAGTTGATCCATGACGATCTTTCTAGAGAGAGGTGGGACCAAACACATGTTGCGTGCAGCATATGGTCAACGGATCCGGCTTGTCTGTTCCCTCTCCATGCTCCCATCCGTGCTCCCACTTCATCCTACGGCTGTTCTTTTTTCCTTTTTCTTTTCTAATCTAATCATTTCCCCCCTGATTTTCAGAGGTTGGGGCCGGGCCTTATTTTCTTCCAATCAAATCAAGCCACGTATACGGGAGCACGGATGGGAGCATAGGAAGGGAGCAGGCAAGTCTCGTCCATGGTCAACATTTGATCTGACAGTAGCGTGCCAGTCTGATTTCTTGTGTTGATCAGCCGGCTGAACTCTATCTTTTCCCCTTAAATTATTGTATCAATTTTTGAAAAAAATAGTTGTATTAGAAGTTTAAAATCATATGCATATATTTATCGCAAAAATTGTTCATAATATTACACTTTCTTGAGTTTTATACATATATTCAAGGAAACCAATGGTTAAGGTTACATTTCCACATTGTGTTAATGTCCATAATGTCACTTATTTGTGGACCGGAGTGAGCAGCAAGTTAAGGCACATTTACACTTGAGGTTGACGAAAAATACCTTGGACACAAAGTTGCAGGAAGCATTGGAGCATAAAACAAACAAGCAACAATGTCGCATGTAAAAAAATTGTGATCAATCCTTGAGAATCACAATCAGAGGGAGTACTATGCTAGCTATTTGCGGTGGCGGCTTTGCATGAGGTGGCCAGGACCGGGGCCAGGTTTACTTGGACTAACAAGCAGACGCAGCCGGTGCGGAGCGTGTTGGACCGGGTTTTTCACACCCAAATGGGAGGTGCTCTTCCCCCTGTGCACGCTTGTCGCTGAAACGCGTATTGGTTTGGATCATGTGCCGCTGATTTTCTCCTCAGGGGAGGATTACATCAGACGTAGCCCTAGATTCTACTTCGAAATGGCGTGGTTCGAATCAGAGGGGTTTGCGCAAATGGTCGTTGACCGCTGGCTGACGATCCGCGCCCAACTTGGGCCGCAACGCGAACTGGCAGAATGCTGGAACACGGCAGCGGGCAAGCTTCGGGCATTTCTTCGCGGGTGGGGCGCTAACCACGGCGGCGAATCCAAACGGGAACGCGCTAGGCTAGTTGACGAGATCGCCTCGCTGGATACGGAGGCTGATCGCCGTCCCTTCTCATAGGGTGAATGGGCGCATAGATATTCCCTAGAAAATCAAGTCATCGCAATTTTGTGAGCAGAGGAAGAATACTGGCGATGTAGGGGCGGAGTCAAGTGGGTTACTAAAGGAGACGCAAACACTAGCTACTTCCATGCTTACGCTAACGGAAGGAAATGAAAGTGTACTATTTTACACCTCCAATCAGATAGCGGGCTGCTTTTAACCCAAGCGCAAATTGTGGCTCACATTTACGAGTTTTTCATTGGCATTTTGGGGACGGCTGAGGAAAAATCTCTTTGCATGCGGGAGGATCTGTGGGAACCAACGGAATGGGTGTCGCAGGAAGAGAACGTAGGGCTCGCTCTCTCGTTCCTGCCGGAAGAGATCGACAAAGCCCTACACAACATGAAAATAGACACGGCACCCGGGCCGGACGGGTGGCCGGTCGAGTTTTTCAAGAAGTTTTGGCCAAGCCTTAAGCATCTTTTCTATGAGATTGCGAATGGTTTCACTTTGGGTACGGTAGACTTGTCACGACTGAACTACGGGGCCGTTGAAGAAAATATGCCCTAGAGGCAATAATAAAGTTGTTATTTATATTCTCTTATATCATGATAAATGTTTATTATAAATGCTAGAATTGTATTAACCGGAAACTTAGTACATGTGTGAATACATAGACAAACAAAGTGTCACTAGTATGCCTCTACTTGACTAGCTCGTTAATCAAAGATGGTTAAGTTTCCTAGCCATAGGCATGACTTGGCATTTGATGAACGTGATCACATCATTAGAGAATGATGTGATTGACTTGACCCATCCGTTAGCTTAGCACTATGATCGTTTAGTTTATTGCTATTGCTTTCTCCATAACTTATACATGTTCCTATGACCATGAGATTATGCAACTCCCGAATACCGGAGGAACACTTAGTGTGCTATCAAACGTCACAATGTAACTGGGTGATTATAAAGATGCTCTACAGGTGTCTCCGATAGTGTTTCTTGAGTTGGCATAGATCGAGATTAGGATTTGTCACTCCGATTGTCGGAGAGGTATCTCTGGGCCCTCTCAGTAATGCACATCACTATAAGCCTTGCAAGCAATGTGACTAATGAGTCAGTTACGGGATGTTGCATTACGGGACGAGTAAAGAGACGTATGTTGTTATGCGGTTTGACTGTAGCGACCAGACCTCAAACAGTCTGATCTCTGTGCTCCGGTGTCATCCCTGGATCAGTAATGCTGACACCACACAGTACTCGGAGGATTTATAGCAGAGTAGCAATCACACACTTATTACATCCAGTGTCTCAAAAGAGAACTTATTACAATAAATATGGCTTAAGGCCATCTAATAACGATAACAGCGGAAGGCTTGGAAGATAAGTGAGTCCATCAACTCCAACGGCATCACTGAGTATAGAACCACGACCTAAAACTCCTTAATCGTTGTCTGAAAAGTCTGCAACATTAACGTTGCAGCCCGAAAACGGGTCAGCACATGGAATATGCTGGCAATGTAACACATAGAGAGTAATGGAATGAAACATCTATACTATATGCATCTTTGGCTGGTGGAAAGCTCTATGGTTACAGTTTTGCGTAAAGCCAATTTTTCCCTACTTCAAAGGAATAAATTTAATTACTATCATGGTGGTTGTTAAACATTGAGAATGGTTGACAACATTCTCAATCCCAATTAAAAATAACATCATTACCCATCAAAATTAATTTTAGAGTAACATGTTGAGATTCACATGATAATCCAGGTACTAGATACTCAAGATGTCCATAACCGGGGACACGGCTAACCATGATTAGTTTATTACACTCTGCAGAGGTTTGCGCACTTTTCCCCACAAGACTCGATCGCCTCTGTTGGATTTCTCGCACTACATGGTGTTTGAGAAACGGATGACCGAGACATAGTCTTTCAGAAGCGCTAGCACCTTACGATCGGGTAGACCGTACCACCTACAACCCCTACATCTGCTAGTCTACCACTTTAAGAGTTCGCACAGCTTAATCAACTATGCCAGAGCCCATAATGGCTTGTGGCTGCACACGGAAGTTTCTAGTATGAATAATCTCATGATCCCTTTGAGCCTGGGTGGCGGTCCAAAATAAAAACAGGCAAGTCCTGATAGAAACCAGGTGCCTCAATCCACCCAGATGTGTATTTAAGTTGCCACCTTAAGTAAACCATTAAAATTAACAAACTCACATCTGTCATGGATATCACTCACCCAATCCACGTCTACTAGCATAGCATGACATAATAAGCAAACGTAGAAGTAACTCCCAAAGGTTTCATAATAACAGGTAATAGGTACTACCTCATCTACTTCCCATCCCACAATTTAATTAGATCCTAATCATGCAATGTGTGAAGATTGATCTAATGCAATAAAACTGGGTTGTATAAAAGGTATGATCAAAGTGTTACTTGCCTTGCTAATGATCCGCGAAACCTAGAGATTCGAAGTAACAGGCGGCGCACTCCGGGTATTCTATCGCAGACAAACAAACAAGCATACAATAAGTACTCATCTAATGCATAGGTAAAACTCAAATAGAAGATCTAACCAGAAAGTTCAACTTAAGAACCCTGGTTTGCAAAAAGAATCAAATCGAACAAAGCAAAAGAAATCAAACGACGAAAGAAAACAACTTCGTTCTAGTAATCTGGATCTAGGTCAAATCTTACTGTAGCAAAAACTTGTTTAAGTTGATTATTTGGAAAGAGGGTTTCGAGACGAAACTCCAGGCGCTTGAATCGCCTGATTCCGATAAACGAGCGAAAAGTTATACTAAAACGAAAATCGGATCAGAAATCGCGATCAGAAAATAACCGCGGAAAATCCGACGAAAAAGACAAGCGACAAACAGAAAAGAAAAGAAAGAAATTTTTTTCCTCTTTTTTTTCTGCACGGAAATCGAGACGCGTCGGCAAACCTCGAAAGGCGCGCTGCTCCGGCGAGACGGCGGCGGCTGGCGGCGGCGGCGGCTGGCGGCGGCTAGGGTTTTGGGCGGCGGGGTGGGCTGGCTTCTCGGGCCCCGGGGTGGCGGCTTATAAAGGCGCCCCGGGCGGTGTCCCGCTCGGGTACGGCCCGGAGTCGGGTTCCGTTTTTTTTAAATAATTCCGCTCGGAAGAAAAATAAAAAGAAATACTAAACGGACTCCAAAAATCTCGAAATAAATTTTGCCGGGTTCCTAAAATCAAGCCCGATAAAGTGAACATTTATCTGGGCCCAATCTACAACTTTGAAAAACGCGCATTTTTCCTAAATTCAAATAAAATACGAAAAAACTCCGAAATAAAACTTATTTGATTTTTTTTATTAAATCCTCAATATTTCTATATTTTGGGAAAGTCATTTTATTCCCTCTCTCATATTTTTGTAATAGAAATAATTGATGATAAAATAAATAAAATCAAATGATCATATTTACATAATTTGAGAAAACTCAAATACGTAAATAACGAAATCCCCAACTCTCTCCGTGGGTCCTTGAGTTGCTTAGGATTTTCTAGGATCAAAACCAAAAGCAAAATAAAATATGATATGCATGATGATCTAAATTTGGAATATTGACCGATAAAGATCTTCGCAGAATATGTAGGAACCAACATGAGCATCCAGGTTCCGCTATTGGTTATTGACCGGAGATGAGTCTCGGTCATGTCTACATAGTTCACGAACCCGTAGGGTCCGCATGCTTAACGTTCGATGATGATCGGTATTATGAGTTTATGTGTTTTGATGTACCGAAGGTAGTTCGGAGTCCCGGATGTGATCATGGACATGACGAGGAATCTCGAAATGGTCGAGACATGAAGATTAATATATTGGAAGGTTATGGTTGGACACCGGAATGGTTTCAGATGAGTTCGGGCATATAACGGAGTACCGGGGGGTTACCGGAACCCCCCGGGGGCTTAATGGGCCTACATGGGCTTTAGTGGAAGAGAGAGGAGGCGGGCAAGAGGTGGGGGCGCGCCCCCCCAAGCCCAGTTCGAATTGGGAGGGGGGCCGGCCCCCTTTCCTTCTTCTCCTCTTCCCCTTCCTTCCCCCTCCTATTAGGACTAGTAAAGGGGGGAAACCTACTCCTAGTAGGAGTAGGAATCCCCCCTTGGGGGCGCACCATGAGGCCAGCCGGGCTCCTCCTCCCCTCCTTTATATACGGGGAGGGGGCACCCCATAGACACACAAGTTGACAAATTGTTTTAGCCGTGTGCGGTGCCCCCTCCACAGATACACACCTCGGTCATATCGTCGTAGTGCTTAGGCGAAGCCCTACGTCGGTAACTTCATCATCATCATCAACACACCGTCGTGCTGACGAAACTCTCCCTCGGCCTCAACTGGATCAAGAGTACGAGGGACATCACCGAGCTGAACGTGTGCAGATCGCGGAGGTGTCGTGCGTTCGGTACTTGATCGCTTGGGTCGCGAAGACGTTCGACTACATTGACCGCATTTCTTAACGCTTCCATTTTCGGTCTATGAGGGTACGTAGACATAATCTCCCCTCTCGTTGCTATGCATCCCTAGATAGATCTTGCGTGATCGTAGGAATTTTTTTGAAATACTGCGTTCCCCAACAGTGGCATCCGAGCCAGGTCTATGCGTAGATGTTATATGCATGAGTAGAACAGAAAGGAGTTGTGGGCGTGGGTATATACATATTGTTTGCTGTCACTAGTTGTTTCTTGATTCGGCGGTATTGTAGGATGAAGCAGCCCGGACCGACATTACATGACCGCGTTCATGAGACTGGTTCTACCGACGTGCTTTGCACACAGGTGGCTGGCGGGTGTCAGTTTCTCCAACTTTAATTGAATCGGATTCAATGAATAGGGTTCTTTCTGAAGATCAAAAAGCAATCACTATACCGCGTTGTGGTTTGTGACGCGTGGGTAAGAACGGTTCTTGCTAAGCCCGTAGCAGCCACGTAAAACTTGCAGCAACAAAGTAGAGGACGTCTAACTTATTTTTGCAGGACATGTTGTGATGTGATATGGTCGAGACGTGATTATATGAATTGTTGTGTGAGATGATCATGTTTTGTAACACAGTTATCGGCAACTAGCAGGATCCATATGGTTGTCGCTTTATTGTATGAAATTCAATCGCCATGTAATTGCTTTACTTTATCACTAAGCGGTAGCGATAGTCGTAGAAGCAATAGTTGGCGAGATGACAACGATGCTACGATGGAGATCAAGGTGTCAAGTTGGTGATGATGGTGATCATGACAGTGCTTTGGAGATGGAGATCAAAGGCACAAGATGATGATGGCCACATGATGACCCACAAGTATAGGGGATCGATCGTAGTCCTTTCGATAAGTAAGAGTGTCGAACCCAACGAGGAGCAGAAGAACTGAAATTATCGGCAAGGTGTTCTCTGCAAGCACTGAAATTATCGGTAAGGTGTTCTCTGCAAGCACTGAAATTATCGGTAACAGATAGTTTTGTGATAAGGTAATTTGTAAAGGGTAACAAGTAATAAAAGTAAATAAGGTGCAACAAGATGTCCCAATCCTTTTTGTAGCAAAGGACAAGCCTGGACAAACTCTTATATAAAGGAAAGCTCTCCCGAGGACACATGGGAATTATCGTCAATCTAGTTTTCATCACGCTCATATGATCCGCATTTGTTACTTTAATAATTTGATATGTGGGTGGACCGGTGCTTGGGTACTGCCCTTCCTTGGATTAGCATCCCACTTATGATTAACCCCTCTTGCAAGCATCCGCAACTACAAAAGAAGTATTAAGGTAAACCTAACCACAACATAAAACATATGGGTCCAAATCAGCCCCTTACGAAGCAACGCATAAACTAAGGTTTAAGCTTCTGTCACTCTAGCAACCCATTATCTACTTATTACTTCCCAATGCCTTCCTCTAGGCCCAAACAATGGTGAAGTGTCATGTAGTCGACATTCACATGACACCACTAGAGGAGAGACAACATACATCTCATCAAAATATCGAACGAATACCAAACTCACATGACTACTTATAGCAAGACTTCTCCCATGTCCTCAGGAACAAACGTAACTACTCACAAATCATATTCATGTTCATAATCAAAGGGGTATGAATATGCATAAAGGATCTGAACCGATGATATTCCACCAAATAAACCAACTAGCATCAATTACAAGGAGTAATCAACACTACTAGCAACCCACATGTACCAATCTAAGGTTTTGGGACAAAGATTGGATACAAGAGATGAACTAGGGTTTGAGATGAGATGGTGCTGGTGAAGATGTTGATGGGGATTCACTACAAGAAATATGTCAACTTATGACCTTCTGTCAGTGACCCTCGAAGAATTGGTCATAAATTTATGACCATTTTAGACCAATTGGTCAAAAGCTATCTGGGGGGCTCCAAACCCTAAACCATTGCGACCATTTTGGTCAGAAAGGTCATAATTTCCTTACACGAAATGGTCATAAAGCAAACAGCGCTAGTCCGCTGCCTTATTTCTTGTTGTTAACAACCAATATAGATGGTCATAGCCTTGTAAATTGTGGTGGGTTGCGATGACTAGGCGCCATCTCATCAGTTTTGCTTATGTGTCATGTCCATGTGGTAGTTTTTGCCCTAGGTTGTGAAGCAACCTATATTTCTGTCATTCCCAAAATTCCCAAAAAAATCTCATAAATTCTTTGGGTCATATCTTCGTTAAATATGTAAAAACCTTCCTTTCCTAGTTCAAAAATATTCATTTTCCTATTCTATTCAGAACAACAGTTTGTGAAGGAAGTACCACTTTGGCATGTCCAAATGGTATCCATTTTCGACAGTGCTTTCCTATGCCCAAATAACCATCCTCCACCAAATGCCAACTCAATCCATTCATTATTTTGAGCCCAACTTCAACATTCGTATTTATGTCCAATGTGGTACTTTGTAAAGCAAGTACCACCTAGGCTCCTCCTTTTGAGGTGAAAATTTGTGAAGACGATATTCTTAGTAACTGATTGTCCTCAGCCAAAACTCACGCCCATTTGCCATGTGCATTTCCCGTACCGCAAATCAAACACTTGGCTGCTTATTCATGTTTGAGCATCGATCGGTCTCCTCGTGAGAATCTTATGTTGTGATTTTCTTCCTAGCACCTACCTGGGGAGTGCCCAACCCACTAGACATGCCTAGGCTGCCCAGAACACATGGCAACGTCACGGTCACGCGGCGACCACGCGGTGACCACGCGGTGACCACACGGCGGGCATGCGAGCTTACGCGCTCTAGAGTTGGGGCCCTCGGCCACCGTCCAAACCTCGATGTCTCGCCATCAAACCATGTATTTCTGATTAAATAGATACTTATTTACCTAGAAATGATTTTTGGAAAAAATAAATAGCAAATATGAGGCAACTGTAGTTCAAATTTGACCCGCTTCCAGCTGAATCGGCGGGAATTTGTCTTTTTCACCAGAGGTGGATCAAAACTTTTGGCACCCAACCATTTTGTCAATTGTGCATTAAATATCTCCTAATATTTTATAAAAATGATTTGGTACAATTTTGCAACAAATATATGGTAGGTCCTTCACAAAAAAAACTCATTTCAGGCACTCAGAAAATGGAAAATGGTTTTTTCGTCCAAAGAAAATGAAAACTTCCTTAGGAAACATTGTTTGCCATTCCAATATGCACCCTTGTGCATAATATGAGATCATTTGAACAAACTATGCCATGAATGTGGCCATAAGATTGATCATTTGGCTTGAAAGCCATGAATCTTCACACTTGATAGCTCATTTCTGAGAACACTTTTTTAAAATAATTACCGTATTACAAGTTTATTATTTTTCCTGGAAACTTGGTCACATATAATGACACAATGTGAAGGTTTTCCAATTTTTTGATTTTTTTGAATTTTTTATGCCCGTTTCAAAATGCGGTCAAAACGGCGGGCTTGACCGTTCCTAGCTAGTGGTTGAATCTTGGAAAAATTTTGACGTTTCTCTGATTAAATGGATACTTATGTACCTAGAAATGATTTTTGGAAAAAATAAATAGCAAACTATGAGGCAGCTGCAGTTCAAATTTGACCCTCTTCCAGCTGAATCGGCGGGAAATTTGTCTTTTTCACCAGAGGTGGATCTAAACTTTTGGCACCCAACCATTTTGTCAATTGTGCATTAAATATGGTCTAGTATTTTATAAAAATGATTTGGTACAATTTTGCAACAAATATATGGTAGGTCCTTCACAAAAAAACCTCATTTCGGGCACTCGAAAAATGGAAAATGAATTTTCCGTGCAAAGAAAATGAAAACTCCCTTTGGCAACATTGTTTGGAATTTCAAGATGCACCCTTGTGCACAATATGAGATCATTTGAACAAACTATGCCATGAATGTGACCATGAGATTGAGCGTTTGGGTTGAAATCCATGAATCTTCACACATGATAGCTCATTTCTGAGAACACTTTTTTAAAATAATTACCGTATTACAAGTTTATTATTTTTCCTGGAAACTTGGTCACATATAATGACACAATGCGAAGGTTTTCCAATTTTTTGATGTTTTGAATTTTTTATGCCCGTTTCAAAATGCGGTCAAAACGGCGGGCTTGACCGTTCCTAGCTAGTGGTTGAATCTTTGAAAACTTTTGATGTTTCTCTGATTAAATAGATACTTATGTACCTAGAAATGATTTTTGGAAAAAATAAATAGCAAACTATGAGGCAACTGTAGTTCAAATTTGACCCGCTTCCAGCTGAATCGGCGGAAATTTGTCTTTTTCACGAGAGGTGGATTAAAAGTTTTGACACCCAACCATTTGGTTATTTGTACATTAAATATGGTCTAGTATTTTAGAAAAATGATTTGATACAATTTTGTAACAAATATTTGGTATGTTCTTCACAAAAAAACTCATTTTGAGCACTCGAGAAATGGAAAATGAATATTTCATGCAACGAAAATGAAAAATTTCTTAGGCAACATTGTTTTTCATTCAAGATACAAACTTGTGCATAATGTGAGACCATTTTTTGATTTTTTTTCATGTGTAAAAGTAGAAGAAAAACAAAAGGAAAAACACAATTATATGTGCTCTATTCTCATTGGTGGGTTTAGTTGTCACACGGATCGATGACATGGCGCCCATCCATCCGTCCAACTCTCCACCTCTCCATCCAGCCATCCATCCGCAGCCCAAACCCTAACCCGCACCCACACTCCTCCTTCCTCAGCTCCTCACCGCCGCCACCTCCTCCCAGACCCCCTGTCCCCGACCCAGACCTCCCTCTCTCTGCCATCCCAACCCCGCCGCCGGCCTCCCCCACCCCCCCCGCCGCTGACCTCCTCATCACCCCCAGCACCGGCCATCCTTCCTTCCACCACCCCTCCTGTCCGAGTCGCCCCCTCGCGAACAAATCTCGCGAGCCAATTCCCCTCCCCTCCCCATACCCCATGCGCGTGATCCAGGCGGAGATGGATGCCGCCGCCGCCGTCGCCCCCCATCCCCACCGTCGATGGCCACCACCTCCTCTCCTCGAGGCTCAGTTCGAGCAAGCGAGGCGGATTGGCAGCCTTGGCCACACCGATCTGGCGGACACAACCTCGATCCGGAGGGAGGGATTTGGCTGCCATGGTGATGGGGGTCCCCTCCCTCCCCCCTCCCCTCGTCGGAGCTCACCGGCGGGGCCCTGGGCTGGCGCGGCTCCCGCGAACAGAAGCCCGTCGCAGCATCGCACAACAGCAATCACATCGCCCCAGACCGACGCACGACGACCTCAGCAACTCCGGCCAGGATGGTCACGGTCAGGGTGAGCCCCTCTTACTCGTACGCACCATTATCATGGGGATTAGTTCTTGTCGTGTGATCTGAACTGACCATTTGGCGCTCGCGCTCGTGCAGTTCCACCAGTACGAGGTTGTCGGGAGGGGCCTGCCGACGCCGACCGAGGAGCATCCCAGGATCTACCGCATGAAGCTCTGGGCCACCAGCGAGATCCACGCCAAGTCCAAGTTCTGGTGAGGACATGATTCAAATTCGGAAGCCTCTTGAGAATGCGTGAAGAAGAGCTACGGCCAGATCCTCGCCTTCAACGAGGTGAGCTCTTCGTCCATGCTCATTTGAGTTTACTCCGTGGTTGAATCGTAGCATTGAACAGTCCCTCGTTACTGCAGTCGATATTAACAAATGCAGTGCTCGTGTCGTGGATAGCATAACCCACCTGTGTCACACCAGATTGATTTCGATGGTTTAACATAACAAGTACAACAAGTAGATAGTTTTGTTTTCACTGTGCTAGTCCTAAACCTGACTGCAAAGCACTGTACGTAGGCACTGAAAGGCAGCTGGAAGTCTTTTATGGGAGTATATACTTCTTTTATCTATTATGGGAGTATATACTTAATAGATGGAATAAAGAGAAGAGAGTGTACTTAAACA
Source organism: Triticum urartu (assembly GCF_003073215.2). Classification (NCBI taxonomy): domain Eukaryota; kingdom Viridiplantae; phylum Streptophyta; class Magnoliopsida; order Poales; family Poaceae; genus Triticum; species Triticum urartu. Next base: position 687,076,911 of record NC_053023.1, on the reverse strand, counting down.
ACACTTCTTTTATGGGAGTATATAACTGTATCATACAATAGCATCAGCTCATGCATTTTCAATTCCTCGTCTAGGCGATACCGAATTGTTCTGTTCATATTTGGGGTGATTCTCGTACAGAGTTGTATTTCTCTAGGATTTATGTCTACAGAAGCTACATGTAGAATTCTGGTCTCTTTACATTTTTCATAGAAAGTAAAAGGGAAAAGGTTTATTTTATGTATTAACATGGCCATACTAGAAGGTTAATTTTTTTTAAACAGATATCAAGGGTAATTTGAGTTATTCGTCATCTCCAAAAGCTAAACTGTTGTAGTTCTGCTGACCAACCTGCGTGTTTCACTTCAGGTGTGAGGAGGAGCCTGTGGCTGAGACTGCATCAGCATAGATGCTGCAACCCACCACAGCGAGTTCCTCGGTCTCTGTTACGGACGATGCAGCAGTAACTCAAGACACCATTCATGACTCGTGCCACTTCTACATTTTCTTTCTTTGTTCTAGTTACTTACGTGATTTATTCCTGGTACTTGTTGCTGCTGTATTCTGATTACTTGTTGTGACCGGTATTGAGAGATTTTGGTGGTTTCTTTGAGTACATTTAACTTGTAGTTCTCCAGTATTCCTGGTTATGGTTGGTGTTTGCACCCACTCGCCTGAAATTAAATACTGCACGGGGCATGCATCTGGTTCTCTTGTTTCGAAGCTAAAGCCATTTTCTACTTACTTTTGAATGTACACATATAAGTGTCGTCCGGCAGTTGCTTCTTCTGCATATGCTTGCAACCACAGGCGCAAAAAGGACCATATACATACCTGTCTCTCTAAAAAGAGTAACAAGCGTACTAATGCTTTAAAGGCCAAACAGAAATCAGTTAGCATGTATGTATCAGTATATATAGCTTTTGTACACTTGTCGTTTGCATATTTAGTTCTGTTTGATTTAGTTGTGTTCTATACTATTGATAACTATCCTGTCAATACATGCTTGTTCTGTAACTTGTTGTCTCGATTGTTCAAATGATAATTACGTTGTGTTCGATTGATGTCCTGCTAGCTGCTACTACTAATTTTTACTGCCATGATGTTGATACTTCTTAGAATATGTTCAGTGCCTTAATTCTAGTAGTGTTTGTTATCGAAAACATGATTGTATTGTGAGCCATCAAGCTCTTGGAGTCTTCTTAGAGCTTGCTGGTATTTACCTTTTTCCACCAATATAATATTTGCTACTATTTACTCCTCATGGTTGCTACTGTTATCCATGCCCTCATGCTTCAGGATCGACTCCTAGCTGCTTGTGTATCTATTTATTATTCTGTTAATTATTCTTTTCCTAGCTGTTCTCTGTTGGAAGGTATTGCTTTCATTTTGAATTGGCGGCCATGATAACGATCATTTTCATTCTTCTACAGGAGCTCTAGGTTGAAGAAGTTAAAAGAAGGGAACGCTTCATCTTTGATATGGAAGGTAAATGCCATTTCAGAATCACTGCTGTAATTTTCATTTTTCAAGAAGAATTGGTTGATCTGCATGGCAAATGCATGATGATTAGGAATATGATCATGTCTCCTATAGAATTGGATTTCTCTGGCCGTTCCATAAACTAAATTTGGTTCATTTAAAAAACTGCACTACCTGACAGTTTTGGGCAGCGAGCTTCTAACTGAAAAACGAGTTTGTTATGCTCATAATTTCAAGTTGGCCTCTACATATGAGTTGTAAAGCATGCTCTAAGGTTTCCGTAGAGTACTCGTTTGCTTCGTTTGGATGTATGGTTTGAGAGCAGCCGTCTATTTAGTTTGCTGTCCAGAAATATAGTACAGTTTAATGTCGGTGGTGGTCTTGTCTTAGATAGATTCTGTAGTGTATTAATCTCACTGGGTAGAGTGGCCTACTTGCACACTTTTATTGACTCGTTGGTTACTGATTACTTTGGAGCGAGTAGGACATGTCTCAAGCAACTGTAGTATTCCTTTCCCTGAATTGCTCCCTTATTTTGCTGTGGCTGTATGCTCCTTGGTCAATGATGCGTGCTGTATACGTATTAAAACCAAAATTGGAGTTGTTTTAGTTGTGCATATTAGAACTGAATTATGCTCTGTTTTGCTGTAGTTGTATGCTCTTATTGCTAAATTGTTTAGTGGGTTGTTCAAACTAAACTCGTCTAGTCAGCTTGCTATGATGTATTGTATATTACTGTACTTCAGACGTCTTGTAGAATTTGGTGTGGCAATACATCTGAAGTACAGTAATATACAATATATCATAGTACAGTAATATACAATATCTTGCTATGAAAGATTGTAGAATTCTTTTAGTTGCTGCTTCTCATGTATACATCAGTTGTTGTGATTACATCTTCATTACATTATAGACATCTGCATTTCTATGAAATTTTGTTAAATATATATTTTCTAGATTGTCTATACACTAAACCTGGAGGTTTGAATATCTACTCCAGGAATGAAGATGGTACTCTAATGCCTTTGTGTTCACCCTTTTACAGGAGCTCCAGGCCTAGGAAATTTCAAGTTTGAAGCGGCGTGTAGCCCTAGCAGCAAAGATTTGTTCTGTTTGACTGTAATAAACTGTAAATATTATAGTACTGTAATAGTAGGCATATCTGGGTTGTAATAGACTATGCACAGATTGTAATAGACTATGTACAGTAGCTCCAGGCCTAAGAAATTCTACATTTTTTCTGTTCTATTTAAAATATGGATTATTTATGTGATTTGAAGACGTGTGAAATGGAAACCTGATTAGTGGGCCCATTTGTGAAAATAATCTAAACAATGCTCACATTTTTGACATGTGGGACCAATATAGGAGATTATGACAAGTGGGACCCATCTGACTTGTGGGACCAGATTGAAAAATATATATTGAAAAACTAAAAAGGCCATGGCCCAAAATATAAAAAAGGCCAAATTGTTGGGCCAGGCCCATGTAGCTAGACAAAATTCATAGAAAAAATATACAGTAAAAAGGCTGAATTGTTGGGCTAAGCCCATGTAGAAAACCGAATTGGACCGTGCTGAATCTTGTGCCACATCAGCTTGCCACGCTGGATGCCTACGTGGCCTGGGGAGGTTGCTAGTGACCAAAACGCCACAGTAGACATATTTTGGTCATAAACGTCTACGACCTTCTCATAGAGAAGGTCGCTATAGTCAGTTTACGACCGCCAGCTTTTGACCTTTTGTTTTTGGTCACAAAAAGGTCGTAAATGGAAATTTGTGACCTTTCAGTGACCAATAGTCAAGGTCATAAGTTGACATATTTCTTGTAGTGATGTGAACCCCTCCCGATGAGAGGATCGATGGTGATGATTTCCCCCTCCCGGAGGGATGTTTCCTTGGCAGAACAGCTCCGCCGGAGCCCTAGATTGGTTCCGCCAAGGTTCCGCCTCATGGCGGCGGAGTTTCGTCCCGAGACCTTGCTTATGATTTTTTCCAGGGCGAAAGATTTCATATAGCCAAAGATGGGCACCGGAGGCCTGCCAGGGGGCCCACGAGATAGGGGGCGCGCCCAGGGGGTAGGGCGCGCCCCCACCCTCGTGGATGGTGGGTAGCCTCCCTCTGGTGCTTCCTTTGCCCAATATTTTTATATATTCTAAAAATGACTTCCGTGGAGTTTCAGGACTTTTGGAGTTGTGCAGAATAGGTCTCTAATATTTGCTCCTTTTCCAGCCCAGAATTCCAGCTGCTGGCATTCTCCCTCTTATGTAAACCTTGTAAAATAAGAGAGAATAAGCATAAGTATTGTGACATAATGTGTAGTAACAACCCATAATGCAATAAATATCGATATAAAATCATGATGCAAAATGGACGTATCAACTCCCCCAAGCTTAGACCTCACTTGTCATCAAGCGAAAGCCGATATCGAAAAATATGTCCACATGTTTAGAGATTGAGGTGTCGATAAAATAGAATACAGACATGAGGGCATCATGATCATTCTTATAACAACATATATATATATATATATATAAACTCTATTAATAACCCAGGGTGAAGAATATGTTATTCTTCACCCTAGTCCATCAACCGAGCCACGGTCTGGCTTAAGCAAATTTCAACCAATATAAAAAATTTCCCCTATTGTAATCTTACGTTGATGGAAGCGGTTGGCTGATTGGAGGTATCCCACCCACGTACCATTATCTCTAATCTCTCCAAAATATATATTTTTCTAATCAGTTGCGAGCGGCGGGTGGGCTCGTCACCGTTTCTCTCTCTTCGGTCCCTCCTCCCTGACGACTGCGGAGGCCGAGGCAGCGACGGCGACGGCAACGTTGCCGGTGGGACAACCTGGAGGCAAGGGACACTCCCCTCTCTCGTGCGTGGAGTACTCCCCCGTTTCTCTCTTTATGCCGTGGCGACTAGGAGGCGAATTGGGCAGTGGAACGATATGGTGTGAGCTCCGCGGTGGCAACGACCTTCTCCGACGTACCTCTCCACCTCCGATGGTCTACTCTCTGGTAAGATCTCCCACCTTGTATTCCTTTCCCTTTCCTCCTCCATGAAATTCTGAATTTTTAGGGTTAGGGTTCTTGATTTTTTGGAAACAAGGCAAAGAAAAAGGAATAAGACCAGAAAAGGAGATGAAAGAAAAGAGGGGAGCTTGCATACTGAAGGAGGTGATGGAGTAGACCTTCTCTTGGGTACAACTTATTTTTTGTTTACATTTTCTTGTGCTTTACCCTTTCTGGTTTCCTTCTGTTCCATCTTCTGCAACAGAGCAGATTCACAATGATGGGATGACCATCCTAATACAGTAGCAGCATCCCTACTCCAGTCTAAGTGAAAACGGCTGGACATAGTTCATTTTGTTTGTAGCAGTGGAGCTCCTAAGAAGAAAGAAGGAACAGTTCATCGAACAGACAAGAAAGTCAAGAAATAGAGCTCTTTATCTGGATCTAAGAAGGTACTCTAGTGTTATTCCTCTGCAGGGTCTATTGATTCAATGACTTGCTAAAGGACACAAATGTGTCTCTTTTTTAAATGTTAACTCGTTCTGAAAACTGCTAGTGAGGCTTCAGAACTCTCCAGGTGCAGGCCTGAACACTAGTAAGGCTTCAGAACTCTCTAGGTGCAGACCTGAACACTAGTGAGGTTTCAAAACTCTCTAGGTAGCAATTAGCGAAATGAAAGATGTAGAATCTAGTTTTCCTTTACCAATACATGGAAGCACTAAGCTTCTGTGAAAGCAGTGCATACACCTGGAGTACACTAACCTTTCTCAGGTTTGCTTCTTGGATTTTTAGACTGAGCTGAAGGCAAATAATGAATGGTCAAGCAACTTTTTATTTCTAGTTTTGATCTATTGATGCACGCTGACAGAAGGATATAGCTGGACGTGCTCTTATTTTACGTCCATGTAAACAAGCGATGCAATCTACATCACAAGCAAGTTTGCAATATTTATTAGTTGGATATGCTCCTATTTTTTGTTGGCTCCGTGTATATTAACTTGTCTCTAAGAATTCTTACAATAGCTGGCGAACTTGGGTTGAATCCATACGATGCGTTTGATTTACAATGTGGCTCTTTGGAAACATTACGTTGGTGCACACTGACCATCTCCCAGTTTGTCAATATTCAGGAAAGCTGAGTTAGATTTATTTTACGTACCATGAGGTGGACCCTGACCCTCATCCATCCTGTCAAACATTGCTGATTTTTTTTTGTTTAACCTACCCTCAGTCCAGAAGTAATCTTCTATAACATGAAATGTTGATTTTGCATTCAGGCTGTTGCTTGTTTGTTTTCTGTAGAATAAACCAGATAGGAATGTACTTTTTTGGCGAGTAATCATGTGATTCTAGCCAGGTTCCTTGAATTTAATTTATTGTTTAGCCATGGATACTGTAAAGAAGATCCACACAATCATTTTTGCATTAGATTCTTATATACTTTGAAATTTTGAATATATTCACATTTAACCTATTTTCCTGTCTTACAGAGCAATCCATTCATATATGGTTAATTTCTTCTTCCTCATATTTTTACCACTTACCACTAGAATAGATTTGTGTTTCTTTAGTTCCATGCTTCCATTTAATGTTGATCCATCTATATCCTTGGCGGTTTTGGCATTTTGCTCTATGATTATGTGTCTGACCAACTATTTGTTTTATTTTGATGACTATGTTGGTTACAACCCATGGATAACAATGTTTCAGTCGCTAGAGAGATTGCTGAACATATGAAGTTGATGTAAAATATCTGGTCACCTACAAATTAAGCTACTTGAAGAACAAGTTTAAGAGTAGTTAGTTTTCAAATTTGGTACTATTCTGTTTTGTAATAGTGTTTTCTGAAATTTCCATGTTGCTGGTTACTTAGTGCTATATGGCATTCAATTGTGTCCAAACAAATTTTATTTGTAATTGCTAGGATGATTTTTATTACGTGAGGTATTTCTTGGAACAACTACATGGAATCTATGTACCAGACCACTTTGTTATTTTGTTGTTACTAAAAATTCCTTGTGTATAGAGTGAATTATTCCCTGTGTTTCTTACCGTTACCACAGTGCCTCCTACAGAATTGTGATAGTGCCTATATTACTTAAATCATTTACCATATTTCATTTTTGCTAGAGACACGGTGTACTCAGTATACCATGGAAAGAGTAGTAGAACTAACGAAATATACACAAGGAAACACCTTGCGAGAAACACCATATTTCATTTAGATATAAGTCTACGTTCTTTTTTTTGCGAGAAACACCTTGCTACTGTAATATTACCTAAGTAGCCTTATATAAAAAAACAAAAACAAAAAAAAGATAAGAACGCCTTGCTACTATAAGATTACCTGAGTAGCCATAAAATTACAGCAAGATGCGCCAGATTGGTTCCGCACCTACGGGACATAATTGACTTACATGCAAACAGTAAGATTACCTTGCACTTTTTCTGTTTCACGGTGGTTTTAGTGCGGGAACTCGTTCCTTCTTCCACATTGTAATATTACCTCACAAACCTGTTTTTTCTTACAAATTGTCTTTTCAAGCGTGGGCACACAATCTGGCTGGGGTGAGGAATAAGAATTCCTCACCCAGGGTGACGAATAGCGCGACCCTATCATGTGGTACTATATATACTATTTTATTATTTCAAATATATTCATATACTATATCTAAGATATTTCAAAGCAAGTTCCATGAAAAAATTGCATATGAGTCCATACTTTTTGTTATATTTGTGAAATACGTACATATTTGTACGTAAAAAAGAGCATACTCAAAAAAGGTATATACTACCTTAAAATTAGTATATAAACTACCTAATCATTGTTATATACTATATACTACACGTACATAATCTCGGTTTCGACAGATACTCAATACAACATACACAACGCAAGTGGTGGTAACTATCACTGCTTGTAGGAAACATTTGTCCTATATATATATTGTCATATGATTTCTTATGCTAAAGTAACAATTCATTCACAATTTCAAGTATGAATCAGAAACTTCATTGAAAACTAACAAACTATAATCTCAGTCATTGAAGCAATTGCAATTTATCATAACATCAGACAGATTCAATATAAGAGCTTTTCAGCAAGTCCACATACTCAACTATCATTTAGTCTTTCACAATTGCTAACACTCACGAATACTTATTGGTATGAAGCTTTAATCGGACACAGATAAAGATAGGAGCTTATAGTTTTGCCTCCCAACCTTTTACCTCAAGGGTAATGTCAACAGTAACAGTTCATGATAACTTACATCCAATTGGCTATATATATTAGGATCTTTCCAACACACAGTGCTTGCCAAAGGATAAAATGTAAAAAGGAAAGGTGAAGATCACCATGACTCTTGTATAAGGTATAAGACAAGAATAAAAGATAGGCCCTTCGTAGAGGGAAGCAAAGGTTGTCATGTGTTTTTATGGTTGGATGCACGAAATCTTAATTCAAAAGAACGTCACTTTATATTGCCACATGTGATATGGACCTTTATTATGCAGTCCATCGCTTTTATTTCTTCCACATCACAAGATCGTATAAAGCTTATTTTCTCCACAGTAATAAATCGTAAATATTTAGAGAGCAATTTTTATTGCTTTCAACAATGACAACTTACTTGAAGGATCTTACTCAATCCATAGGTAGATATGGTGGACTCTCATGGCAAATCTGGGTTTAAGGATATTTGGAAGCACAAGTAGTATCTCTACTTGGTGCAAGGAATTTGGCTAACATGAGAGGGAAAGGCAAGCTCAACATGTTGGATGATCCATGACAATATAATTTATTTCGGATGTAAGAAAACATAACCCATTACGTTGTCTTCCTTGTCCAACATCAAATTTTTAGCATGTCATATTTTAATGAGTGCTCACAATCATAAAAGATGTCCAAGATAGTATATGTATATGTGAAAACCTCTCTTTCTTTATTACTTCCTATTAATTGCAACGATGACCAAAACTATGTTTGTCAACTCTCAACATCTTTTATTCATCATACTCTTTATATGTGAAGTCATTACTCTCCATAAGATCAATACGATCTCTTTATTTCTTTTTATTCTTTCTCTTTTTCTCAAGATCATAGCTAGATAACCAAGCCCTTGACTCAAAACTAATCTTTATTATATATAGCTCACGGACTCGATTACATAGAAAGATCATAAAGCAAACTCAAAACTAAATCATACTGAAACTTTATTCTACTAAATCAAGATATTACTAAAAGGATCGAACAAAGAAAAATGGTAAAGATAAAGGTGTGATGGTGATAGGATACCGGGGCACTCCCCCAAGCTTCGCAGTTGCCAAGGGGAGTGCCCATACGCAATACTCAATTCTCCTTTGGTGGTAGTGATGATGGAGTTGTTGATGATGTAGGCTTGTCGTCCAACATCGAGCTCAAGAGGTGCTCCAACTTACGAATAATGCCCTTGAGTGCGGTGATATGCTCTTGCAACCGAATATTTTCCTGAGTTAGATACTTGTTCTTCACCCAAACTATTTCAATCATCTTGAAAGCTTCAATTTCAGTAGGGGTAAGAAGATTGTAATGAGGTTGAAGGATGTCTTCTTCTTCCGCTGCCAGAGCATGATCCTCCATGGCCTTCTTGATACCATCATCCTTGTGGATCTCCCCGGGTTCTTCTCTCTTTAGCTCTATCTTCATTAGCCAAGCATCGTCGCCCTCATTGTTGGAAGAGGGGGACGACATGATGCCCGGCCTTGACAACTCAGGCAGGAAACAGCTTGAAACAAAAAAAGAGGATATTTGCATGGTACGGTGGTCAAAAGCTTCGGGAGATCATATAATGAATTTTTACCGACCAACAGAAGTATCGTGCAAGAAATTGGAGTCCGGAGGGCACATGAGGTGCCCACGAGGTAGGGGGGCGCGCCCAAGAGGGTAGGGCGCGCCCTCCACCCTCGTGGACGCCTCGTGTCCTTTTCGGACTGCTTCTTATTTTCCTATTTTCTTAAATATTCCAAAATAGAGAAAAAATTCTATTAGAACTGTTTTGGAGTCGGTATACTTACCGTACCACATACCTCTTACTTTCCGGAGGCGGAAACGTTCTGGAAGGTGTCCCATATATACTCCTCTGGGGTTACGGTTTCAATAACATTAGTTTCAACATTTATAGGATTACCTGAGATATAATGTTTGATTCTTTGACCGTTCACTACCCTCGGATTTGTGCCTTCGAAGTTGTTGATTTCTATGGCACCAGAACGATAGACCTCCTCGATAACGTAAGGACCTTCCCATTTAGAGAGGAGTTTTCCTGCAAAAAAATCTTAAACGAGAGTTGTATAACAATACATAATCAACTACATTAAACTCACATTTTTGTATCCTTTTGTCATGCATCTTTTAACCTTTTCTTTAAATATCTTGGCATTCTCATAAGCCTAGGTTCTCCATTGATCAAGTGAGCTAATGTCAAATAGTCTCTTCTCATCGGTAAGTTTGAAATATAATTGAGCTCTTTAATGGCCCAATATGCCTTATGTTCTAGTTCGAGAGGTAAGTGACATGCTTTTCCATAAACCATTTTATACGGAGACATACCCATAGGATTTTTATATACAGTTCTATATGCCCATAATGCATCATCAAGTTTCCTGGACCAATTCTTTCTAGATCTATTAACAGTCTTTTGCAGAGTTAATTTAAGCTCTCTATTGCTCAGTTCTACTTGACCACTAGACTGTGGATGATATGGAGATGCAATTCTATGATTAACATCATACTTAGCAAGCATCTTACGAAAGGCACCATGAATAAAATGTGAACGACCATGAGTCATGAAATATCTAGGGACTCCAAACCTCAGAAAAATTAACTTCTTTAAGCATCTTAATAGAGGTGTTATGATCAGCACTACTAGTTGGAATAGCTTCTACCCACTTAGTAACGTAATCAATAGCAACTAAAATATGTGTATACCCATTAGAGGAAGGAAACGGTCCCATATAATCAAAAGCCCAAACATCAAATGGTTCTATAACAAGTGAATAATTCATAGGCATTTCTTGACGTTTACTAATATTACCAATTCTTTGACATTCATCACAAGGCAAGACAAACTTACGGGCATCCTTGAAGAGAGTAGGCCAATAAAAACCGGATTGCAATACCTTATGCGCAGTTCTATCTCTAGCATGGTGTCCTCCATAAGCCTCAGAGTGACACTTGCATAGCATCTATTCCTGTTCATGCTAAGGTACACAACGTCTAATAACCCCATCTACTCCTTCTTTATAAAGGTGTGGGTCATCCCATAAGTAATGTCTTAAATCATAGAAAAACTTTTTCTTTTGTTGGTATGTGAAACTAGGTGGTATAAATTTAGCAACAATGTAATTAGCATAATCAGCATACCATGGAGCAGTACAAGAAGCATTTATGACAGCTAATTGTTCATCAGGAAAGCTATCATCAATAGGTAGTGGGTCATCAAGAATATTCTCTAACCTAGACAAGTTGTCTACAACGGGGTTCTCAGCTCCCTTTTTATTGATAATATGCAAATCAAATTCTTGTAGTAGGAGAACCCATCTAATAAGTCTAGGTTTAGCGTCTTTCTTGTCCATAAGGTATTTAATAGCAGCATGATCAGTGTGAACAGTTACTTTAGAATCAACAATATAAGGTCTGAACTTATCACAAGCAAATACAACTGCTCAAAATTCCTTTTCAGTAGTAGCATAATTTCTCTGGGCACTGTCTAGAGTTTTACTAGCATATTGGATACCATTTAATTTCTTATCAACTCTTTGTCCTAGAAAAGCCCCTATAACATAATCACTAGCATCACACATAATTTCAAAGAGTAAATTCCAATCAGGAGGCTGAACAATAGGTGCAGAAATCAAAGCTGTCTTAAGTATTTCAAATGCTTCTACACAATCATCATCAAAGACAAAAGGACCATCTTTTTGTAATATATTAGTCAGAGGCCTGGAAATTTTTGAGAAGTCTTTAATGAACCTCCTATAAAAACCGGCATGACCAAGGAAACTTCTTATACCTTTAATGTCCTTAGGACACGACATCTTTTCAATAGCATCAACTTTAGCTTTATCAACTTCAATACCTCTTTCAGAAAATTTATGCCCCAAGACAATCCCTTCATTAACCATAAAGTGGCACTTCTCCCAATTCAATACAAGATTAGTTTCTTCACATCTCTGCAAAACTCGATCAAGGTTGCTTAAGCAATCATCAAAAGAAGTTCCATATACAGAAAAATCATCCATGAAAACCTCAACAATATTTTCACAAAAGTCAGAGAATATAGCAGTCATGCATCTTTGAAAGGTAGCAGGTGCATTATATAAACCAAAAGGGCATACGTCTATAAGCAAAAGTACCAAAAGGACAAGTAAAAGTGGTCTTTTCCTGATCCACTTTTGATACAGGTATTTGGTCAATAAAAGGTAAAGGGTAATGATCCTTTTTAGTAGCTTTATTTAGTTTGCGGAAATCAATTACCATTCTATAACCTGTAACAATTCTTTGTGGGATCAATTCGTCTTTATCATTAGGAACAACAGTAATACCTCCCTTCTTAGGGATACAATGGACATGATTACCCACTGACTATCAGCAATGGGATAAATTATACATGCCTCCAGAAGCTTTAGTATTTCTTTTCTTACCACTTCTTTCATCTTGGGATTTAACCGTGGTTGGTGATCAACAACCGGTTTAGCGTCTTTCTCCAATTTTATTTTGTGCTGGCATAGAGTGGGACTAATTTCTTTAAGATCATCAAGAGTATATCCAATAGCAGCACGGTGCTTCTTCAGAGTTTTAAATAATTTCTCTTCTTCCTGCTCTGAAAGGTTAGCACTAATAATAACAGGATATATCTTCTTTTCATCAAGATAAGCATATTTAAGAGTATCAGGTAATGGTTTAAGCTCAAACACAGGATCACCCTTGGGTGGAGGAGGATCCCCTAGAATTTCGACAGGCAAGTTGTGTTTCAAAATAGGTCCCTGTTTAAAGAATACTTCATCTATTTCCCTTCTTTCATTCATAAACATATCATTTTCATGGTCTAGCAAATATTGTTCTAAAGGATCATTAGGAGGCACGACAATAGAAGCAAGACCAATAATTTCATCTTTACTAGGCAATTCTTTATCATGAGGTTGTCTAAGAAATTTAGCAAAATTAAAATCATGAGACATATCCCCTAAACCAACAGAAACAATGTCCTTTTTGCAGTCTATCTTAGCATTAACAGTATTCAAGAAGGGTCTACCAAATATAATGGGACAAAATTCATCTTGTGGGGAACCAAGAACAAGAAAATTAGTAGGATATTTAACTTTCCCACACAATACTTCAACATCTCTAATAGTCCCAACCCGTGAAATAGTATCTCTATTGGCAAGCTTAATTGTAACATCAATACCTTCTATCTCAGCAGGTGCAATATCGTGCATAATTTCTTCATATAAAGAATGAGGTATTGCACTCGCACTAGCACCCATATCACATAAGCCATGATAGCAATGATCTCCTATTTTAACAGAAATAATAGGCATGCCTACAACAGGTCTATGTTTATTTTTAGTATCGGGTCTAGCAATTCTAGCAGCTTCATCACAAAAGTAAATAACATGCCCATCAATATTATCGGCCAAGAGATCTTTAACCATAGCAATACTAGGTTCAACTTTAATTTGCTCAGAGGGTGTAGGTGTTCTAGTATTACTCTTATGAACCATAGTTGAAGCTTTAGCATGATCCTTCATTCTAACAGGGAAAGGTGGTTTCTCAATATAACGGTAGGAACAATAGGATCAACATTGTAAGTGATAGTATTTTCTTCAACTTTAATAGGTTCAACTAATTTTACTTCAATGGGAGGATGATATTTAAGCCACTCTCCTTAGGGAGATCAACATGAGTAGCAAAGGATTCACAAAAAGAAGCTACTATCTCAGAGTCAAGTCCATATTTAGTGCTAAATTCACGAAAAGCATCGGTATCCATAAAAGAATTAACACAATCAAATTTAAGTGTCATACCTGACTCCTTACCTTTGTCGAGTTCCCAATCTTCATAGTTGCGTTTAATTCTTTCCAATAAATCCCATTTGAATTCAATAGTCTTCATCATAAAAGATCCAGTACAAGAAGTATCGAGCATGGAGCGATTATTGAGAGAAAGTCGGGCATAAATTTTTTGAATAGTAATTTCTTTTGAGAGCTCATGATTGGGGCATGAATATAACATTGACTTAAGACTCCCCCAAGCTTGAGCGATGCTTTCCCTTCGCAAGGCCAAAAATTATATATATAATTACGATCATGATGACCCAGATGCATAGGATAAAACTTCTGATGAAATTCCAATTTCAATCGGTTGTAGTTCCATGATCCAATATCATCACATAGCCTAAACCATGTTAATGCCTTTCTCTTCAAAGATAAAGGGAAGACCTTCTTCTTGATAACATCCTTGGGCATACCTGCAAGCTTAAATAATCCACAAACTTCATCCACATAGATTAAGTGCAAATCGAGATGCAATGTTCCATCTCTTGTAAAAGGATTAGCTAGCAGTTTCTCTATCATACCCGAAGGAATTTCAAAGTAAACATTTTCAGTAGGTTCAGTAGGTTGAGGAGAAACTCTTTGCTCTACTTGTCGGGGTGAAGATACCCCGAACAAGCCCCTCAAAGGATTATGTTCCATAGTAACAAGTGACAGTAAATTTCAGCACACTATATAAATTTTTCCTTACCAAATTACACCTACCAAAGGGGCTTCACTCCCCGGAAACGGTGCCAGAAAAGAGTCTTGATGACCCACAAGTATATGGGATCGATCGTAGTCCTTTCGATAAGTAAGGGTGTCGAACCCAACGAGGAGCAGAAGGAAATGATAAGCAGTTTTCAGTAAGGTGTTCTCTGCAAGCACTGAAATTATCGGTAACATATACTTTTGTGATAAGGTAATTTGTAATGGGTAACAAGTAATAAAAGTAAATAAGGTGCAGCTAGATGGCCCAATCCTTTTTTTAGCAAAGGACAAGCCTGGGCAAACTCTTATATAAAGGAAAGCGCTCCCGAGGAAACATGGGAATTACCGTCAAGCTAGTTTTCATCATGCTCATATGATTCACGCTCGTTACTTTGATAATTTGATATGTGGGTGGACCGGTGCTTGGGTACTGCCCTTCCTTGGACAAGCATCACACTTATCATTAACCCCTCTTGCAAGCATCCGCAACTACAAAAGGAGTATTAAGGTAAACCTAACCACAACATGAAACATATGGGTCCAAATCAGCCCCTTATGAAGCAACGCATAAACTAGGGTTTAAGCTTACGTCACTCTAGCAACCCATTATCTACTTATTAATTCCCAATGCCTTCCTATAGGACCAAACAATGGTGAAGTGTCATGTAGTCGACGTTCACATGACACCACTAGAGGAGAGAAAACATACATCTCATCAAAATATCGAACGAATACCAAACTCACATGACTACTTATAGAAAGACTTCTCCCATGTCCTCAGGAACACACGTAACTACTCACAAATCGTATTCATGTTCATAATCAGAGGGGTATTAATATGCATAGAGGATCTGAACATACGATCTTCCACCAAATAAACCAACTAGCATCACTACAAGGAGTAATCAACACTACTAGCAACCCATAGGTACCAATCTAAGGTTTTGGGACAAATATTAGATACAAGAGATGAACTAGGGTTTGAGATGAGATGGTGTTGGTGAAGATGTTGATGGAGATTGATCCCCTCCCGATGAGAGGATCGATGGTGATGATTTCCCCCTCCCGGAGGGATGTTTCCCCGCCAGAATAGCTCCGCCGGAGCCCTAGATTGGTTCCGCCTCGTGGCGGTGGAGTTTCGTCCTGAGAGCTTGCTTATGATTTTTTCCAGGGCGAAAGACTTCATATAGCAAAAGATGGGCACCGGAGGCCAGCCAGGGGGCCCACGAGAAAGGGGGCGCACCCAAGGGGGTAGGGCGTGCCCCCACCCTCATGGATGGTGGGTAGCCCCCCTCTGGTGCTTTCTTCGCCCAATATTTTTTATATATTCTAAAAATGACTCTCGTGGAGTTTCAAGACTTTTGGAGTTGTGCAGAATAGGTCTCGAATATTTGCTCCTTTTCCAGCCCAGAATTCCAGCTGTCGGCATTCTCCCTCTTCATATAAACCTTGTAAAATAAGAGAGAATAGGCATAAGTATTTGTAACACCCCGGATATGACTTTCCCAATATGTATTCCAACTCTTGCCGTTTCCGGCCTTAAGTTATTATATTTTCTCGGGTTCGGGTTTTTGTCTCCGTGTGTTGTTATCGTTATCATGCATCTCATATCATGTCATCATGTGCATTGCATTTGCATACGTGTTTATCTCATGCATTCGAGCTTTTTCCCCGTTGTCCGTTTTGCATTCCGGCACTTCGTTCTCCTCCGGTGGTCATTTCTACCTTTCTTTCGTGTGTGGGGATTAAACATTTCCGGATTGGACCAAGACTTGCCAAGCGGCCTTGGTTTACTACCGGTAGACCGCCTGTCAAGTTTCGTATCATTTGGACTTCGTTTGATAGTCCAACGGTTAACCGAGGGACCGTAAAGGCCTCGTGTGTGTTGCAGCCCAACACCCCTCCAATTTGGCCCAAAACCCACCAAAACCCTCGCCATCATCTAGAGTGTTCGATCACGATCATGTGGCCGAAAACCGCACCTCATTTGGACTCTCCTAGCTCCCTCTATGCCTATTTAAAGACACCCCTGAATTTCTCCTTCCCCTTCCTCGCGAACCCTAGATCCACTTCGTCCGCCGCCGCCGGACATTTTCGCCACCGACGGACGTGTCCGTCTCCACCCCTCCGCCACAAGTCGCCACGCCATTGGTCCACGCCGCCGTGCCCACATCGCCGTCCTGCCCGCGCGCCGGCCCGCCGGGGCCCAGGCGGGGCCCTCCCGGCCCGCGCGCCTCGCGCCCGGCTGCTTCTTCCCCGCCGCCCGCGCCTCCTCGCCCGCGCCGGCCACCACCTCGCTGCGCCGCCGCGCCGGCCGGTGCGCCGACCCCGCCGCCCTGCCGCCCCTGGCCGGCGACCACCGCCCCGCCGCCTCGTCCTAACGCCGCCCCGGCCCCGGATCCGGCGAGCTCCGGCCGGCCACCAACTCCGGCAAGCCCCACGCCGCCTCCCCAACAAACTCCGGCAGCCTACTTCAAACTCCGGCGAGCTCACTCTGGCCAACCTCGGGAAACGAGCCAGATCCAGATCTGGATCTCGTCTGGGTTGACTTTTACCCCCGAAACCCTAGTTCATATGCTCCTGTTCATCGCATCGTAACTTTGCATCCGTAGCTCCATTTTGGGCATATAGCATATCAAAATGTTCATCTTAGAGAGCATATCATTTCATTCCATTGTATGATTTTCATTTGAGTTCATATTAATGCCCGAAATTCTGTTAGAAGAGTGCTACTTGAGATAATTGTCAGATCTGCTGCTCCGTTTAGATATTTGTCATTTTTGCCATGATTATTGTGTGCATGATATGCCCATGAGTTCTACATATGTTTTGTTAAGGGTTTTGACATCTTTCCAGAGGTGCAACCCATGTATTTTTGTGATGTGTGTGGTGACTAGCACAAGCTTGCAAAGTGAGGCACTTGGTATGCTGATTTCAGGGACTTAGCATTTCCACCAAGTCCTTAATCTGTTTTTCTCATGATGCCATATGTTCATGTTGTTTCCTAGTGATCCGTTCCTCTTTTGAGGATGATCAGTAAGGATGTTTTGTTAATTTTGTAGTGCTCTATCCATCCATGTCTTTGTTTGCAATTATGGAGCACCCTAGCTTGAGTCAATCGAGCTCTACTTTTACTATTTCGTGAATCTGGGGAGATTGTCTACTTGTTAGCGATTTTGCCGGTGATGTTGTAGTTGATCCGTGCATGCTATGCTATTGTTCTTGCCATGTCTAGCTTGCATTTTATGTATTTTTGATGGGTGTATGCTTAGCTTGTCATGACTTGCTCTGTAGTGAGTGCATCAAGCTCGTAAACATGCCTACTTGATATCTGTTTCAGCATGTGCCAGTTTTCACTAAGTCTGAAAACTGATTATGTTTTTGCCATGTTCACATGCTTGCAAATGTGTTTTCTGATCCCTTTTGGCTCAAGGTCACTAAGGGACCTTTGTTAAGGTTTTTGAGTAGCTCCATGCCATGCTTTACTTTGCCATGTTCAGGTCCTGTAGCATATAGTTTTGTTGCTCCGAAGAGTGCTATCTGATCTGAAATTCCAGACAAGTGTTAATTTCACTAAGTCTGAAATCTATTTTCCATATGCATTTTTGCCATGCTTGTTTGAACCTGTTAATGGATGATTTGGCCGTAGATCAGTGCTAGAATTTTGTTAAGCATCTTGAATGCATCCCTACCATGTATTTTGTTGTCATGTTTGGATGCTGTGGCATGTTCATCTTGTTGCATTTAGATGACTACTTGCTGTAAATCGCAGAACGTGGCCATATTTGAATTGCCTGCCTTTTCCAAACCGTAACTCCGATTCCGGCGTTCTTTATATCGTTTTCAAGCGATTTCATCTCATCTTTCCAGTGGAACACTTGGTTTTCCAAGTTGAGGCCAGGTTCAAGCATCCCTTGTCAAATCTTGCATATGCATCCCGCATCGCATCCCGCATAGCATACCATGTTTGCATCATATTGTTTGATCCTTGCACATGGTTGATTGTGTTCCATTTGCTTGTTTGTCTTGTTTGGGTAGAGCCGGGAGACGAGTTCGCTAACGAGGAGCCCGTTGAGTTTGCTTTCGAGGATCCAGTCAACTCTGACAACTTTGCAGGCAAGATGATCATACCCTCGAAATCACTACTATCTTTGCTTTGCTAGATGCTCGCTCTTTTGCTATGCCAATGCTACGATGCCTACCACTTGCTTTCAAGCCTCCCAAATTTCCATGTCAAACCTCTAACCCACCATGTCCTAGCAAACCATTGATTGGCTATGTTACCGCTTTGCTCAGCCCCTCTTATAACGTTGCTAGTTGCAGGTGAAGATTGGAGACCGTTCCTTGTTGGATTATTTATTTACTTATTGGGATATCATTATATTGCCATGTTATCTTAATGCATCTATATACTTGGTAAAGGGTGGAAGGCTCAGCCTCTCGCCTAGTGTTTTGTTCCACTCTTGCCGCCCTAGTTTCCGTCATATCGGTGTTATGTTCCCGGATTTTGCGTTCCTTATGCGGTTGGGTTATAATGGGAACCCCTTGATAGTTCGTCTTGATTAAAGCTTTTCCAGCAATGCCCAACCTTGGTTTTACCATTTGCCACCTAGCCTGTTTTTGGGTTTCCAGAGCCCGAGGGTCATCTTATTTTAGCCCCCCCGGGCCAGTGCTCCTCTGAGTGTTGGTCCGAACTAGAGTCCTGTGCAGCGCCCCCTCGGGGAAACTCGAGTTTGGTTTTAGTTGTATTGAGCGCTCATCTGAGTGTGCCCTGAGAACGAGATATGTGCAGCTCCTATCGGGATTTGTCGGCACATTCGGGCGGTGTTGCTGGTCTTGTTTTAACCTGTCGAAGTGTCTTGAAGAACCGAGATACCGAGTCTGATCGGAACGTCTTGGGAGGAGGTCTATTCCTTCGTTGACAGTGAGAGCTTGTCATGGGCTAAGTTGGGACTCCCGTGCAGGGATTTGAACTTTCGAAAGCCGTGCCCGCGATTATGGGAAGATGGGAATTTGTTAATGTACGGTTGTAGATAACTTGAACCTTAACTTAATTAAAATGAATCAACTGAGTGTGTTACCGTGATGGCCTCTTCTCGGCGGAGTCCCGGAAGTGGACACGGTGTTGGAGTAATGCTTGCGCAGGTTGCTCTCTAGTTTCTCGCTCGCGCTTTGCCTCCTCTTCTCGCTCTCTTTTGCGAACAGGATAGCCACCATATATGCTAGTCGCTTGCTGCAGCTCCACATATATTTTTACCTTGCCTTACCTATAAGCTTAAATAGTCTTGATCGCGAGGGTGCGAGATTGCCGAGTCCCTGTGGCTCACAGATTACTATTACACCAGATGCAGGGCCTGATGATTCCGCTCCAGGTGACGCGCTCGATCTCAAGTGGGAGTTCGACGAGGACTCTCAATGTTACTATGTTTCCTTTCCTGATGATCAGTAGTGGTGCCAGTTGGGGGTGATCGGGACCGTGTCACATGTTGGGTTATCTTTTATTTTGGCACCGTAGTCGGGCCATGAGTGTTTGGATGATGTAATGTTATTTTTTTACCTTTATTGACGTGACGAGTGTAAGCCAACTATGTTATCTCCCCTTTATTATTTATATTACATGGGATGTTGTGAAGATTGCCTAACTTGCGACATATGCCTTCAATGCGATTATGCCTCTAAGTCGTGCCTCGACACGTGGGAGATATAGTCGCATCGAGGGTGTTATAAGTTGGTATCAGAGCCTTCCCCGACCTTAGGAGTCCCATTGCTTGATCGTTTTTAGCAGCCGAGTTGTGTCTAGAAAAATGTTTTGAGTCATTTAGGAATTATATATCGGAGAGTTTAGGAATTATTTTACTTCCTAGTCTCCTCATCGCTCTGGTAAGGCATCCTGACGTAGAGTTTTGACTCTTCTCTTCTCAAATTTCACTAAATTTTTTTTAGGATCACGCGGGTATCTTGGAATCATTCTGATGGTTTTATGACGAGAACATTGTCTTGGTGCCTCCTGTCAGGGGTTTTGTGGAAGTGTCCCAGGGAGTTGAGCTCTGAGGTGTTGTCGTCATAATTTTATCGTTGCAGTTCTGGATTACCTGAGTTTAGTACGCCGACATCGAAAATCTCTTTTATGCAGTTCGTTGGTGAGATAACCTCGACGCCACCCAGTACTGGGGCGGGAGTTCGGGAGTATCGTCATAACTTGTATAACGGATGCTTTTCGAAGGTTGAGGTAGATGGTTTCCGAAGTTTTTCTTGGTTATGTGTTGAAGGATGGATACAGCTGGATGTAGGATTTGCTAGATTTGGGTGAGATATTATGCTTCCCTTGTATCCCCAACACCTGATTGCATAACCGGAAAGGTTCGGAAGTTTCATAGGTGGGAATTCTTGTAGCTCTAGTTCTTCTTCCACAGATATTTGGTTTGAGATTGGGATTTCTTACCGAGTATTCGTTCTTGATCCGTACCTTGTTGATTTATTTCTCTACCTAAATTCTACGTGGCTTCTCAATTTATGGATATGTGACCATTTCAAGAGGAATGCATTCGTTCATTTTGTTTGGATGTGAAGACTATATGTTGCAATTTTCATTCCGATGGATTCAGCTTCAATATTTTTCTATCAATGTGCTAATGGATGTCAACCTCTTCAGGATGGCTCCTCCAACACGCACGACTCCGAATCCTGATCCGCCACCACCTCCACCTCCTCCGGAGGCATGGCAAGCTGTGACGGCCTCAACCAATGGAAACACACAGTTGATCATGCAAATTCTTCAAGAGCGTAATCAAGGCAACCAAGGGAACCAAGGCAACAATCAGAATCACTTTGCTACACTCAACTAGTTCCTTGCTAACGGGCCAAAGACTTTCAGCAATTGTGTTGAGGCAACCGATGCTGTCGATTGGCTCGTGGATCTGTGCAAGCATTTCGAGTGCAGTAACGTCAGGCCTGAGGACTTTGTCAAGTTCGCTTCCTTCCAACTCAAAGACCAAGCTGCAGAATGGTTCTAGCAGTACAAGGATTCCATAGGTGGACGTGCTATTACCTGGGATGAATTCCGTCAAGATTTCAGAGCTCACCATATCCCTCAGAGCATGGTTGAAAGCAAGCGTGAGGAATTCCGCAACCTGAAGCAAGGCTCTTTGTCTGTCTATGAGTACAACAAGTTGTTTCAGAAGCTCGCCCGCTTTGCCAAGCAGGACGTCCCTGATGAGAAGAGCATGATATACCAGTTCAGGGGTGGTCTCAGAGAAGAAATTTAGCTAGCTCTTGTTCTCTTTGAGCCTTTGAGGTACGATGAGTTCTACAACATGGCATTGAAGCAAGAGTCCGCTCAATTGAGGTGTGATGCTTCCAAGAAGCGAGTCAGAGATGCTACTCCTTCCTATACTCGAGTGGCCAAGCAGCAGAAGTACTGGCTTACTCCTCCTCCGTTCCTTCAGCCGTATCAGCAGAAGAGCAGAGGTGGCAGTGCATCTTCCCACCCACCCAACCCTGGCTTTCAGAACAAGACTTCGTCTCAACCTCCAAGATCGAGTGCTCCATATCACCGTCCGCTTTCAGAGGTCACGTGCAACAAGTGCCAACAGAATGGTCACTATGCCAACAAGTGTCTCAATCAGAGGCGCCTCCCTCCTCCTCCTCCTATGAGATCGGCAAGTACAGCTGTGGTCAAGCTTAACCCCAAGTACGCCAAAGTCAATATGGTGAATGCAGCTCAGGCAGAGGATTCATCAGATGTCATCATGGGTAACCTTCCTGTTAATGATATTCCAGCTAAAGTTCTTTTTAACACTGGTGCATCGCATTGTTTCATGTCAAAGCCATTTTTTTACCAAGCATGAGTTCGTTTCGTCTCATTTGGGTAAACATATGGATATCGTTTCTCCTGGCAAACGTTTGACTGCAAGTCTGGAGGTGCCAAATGTTACTATCACGTTGAGCGACTACAAGTTCCTTTCTTCCCCAATGGTTCTTGGTAACTCGGATATTGATCTTATTCTCGGGATGGATTGGCTTTCTAAGCACAAGGCTCAGCTTGATTGTGCTGCAAGGCAGATTCAATTGACTCATTCGTCTGAGGATGTAATTGTCTTTGCCGCTCGTGATGATACCATCCGTCTGTTTTCTCTGAATGAGAAGGGTGAACTCGATGCCATCTCGCAAATTCCAGTCGTTTGCGAATATCAAGACATCTTTCCAGAAGAGCTTCCAGGAATGCCTCCGCACCGTCCAGTTGAATTCGTTATTGATCTTGAGCCTGGCACTGAACCTGTGTGCAAGCGTCCTTACAAGCTCGGACCTGAAGAGTTGAAGGAGCTGAAGAAGCAACTCGATATTCAAGAAAGAATGGGTCTCATCCGGCCTAGTTCTTCTCCGTGGAGTTGTGGTGTTCTTTTTGTGAATAAGAAGGATGGAACGGACCGACTTTGTGTTGATTACCGTCCATTGAACAAGAAGACCATCAAGAACAAATACCCACTTCCCAACATCAATGAGCTGTTCGAACAACTCAAAGGTGCCCAAGTATTCTCCAAGCTTGATCTCCGTATGGGTTATCATCAAATTCGAATCCGTGAGCAAGATATTCCCATGACGGCTTTCAGAACAAGCTATGGTTCATATGAATACACTGTCATGTCTTTTGGCCTCGTCAACGCTCCTCCGACTTTCTCTCGCATGATGAACTTCATCTTCAACGCCTACACCAATGCCTTCGTTTTGGTATATCTCAACGACATTCTGGTTTTCTCGAAGAACAAGGAAGATCATGCCAAGCACTTGCGTTTGGTACTCGATAAGTTGAGGGAACACAAGTTCTATGCCAAGTTCTCCAAGTGTGAATTTTGGCTCGATGAGGTTCTTTATCTTGGTCATATCATCTCTGCCAAGGGCATTGCGGTGAATCCTGAGAAGGTGTCTGCAATTGTGAATTGGGAACCTCCTCAGAACATGAAGCAACTCCGCAGCTTCCTCGGTCTCGCAAGCTATTGTCGAAGATTCGTTGAAAACTTTTCTAAGATCGCGAAGCCTCTCTCAAATCTTCTTCAGAAGCACGTCAAGTACGTTTGGTCTCCGGAGTGTGACATTGCTTTCAACACTTTGAAAGAGAAATTGATCACTGCTCCAGTTCTGACTCCGCCTGATGAATCCAAGCCGTACGAGGTCTTTTGTGATGCCTCTCTCCAAGGTCTTGGCACAGTGTTGATGCAAGAGAAGAAAGTTGTTGCTTATACCTCTCGCCAGTTGAAGCCTAATGAGAAGAACTACCCCACTCATGATCTCGAGTTGGCGGCAGTTGTGCATGCTCTTTTGACTTGGAGACATCTCTTATTGGGAAGAAAAGTGGACATCTTCACTGACCACAAGAGTCTCAAGTACATGTTCACTCAGCCTAATCTCAACCTCAGGCAAACTCGATGGGTCGAAATGATTCAAGAGTATAATCTGAGTATCGAGTATACTCCAGGCAAGGCCAATGTGATTGCTGACGCATTGAGCAGGAAGGCTTATTGCAACAGTTTGATTCTCAAGCCTTATCAACCCGAGCTTTGTGAAGCTTTCCGCAAACTTAATCTGCAAGTTGTTCCTCAAGGTTTCCTCGCCAACCTTCAAGTCTCTCCTACCTTGGAAGACCAGATTCGCCAAGCTCAGCTTCTTGATGCTATGGTGAAAAAGGTGAAGATTGGTATTGCCAAGGGTCAACCCAAGTACAAGTGCTACCGCCTTGATGATAAGGATACTCTCTTCTTCGAGGATCGTATTGTTGTACCCAAAGGTGACCTCCATAAAGTGATCATGAACGAGGCTCACAATTCTCTCCTCTCCATCCACCCTGGGAGCACGAAGATGTATCAAGACCTCAAGCAGGCTTATTGGTGGACTCGAATGAAGCGCGAGATTGCTCAGTTCGTGAATGAGTGTGATGTCTGCAGAAGAGTGAAGGCAGAACACCAAAGGCCAGCTGGTCTCCTCCAACCTATTTCTATTCCAGAATGGAAGTTTGACCACATTGAAATGGACTTTGTGACTGGGTTTCCAAAGTCCAAGCGTGGCAATGATGCTATATTCGTTGTCATCGACAAACTCACCAAAGTGGCGCACTTTCTGCCTATCAAAGAGTCGATCACTACAGCTCAATTGGCGGAACTCTATACCTCTCGGATTGTCTCTCTGCACGGTATTCCACAGGTGATCTCTTCAGACCGTGGCAGCATCTTTACCTCCAAGTTTTGGGATTCTTTTTAGAAGGCCATGGGCACCAACATCCGCTTCAGCACAGCTTTCCATCCTCAAACTAGCGGTCAAGTCGAGCATGTCAATCAGATTCTTGAAGATATGCTTAGGGCTTGTGTGATCTCCTTCGGCATGAAGTGGGAGGACTGTCTTCATTATGCTGAATTCTCCTACAACAAAAGTTTTCAAGCAAGTTCGGACAAGGCCCCATTTGAAATTCTGTATGGCAGGAAGTGCCGTACCCCTCTCAACTGGTCCGAAACCTATGAACGTCAGCTTTTGGGTAATGACTTAATCACAGAGGCAGAGGAAATGTGCAAAGTCATTCGAGATAACCTCAAAGCAGCCCAATCCCGTCAGAAGAGCTACTATGATAGCAAGCACCGTGATTTGGCTTTCGAGATCGGAGATCATGTTTACCTCCGCGTCTCTCCAATGAAAGGTACTCGTCACTTCGGTATCAAAGGGAAGCTTCCCCCAGATACGTGGGACCTTTCAAGATTGTCAGCAAGAGAGGCGATCTCGCCTATCAACTCGAGCTTCCTTCAAACTTTGCAAATGTTCATGATGTGTTCCATGTCTCTCAGCTCCGAAAGTGCTTCAAGACTCCTGACCGCACCATCAACTTCGAGGAGATTGAGCTCCAAGAAGATCTCTCCTATCGTGAGCACCCCATGGCTATTCTTGAAGAGACCGAACGCAAGACTCGCAACAAGTCAATCAAATTCCTCAAAGTCAAGTGGTCACACCATTCCGACCATGAAGCTACCTGGGAACGCGAGGATCACCTCCGTTCTGAGTACCCGGCGTTCTTTCAGTCCTAGATCTCGGTACGAGATCCTTTCGTAGTGGTGGAGTGTTGTAACACCCCGGGTATGACTTTCCCAATATGTATTCCAACTCTTGTCGTTTTTGTCTCTGTGTGTTGTTATCGTTGTCATGCATCTCATATCATGTCATCATGTGCATTGCATTTGCATATGTGTTTATCTCATGCATTCGAGCTTTTTCCCCATTGTCCGTTTTGCATTCCGGCGCTTCGTTCTCCTCCGGTGTTCATTTATACCTTTCTTTCGTGTGTGGGGATTAAACATTTCCGGATTGGACCGAGACTTGCCAAGCGGCCTTTGTTTACTACCGGTAGACCGCCTGTCAAGTTTCGTATCGTTTGGACTTCATTTGATACTCCAACGGTTAACCGAGGGACCGTAAAGGCCTCGTGTGTGTTGCAGCCCAACACCCCTCCAATTTGGCCCAAAACACACCAAAACCCTCTCCATCATCTAGAGCGTTTGATCACGATCGTGTGGCCAAAAACCGCACCTCATTTGGACTCTCCTAGCTCCCTCTATGCCTATTTAAAGACACCCCTGAATTTCTCCTTCCCCTTCCTCCCGAACCCTAGATCCACTTCGTCCGCCGCCGCCGGACATTTTCGCCACCGACGGACGTGTCTGTCTCCACCCCTCCGCCACGTGTCGCCATGCCATTGGTCCGCGCCGACACGCCCACATTGCCATCCTGCCCGCGCGCCGGCCCGCCGGGGCCCAGGCGGGGCCCTCCCGGCCCGCGCGCCTCGCGCCCGGCTGCTTCTTCCCCACCGCCCGCGTCTCCTCGCCCGCGCCGGCCACCACCTCGCCGCGCTGCCGTGCCGGCCGGTGCGCCGACCCCGCCGCCCGGCGCCCTGCCACCCCTGGCCGGCGACCACCGCCCCACCGCCTCGTCCTAACGCCGCCCCGGCCCCGGATCCGGCGAGCTCCGGCCGGCCACCAACTCCGGCAAGCCCCACGCCGCCTCCCCAACAAACTCCGGTGGCCTACTTCAAACTCCGGCGAGCTCACTCCGGCCAACCTCGGGAAACGAGCCAGATCCAGATCTGGATCTCGTCTGGGTTGACTTTTACCCCCGAAACCCTAGTTCATATGCTCCTGTTCATCGCAACGTAACTTTGCATCCGTAGCTCCATTTTGGGCATATAGCATATCAAAATGTTCATATTAGAGAGCACATCATTTCATTCCATTGTATCATTTTCATTTGAGTTCATCTTGATGCCCGAAATTCTGTTAGAAGAGTGCTACTTGAGATAATTGTCAGATCTGCTGCTCCGTTTAGATATTTGTCATTTTTGCCATGATTATTGTGTGCATGATATGCCCATGAGTTCTACATATGTTTTGTTAAGGGTTTTGACATCTTTCCAGAGGTGAAACCCATGTATTTTTGTGATGTGTGTGGTGACTAGCACAAGCTTGCAAAGTGAGGCACTTGGTATGCTGATTTCAGGGACTTAGCATTTCCACTAAGTCCTTAATCTGTTTTTCTCATGATGCCATATGTTCATGTTGTTTCCTAGTGATCCGTGCCACTTTTGAGGATGATCAGTAAGGGTGTTTGGTTAATATTGTAGTGCTCTATCCATCCATGTCTTTGTTTGCAATTATGGAGCACCCTAGCTTGAGTCAATCGAGCTCTACTTTTGCTATTTCGTGAATCTGGGCAGATTGTCTACTTGTTAGCGATTTTGCCGGTGATGTTGTAGTTGATCCGTGCATGCTATGCTATTGTTCTTGCCATGTCTAGCTTGCATTTTATGTATTCTTGATGGGTGTATGCTTAGCTTGTCATGACTTGCTCTGTAGTGAGTGCATCGAGCTCGTAAACATGCCTACTTGATATCTGTTTCAGCATGTGCCAGTTTTCACTAAGTCTGAAAACTGATTATGTTTTTGCCATGTTCACATGCTTGCAAATGTGTTTTCTGATCCCTTTTGGCTCAAGGTCACTAAGGGACCTTTGTTAAGATTTTTGAGTAGCTCCATGCCATGTTTTACTTTGCCATGTTCAGGTCCTGTAGCATATAGTTTTGTTGCTCCGAAGAGTGCTATCTGATCTAAAATTCCAGACAAGTGTTAATTTCACTAAGTCTGAAATCTGTTTTCCATATGCATTTTTGCCATGCTTGTTTGAACCTGTTAATGGATGATTTGGCCGTAGCTTAGTGCTAGACTTTTGTTAAGCATCTTGAATGCATCCCTGCCATGTATTTTTTTGTCATGTTTGGATGCTGTGGCATGTTCATCTTGTTGCATTTAGATGACTACTTGCTGTAAATCGCAGAACGTGGCCATATTTGAATTGCTTGCCTTTTCCAAACCGTAACTCCGATTCCGGCGTTATTTATATCGTTTTCAAGCGATTTCATCTCATCTTTCCAGTGGAACACTTGGTTTTCCAAGTTGAGGCCAGGTTCATGCATCCCTTGTCAAATCTTGCATATGCATCCCGCATCGCATCCCGCATAGCATACCATGTTTGCATCATATTGTTTGATCCTTGCACGTGGTTGATTGTGTTCCGTTTGCTTGTTTGTCTTGTTTGGGTAGAGCCGGGAGACGAGTTCGCTAACGAGGAGCCCGTTGAGTTTGCTTTCGAGGATCCAGTCAACTCTGACAACTTTGCAGGCAAGATGATCATACCCTCGAAATCACTACTATCTTTGCTTTGCTAGATGCTCGCTCTTTTGCTATGCCAATGCTACGTTGCCTACTACTTGCTTTCAAGCCTCCCAAATTGCCATGTCAAACCTCTAACCCACCATGTCCTAGCAAACCATTGATTGGCTATGTTACCACTTTGCTCAGCCCCTCTTATAACGTTGCTAGTTGCAGGTGAAGATTGGAGACCGTTCCTTGTTGGAATATTTATTTACTTATTGGGATATCATTATATTGCCATGTTATCTTAATGCATCTATATACTTGGTAAAGGGAGGAAGGCTCGGCCTCTCGCCTAGTGTTTTGTTCCACTCTTGCCGCCCTAGTTTCCGTCATATCGGTGTTATGTTCCCGGATTTTGCGTTCCTTACGCGGTTGGGTTATAATGGGAACCCCTTGATAGTTCGTCTTGATTAAAGCTTTTCCAGCAATGCCCAACCTTGGTTTTACCATTTGCCACCTAGCCTCTTTTTCCCTTGGGTTTCCGGAGTCCGAGGGTCATCTTATTTTAGCCCCCCGGGCCAGTGCTCCTCTGAGTGTTGGTCCGAACTAGAGTCCTGTGCAGCGCCCCCTCGGGGAAACTCGAGTTTGGTTTTAGTTGTATGGAGCGCTCATCTGAGTGTGCCCTGAGAACGAGATATGTGCAGCTCCTATCGGGATTTGTCGGCACATTCGGGCGGTGTTGCTGGTCTTGTTTTAACCTGTCGAAGTGTCTTGAAGAACCGAGATACCGAGTCTGATCGGAACGTCTTGGGAGGAGGTCTATTCCTTCGTTGACAGTGAGAGCTTGTCATGGGCTAAGTTGGGACTCCCGTGCAGGGATTTGAACTTTCGAAAGCTGTGCCCGCGATTATGGGAAGATGGGAATTTGTTAATGTACGGTTGTAGATAACTTGAACCTTAACTTAATTAAAATGAATCAACTGAGTGTGTTACCGTGATGGCCTCTTCTCGGCGGAGTCCCGGAAGTGGACACGGTGTTGGAGTAATGCTTGCGCAGGTTGCTCTCTAGTTTCTCGCTCGCGCTTTGCCTCCTCTTCTCGCTCTCTTTTGCGAACAGGATAGCCACCATATATGCTAGTCGCTTGCTGCAGCTCCACATATATTTTTACCTTGCCTTACCTATAAGCTTAAATAGTCTTGATCGCGAGGGTGCGAGATTGCCGAGTCCCTGTGGCTCACAGATTACTATTACACCAGATGCAGGGCCTGATGATTCCGCTCCAGGTGACGCGCTCGAGCTCAAGTGGGAGTTCGACGAGGACTCTCAATGATACTATGTTTCCTTTCCTGATGATCAGTAGTGGTGCCCAGTTGGGGGTGATCGGGACCGTGTCGCATGTTGGGTTATCTTTTATTTTGGCGCCGTAGTCGGGCCATGAGTGTTTGGATGATGTAATGTTATTTTTGTACCTTGATTGACATGGCGAGTGTAAGCCAACTATGTTATCTCCCCTTTATTATTTATATTACATGGGATGTTGTGAAGATTGCCTAACTTGCGACATATGCCTTCAATGCGATTATGCCTCTAAGTCGTGCCTCGACACGTGGGAGATATAGTCGCATCGAGGGTGTTATAGTATTATGGCATAATGTGTAGTAACAGCCCATAATGCAATAAATATCAATATAAAAGCATGATGCAAAATGGACGTATCACCATATCATATCACTTATATTTATTGCATGTGTTGTCTATCCTTTATGCATCTTATTTTGCTTAGTACGGCAGTAGCACTGTGAGATGGTCTCTAACTAAATTTCAAGGTATAAGTGTTCTCCCTGAGTATGCACCGTTGCTACAGTTTGTCGTGCCAAGACACCACGTGATGATCAGGTGTTATAAGCTCTACGTTCACATACAACGGATGCAAGCCAGTTTTGCACAAGCAGAATACTCGGGTTAAACTTGACGAGCCTAGCATATGTAGATATGGCCTCAGAACACTGAGACTGAAAGGTCAAGCATGAATCATATAGTAGATATGATCAACATAGTGATGTTCACCATTCAAAACTACTCCATCTCACGTGATGATAGGACATGGTTTAGTTGATATGGATCACGTGATCACTTAGATGATTAGAGGGATGTTTATCTAAGTGTGAGTTCTTAAGTAATATGATTAATTGAACTTTAATGTATCATGAACTTAATACCTGATAGTATTTTGCATGTCTATGTTGTTCTAGATAAATGGCCCGTGTTGTTGTTCCGTTGAATTTTAATGCGTTCCTAGAGAAAGCTAAGTTGAAAGATGATGGTAGCAACTACACGGACTAGATCCGTAACTTGAGGATTATCCTCATTGCTGCACAGAAGAATTACGTCCTGGAAGCTCCACTAGGTGCCAAACCCGCTGCAGGAGCAACTCCATATGTTATGAACACCTGGCAGAGCAAAGCTGACGACTACTCGATAGTTCAGTGTGCCATGCTTTACGGCTTAGAACCGGGACTTCAACGACGTTTTGAACGTCATGGAGCATATGAGATGTTCCAGGAGTTGAAGTTAATATTTTAATCAAATGCTCGAATTGAGAGATATGAAGTCTCCAATAATTTCTACAGCTGCGAAATGGAGGAGAATAGTTCTGTCAGTGAACACATACTTAGAATGTCTGGCTACCACAATCACTTGACTCAGCTGGGAGTTAATCTTCCGGTTGATAGTGTTATTGACAGAGTTCTTCAATCACTGCCACCAAGCTACAAAAGCTTCGTGATGAACTATAATATGAAAGGGATGGATAAGACAATTCCCGAGCTCTTCGCAATGCTAAAGGCTGCGAAGGTAGAAATCAAGAAGGAGCATCAAGTGTTGATGGTCAACAAGACCACCAGTTTCAAGAAGGACAAACGGAAGAAGGGGAACTTCAATAAGAACGGCATGCAAGTTGCTGCTCAAGTGAAGAAACCCAAGTCTGGACCTAAGCCTGAGACTGAGTGCTTCTACTGCAAAGGGACTGGTCACTGGAAGCGGAACTGCCCCAAGTATTTGGCGGATAAGAAGGATGTCAAAGTGAAAGGTATATTTGATATACATGTTATTGATGTGTACCTTACTAATGCTCGCAGTAGCGCCTGGGTATTTGATACTGGTTGTGTTGCTAATATTTACAACTCGAAACAGGAGTTACAGATTAAGCGAAGATTGGCTAAGGACGAGGTGACGATGCGCGTGGGAAATGGTTCCAAAGTCGATGTGATCGCCGTCGGCACGCTACCTCTACATCTACCTTCGGGATTAGTTTTAGACCTAAATAATTGTTATTTGGTGCCAGCATTAAGCATGAACATTATATTTGAATCTTGTTTGATGCGAGACGGTTATTCATTTGAATCAGAGAATAATGGTTGTTCTATTTATATGAATAATATCTTTTATGGTCATGCACCCTTGATAAGTCATCTATTTTTACTAAATCTTGATAGTAGGATACACATATTCATAGTATTGAAGCCAAAAGATATAAGTTTAATAATGAGAGTGCAACTTATTTGTGGCACTGCCGTTTAGGTCATATTGGTGTAAAGCGCATGAAGAAAGTCCATGCAGATGGACTTTTGGAATCACTTGATTATGAATCACTTGATGCTTGTGAACCATGCCTCATGGGCAAGATGATTAAGACTCCGTTCTCCGGAACAATGGAACGAGCAACAGACTTATTGGAAATAATACATACAGATGTATGCGGTCTGATGAGCGTTGATGCTCGTGGCGGGTATCATTATTTTCTGACCTTCATAGATGATTTGAGCAGATATAGGTATATCTACTTGATGAAACACAAGTCTGAAACATTTGAAAAGTTCCCAGAATTTGAGAGTGAAGTGGAAAATCATCATAACAAGAAAATTAAGTTTCTACGATCTGATCGTGGAGGTGAATATTTGTGTTATGAGTTTGGTCTTCATTTGAAACAATTGGGAATAGTTTCGCAACTCACGCCACCTCGAACACCACATCGTAATGGTGTGTCCGAACGTCGTAACCGCACTTTATTAGATATGGTGCGATCTATGATGCCTCTTACTGATTTACCGCTATCGTTTTGGGGTTATGCTTTAGAGATGGCTGCATTCAGGTTAATTAAGGCACCATTGAAATCCGTTGATATGACACCTTATGAACTGTGGTTTGGCAAGAAACCCAAGTTGTCATTTCTTAAAGTTTGGGGCTGCGATGCTTATGTGAAAAAGCTGCAACCTGATAAGGTCGAACCTAAATCGGAGAAATGTGTCTTCATAGGATACCCAAAGGAGACTATTGCATACACCTTCTATCATAGATCCGAAGGCAAGATATTCGTTGCTAAGAATGGATCCTTTCTAGAGAAGGATTTTCTCTCGAAAGAAGTGAGTGGGAGGAAAGTAGAACTTGATGAGGTAACTGTACCTGCTCCCTGAATGGAAAGTAGTCCATCACAGAAATTAGTTCCAGTGATTCCTACAACAATTAGTGAGGAAGCTAATAATGATTATCATGAAACTTCTGATCAAGTTACTACAGAACCTCGTAGGCCAACCAGAGTAAGATCCGCACCAGACTGGTACGGTAATCCTGTTTTGGAGGTCATGTTACTTGACCATGACGAACCTATGAACTATGAGGAAGCAATGATGAGCCCAGATTCCGCAAATGTCTTGAGGCCATGAAATCAGAGATGGGATCCGTGTATGAGAATAAAGTGTGGACTTTGGTTGACTTCCTGATGATCGGCAAGCCATAGGGAAGAAATGGATCTTCAAGAAGAAGACTGACGCCGACTGTAATGTTATTGTCTAGAAATCTTGACTTGTTGCGAAAGGTTTTCGACAAGTTCAAGGAGTTGATTACAATGAGACTTTATCACCCGTAGCGATGCTTAAGTTCGTCCGAACCATGTTAGCAATTGCCCCATTTTATAATTATGAAATTTGTCAAATGGATGTCAAAACTGCATTCCTTAATGGATACCTTAAAGAAGAGTTGTACATGATGCAACCAGACGGTTTTGTCGATCAAAAAGGTGCTAACAAAGTATGTAAGCTCAAGTGATGCATTTATGGATTGGTGCAAGCATCTCGGAGTTGGAATATATGCTTTGATAGTGTGATCATCATATGGTTTTATATAGACTTTTGGAGAAGCCAATATTTACAAGAAAGTGAGTGGGAGCTTTGTATCATTTCTGATATTATATGTGAAGAAATATGCCCTAGAGGCAATAATAAAGTTGTTTATTATATTTCCTTATATCATGACAAATGTTTATTATTCATGGTAGAATAGTATTAATCGGAAACTTAGTACATGTGTGAATACATAGACAAACTGAGTGTCACCAGTATGCCTTTACTTGACTAGCTCATTAATCAAAGATGGTTAAGTTTCCTAACCATTGACATGAGTTTTCATTTGATTAACGGGATGACATCATTAGAGAATGATGTGATTGACTTGACTCATCCATTAGCTTAGCACGATGATCATTTAGTTTGTTGCTATTGCTTTGTTCATAACTTATACATGTTCCTATGACTATGGGATTATGCAACTCCCGAATACCGAAGGAACATTTAGTGTGCTATCACACGTCACAACATAGCTGAGTGACTATAAAGATGCTCTACAGGTGTATCCGATGGTGTTTGTTGAGTTGGCATAGAACGAGATTAGGATTTGTCACTCCGTGTATTGGAGAGGTATCTCTGGGCCCTCCCGGTAGTGCACATCACTATAAGCCTTGCTAGCAATGTGACTAATGAGTTAGTTACGGGATGTTGCATTACAGAGCGAGTAAAGAGACTTGCCGGTAACGAGATTGTACTAGGTATTGAGATACCGATGATCGAATCTCGGGCAAGTAGCATACCGATGACAAAGGGAACAACGTATGTTGTTTTACAGTTTGACCGATAAAGATCTTCGTAGAATATGTAGGAACCAATATGAGAATCAAGGTTCCGCTATTGGTTATTGACCAGAGGTGAGTCTCAGTCATGTCTACATGGTTCTCGAACCCGTAGGCTCTGCACACTTAACGTTCGATGACGATCAGTATTATGAGTTTATGTGTTTTGATGTACCGAAGGTAGTTCAGAGTCCCGGATGTGATCACGGACATGACGAGGAGTCTCAAAATGTTCGAGACACAAAGATCGATATATTGGAATGCTATGTTTGTACATCAGAGTGGATCCGAATGAGTTCTGGCATTTACCGGAGTACCGGGGGGTTACCGGAACCTCCCGGGGAGTCAGTGGGCCTTATTGGGCCTTAGTGGGCGAGAGGAGGAGGTGGTCCAAGGTGGAGGGCGCACCCCCAAGCCCAATCCGAATTGGGTGGGGGGCCCTTTCCTTCCCTCTCTCTTCCCCTTCCTTCCTTTCCTACTCCAACTAGGGAAGGGGGAATCCTACTCCCACCGGGAGTAGGACTCCCCCCTTGGGCGCGCCATGAGAGGGACGACCCTTCCCTCCTCCACTCCTTTATATACGGGGGAGGGGGGCACCCCATAGACACACAAGTTGATTTTTAGCCATGTGCGGTTCCCCCCTCCCCAGATTTCCACCTCGGTCATATCGTTGTAGAGCTTAGGCAAAGCCCTACACCGGTAACTTCATCATCACCGTCATCACACCGTCGTGCTGATGAAACTCTCCCTCGACCTCAGCTGGATCTAGAGTTCGTGGGACGTCACCGATCTGAACGTGTGCAGATCGGGAGGTGCCGTACCTTCGATGGTAGGATCGGCCGGATCATGAAGACGTACGACTACATCAACCGTGTTGTCATAACGCTTCCGCTTACGGTCTACAAGGGTACATAGACAACACTCTCCCCACTCATTGCTATGCATCACCTAGATGGATCTTGCGTGTGCGTAGAATTTTTTTTGAAATTACTGCGTTCCCCAACAATGTCATCCGAGCCAGGTCTATGTGTAGATGTTATATGCACAAGTAGAACATAAAGGAGCTGTGGGCGTGAGTATATACTGTTGGGGATCGTTGCAGAAATTAATTTTTTTATACGCATCACCAAGATCAATCTATGGAGGTTACTAGCAACGATAGGGGAGTGCATATTCCTACCTTTTAAGATCGCGATGCGGAAGCATTACAAGAACGCGGATGAAGGAGTCGTACTCGTAGCGATTCAGATCGCGGTTGATTCCGATCTAAGCGCCGAACGACGGCGCCTCCGCGTTCAACACACGTACAGCCCGGGGAGGTCTCGTCCTTCTTGATCCAGCAAGGGGGAAGGAGAAGTTGAGGGAGAGCTCCAGCAGCACGACGGCATGGTGGCGGTGGAGCTCATGGTTCTCCGGCAGAGCTTCGCTAAGCGCTACGGAGGAGGAGAAGGTGTAGGAAGTGGGGAGGGCTGCGCCAGGAGAAGGGGTGCGATTGCCCTCCCACCACCACTATTTATAGGGGGAAGGGGAGAGGGGGCCAGCCCCCTAGATCCATCTAGAGGGGGGCGGCCCCTCGGGGGGGGGGGCAGCGCCCCACTTAGGGTTTCCAACTAGGGGTGCGCCCGCCCCCCCCCCCCCCCCCCCCCGGGGGGGGGGGGCAGCGCCCCCCTAGGGTTTCGAACCCTAGGCACCTTGGGCCCTTGGGGGGGCGCACCAGCCCACTAAGGTGCTGGTTCCCACCCAACTACAGCCCATTAGGTCCTTCGGGGCAGGTGGACCATCCCGGTGGACCCCTGGAACCCCTTCGGTGGTCCCGGTACAATACTGATAAACCTCGAAACCTTTCCGGTGACTGAAACTAGACTTCCCATATATAAATCTTTACCTTCGGACCATTCTGGAACTCCTCGTGATGTCCAGGATCTCATCTGGGACTCCGAACAACATTCGGTAACCACGTACATCTATTACCTATAACCCTAGCGTCATCGAACCTTAAGTGTGCAGACCCTACGAGTTCGGGAGGCATGCAGACATGACTGAGACATCTCTCTGGTCAATAGCCAACAGCGGGATCTGGATACCCATGTTGGCTCCCACATGCTCCACGATGATCTCATCGGATGAACCATGATGTCAATGATTCAACCAATCGCGTATACGATTCCCTTTGTCTAC
Organism: Triticum urartu; assembly: GCF_003073215.2. Taxonomy (NCBI): domain Eukaryota; kingdom Viridiplantae; phylum Streptophyta; class Magnoliopsida; order Poales; family Poaceae; genus Triticum; species Triticum urartu. Next base: position 687,040,831 of record NC_053023.1, on the reverse strand, counting down.
TGGTATAGCACTTGCCCGAGATTCGGTCGTCAGTATACCGATACCTTGTTCAATCTCTTTACGGCAAATCTCTTTACTCGTTCTGTAACACATCATACCGTGATCAACTCCTTGATCACACTGAGCTCATTATGATGATGTCCTACTGAGTGGGCCCAGAGATACCTCTCCGTCATATGGAGTGACAAATCCCAGTCTCGATTCGTGCCAACCCAACAGATACTTTCGGGGATACCCGCAGTGTACATTTATAGACACCCAGTTACGTTGTGACGTTTGGCACACCCAAAGTACTCCTACGGTATCCGGGAGTTGCACATTCCCATGGTCTAAGGAAAAATATACTTGACATTAGAAAACCTTTAGAAGACGAACTATACGATCTTGTGCTATGCTTAGGATTGGGTCTTGTCCATCACATCATTCTTCTAATGATGTGATCCCGTTATTAATGACATCCAATGTCCATGGTTAGGAAACCATAACCATCTATTGATCAACAAGCTAGTCAACTAGAGGCTCACTAGGGACATGTTGTGGTCTATGTATTCACACATGTATTACGATTTCCGGATAACACAATTATAGCATGAACAATAGACAATTATTATGAACAAGGAAATGTAATAATAACCATTTTATTATTGCCTCTAGGGCATATTTCCAACAGTCTCCCACTTGCACTAGAGTCAATAACCTAGTTACATTGTGATGAACCGAACACCCATAGAGTTCTGGTGTTGATCATGTTTTGCACGTGGAAGAGGTTTAGTCAACGGATCTGCGACATTCAGGTACGCATGCACTTTACAAATCTCTATGTCTCCATCTTGAACATTTTCACGAATGGAGTTGAAGCAACACTTGATATACCTAGTCTTCTTGTGAAACCTGGGCTCCTTGGCGAGGGCAATAGCTCCAGTGTTGTCACAGAAGAGAGTCATCGGGCCCGACGCATTGGGAATAACTCCTAGGTCGGTAATGAACTCCTTCATCCAGATTGCTTCACGTGCCGCCTCCGAGGCTGCCATGTACTCCGCTTCACATGTAGATCCCGCCATGACGCTTTGCTTGGAACTGCACCAGCTGACTGCCCCACCATTCAAAATATACACGTATCCGGTTTGTGACTTGGAGTCATCCAGATCTGTGTCGAAGCTAGCATCAACGTAACCCTTTACGACGAGCTCTTCGTCACCTCCATAAACAAGAAACATATACTTTGTCCTTTTCAGGTACTTCAGGATATTCTTGACCGCTGTCCAGTGTTCCATGCCGGGATTACTTTGGTACCTTCCTACCAAACATACGGCAAGGTTTACATCAGGTCTAGTACATAGCATGGACTACATAATAGACCCTATGGCCGAGGCATAGGGGATGACACTCATCTTTTCTCTATCTTCTGCCGTGGTCGGGCATTGAGCCATGCTCAATCTCACACCTTGAAATACAAGCAAGAACCCCTTCTTGGACTGATCCATATTGAACTTCTTCAATATCTTGTCAAGGTACGTGCTTTGTGAAAGACCAATGAGGCGTCTCGATCTATCTCTATAGATCTTGATGCCTAATATATAAGCAGCTTCTCCAAGGTCCTTCATTAAAAACACTTATTCAAGCAGGCCTTTATGATTTCCAAGAATTCTATATCATTTCCCATCAATAGGATGCCATCCACATATAATATGAGAAATGCTACAGAGCTCCCACTCACTTTCTTGTAAACACAGGCTTCTACATAAGTCTACGTAAACCCAAATGCTTTGATCATCTCATCAAATTGAATGTTCCAACTCCGAGATGCTTACACTAGCCCATAGATTGAGCGTTGGAGCTTGCACACCTTGTCAGCATTCTTAGGATCGACAAAACCTTCTGGCTGCATCATATACAGTTCTTCCTTAAGGAAACCATTTAGGAATGCCGTTTTGACGTCCATTTGCCATATCTCATAATAATAGAATGCGGCAATTGCTAACATGATTCGGACGGACTTCAGCTTCGCTATGGGTGAGAAAGTCTCATCGTAGTCAACCCCTTGAACTTGTTGATAACCCATAGCGACAAGCCGAACCTTATAGATGGTCACATTACCATCCGCGTCTGTCTTCTTCTTAAAGATCCATTTATTTTCTATGGCTCGCCGATCATCGGGCAAGTCAGTCAAAGTCCATACTTCGTTTTCATACATGGATCCTATCTCGGATTTCATGGCTTCCAGCCATTTGTCGGAATCCGGGCCCACCATCGCTTCTTCATAGAAGGTTCACCGTTGTCTAACAACATGATTTCTAGGACAGGGTTGCCGTACCACTCTGGTGCGGAACGTGTCCTTGTGGACCTATGAAGTTCAGTAGCAACTTGATCCGAAGTCCCTTGATCATCATCATTAACTCCCTCTCTAGTCAGTGCAGGCACCACAGAAACATTTTCTTGAGCTGCGCTACTTTTCGGTTCAGGAGGCAGTACTTCATCAAGTTCTACTTTCCTCCCACTTACTTCTTTCGAGAGAAACTCTTTCTCCAGAAAGGTTCCATTCTTGACAACAAAGATCTTGCCTTTGGATATGAGGTAGAAGGTATACCCAATAGTTTCCTTAGGGTATCCTATGAAGACACATTTTTCTGACTTGGGTTCGAGCTTTTCAGGTTGAAGTTTCTTGACATAAGCATCGCATCCCCAAACTTTTAGAAACGACAGCTTAGGTTTCTTCCCAAACCATAATTCATACAGTGTCGTCTCAACGGATTTCGACGGAGCCCTATTTAATGTGAATGTGGCAGTCTCTAAAGCATATCCCAAAAATGATAGCGGTTGGTCGGTAAGAGACATCATAGATCGCACCATGTCCAACAGAGTGTGATTACGACGTTTGGACACTCCATTACGCTAAGGTGTTCCAGGCGGCGTGAGTTGTGAAACAATTCCACATTTCCTTAAGTGCGCGCCAAATCCGTGACTCAAATATTCTCCCCCACGATCTGATCGCAAGAACTTTATTTTCCTGTCACGTTGATTCTCGACCTCATTCTGAAATTCCTTGAACTTTTCAAAGGTCTCAGACTTGTGTTTCATTAAGTAGACATATCCATATCTACTCAAGTCATCTGTGAGGGTGAGAACATAACGATAGCCACCGCGAGCCTCAACGCTCATTGGACCGCACACATCAGTATGTATGATTTCCAATAAGTTGGTTGCTCGCTCCATTGTTCCAGAGAACGGAGTCTTGGTCATTTTCCCACGAGGCATGGTTCGCACGTGTTAAATGATTCATAATCAAGATGCTCCAAAAGTCCATCTGCATGGAGTTTCTTCATGCGCTTGACACCAATGTGACCAAGGCGGCAGTGCCACAAGTATGTGGGACTATAATTATCAACCTTACACTTCTTGGCTGTAACACCCTCGATGCGGCTATAGCTCCCACGTGTCGAGGCACGACTTAGAGACATAACCGCATTGAAAGCAATGTCGCAAGTCAGGCAATCATTACAACAACCCATGTAATATATAATAAAAGGGGGAAGAACATAGTTGGCTTACACTCGCCACGTCACATCAGAGTACATAAATAACATCCATCATACAAGCACTCATGGCCCGACTACGGTGCCAAAATAGAAGAAAACCCAACATGCGACAAGGCCCTGAATCGAACCCCAACTAGGCACCACTACTGATCATCGGGAAAGGAAACATAATAACGCTGAGAGTCCTCGTCGAACTCCCACTTGAGCTCGTAATCGTCACCTGGAGCGGAAACACCTGGACCTGCATCTGGAGTTATAGTATCTGTGAGCCACAGGGACTCAGCAGTCTCGCACCCTCGCGATCAAGACTATTTAAGCTTATAGGAAGGGTAAGCCAATTATAAGTGGAGCTGCAGCAAGCGACTAGCATATATGGTGGCTAACTTATTCGCAAAGGAGAGCGAGAAGAGGAGGCAAAGCGCGAGCGAGAAGCTAGAAGGAACAACCTGCGCAAACATAACTCCAACACCGTGTCCACTTCCCGGACTCCGCCGAGAAGAGACCATCACGGCAACACACACGGTTGATTCATTTTAATTAATTAAGGTTCAAGGTTATCTACAACCGGACATTAACAAATTCCCATCTGCCCATAACCGCTGGGCACGGCTTTCAAAAGTTCAATCCCTGCAGGGGAGTCCCAACTTAGCCCATGACAAGCTCTCACGGTCAACGAAGGAATAGACCTCCACGAGACACACCAACTCAGACTCGGTAACCCGGTACAACAGACACTTCGACAGGTTAAAACACAGACCAGCAACACCGCCCGAATGTGCCGACAAATCCCGATAGGAGCTGCACATATCTCTTTCTCAGGGCACACTCAGATGAGCTAGACGATGGGTAAGCCAGCCAGATTTGCCCCTGGTAGCCTGGCATCGCTCAGTGGACCAACACTCAGAGGAGCACTGGCCCGGGGGGGGGGGTTAAAATAAGATGACCCTGGAGTCTGCAGACCAGGAAGAAAAGGCTAGGTGGAAAATGGTAAGACCAATGTTGGGCATTGCTGGAAAAGCTTTAATCAAGGCGAACTATCAAGGGGTTCCCATTATAACCCAACCGCGTAAGGAACGCAAAATCCGGGAACATAACACCGATATGACGGAAACTAGGGCGGCAAGAGTGGAACAAAACACTAGGCGAGAGGCCGAGCCTTCCACCCTTTACCAAGTATATAGATGCATTAAGATAACATGGCAATATAATGATATCCCAACAAGTAAATAAATGTGTTCCAACAAGGAACGGCCTCCAAACTTTCACCTGCAACTAGCAACGCTATAAGAGGGGCTGAGCAAAGCGGTAACATAGCCAATCAACGGTTTGCTAGGACAAGGTGGGTTAGAGGTTTGACATGGCAATTGGGAGGCTGACAAGCAAAGGTAGGCATCGTAGCATTGGCATAGCAAGAGCGAGCAAACTAGCATAGCAAAGATAGTAGTGATTTCGAGGGTATGATCATCTTGCCTGCACAGTTGTCAGAGTTGACTGGATCCTCACAAGCAAACTCAACGGGCTCCTCGGTAGCGAACTCGTCTCCCGGCTCTACCCAAACAAGACAAACAAGCAACAAGGATACAATCAACCACGTGCAAGACCAAGCAATATGATGAAATGATGATATGCTATGCGGGATGCGATGCGGGATGCAAAATGCAAGATATGACAGGAAATGCATGAACCTGGCCTCAACTTGGAATTCCAAGGGTGCCACTGGATAGAGGGGATGAAATCTTGAAAACGATATAAAGATCATTGGAATCGGAGTTACGGTTTGGAAATGGCAAGCGTTTTAAGATATGACACCGGTCTGCGATTTACAGCAAGTAGGCATCTAAATGCAACGAAAAACATGCTACAGCCACCAAACATGACAAAAAAATACATGGCAGGGATGCACACAAGATTCTTAACAAAAGACTAGCACTGAGACACGGCCAATTCATCCATTATGAGGTTCAAACAAGCATGGAAAAAACGCAAATGCAAAACAGATTCCAGACTTAGTGAAATTAACACTAGTCTGAATTTCAGATCACGAAGCCCTCTTCAGAGCAGCAAAACAACATTATACATGACCTGATTAAGACAAGTAAGAACATGGCATGGAGCTACTCAACAAGCTTAACAAAAGACCCAAAGTGTCCTGGGGCCAAAAGGGTTCACAAAATATATTAACGGGCACACGAACATAGCTAAAACACAATCAGTTTTCAGACTTCGTGAAAACTGAGACATGCTGAAATATAACTCACGAAGGCATGTAAACGAGCTCGATCCACTCACCACGGTGCAAGTCATAGAAAAGCAAGCATACATTCATTAAGAAGGCACAAAATTCTAGCTAGACATGGCAAGAACAATGGCATAGCATGCACGGATCAACTACAACAACGCCGGCAAAATCGCAAACGAGTTGATGATCTGCCCAGATTCACCACGAAGCAAAAGTCGAGCTCGATCGACTCAAGCTATGATGCTCCATAATTGCAAACAAAGACATGGATGGATATAACATAACATGATTAACAAAAATCCTTTACTGATCATCCTCAAAAGAGGCACGGATCACTAGGAAACAAGCTGAACATATGGCATCATGAACTAAAAATTCCAGACTGTGAAAATCACTAAGTCCCTGAAAACAGATTTCCCGGGTGCCTTACTTTGCAAGCATGCACAAGTCACCACACACATCCTAAAAATGCATGGGTTGCACCTCTGGAAAGAAGACAAAATGATTAACAAAACACATGAAGGACTCACAGGCATAGCATGCACACATTAATCATGGCAAAAATGACAAAAGTCTAAGATGAACTAGCAGATCTGACAATTAACTCACGAAGCCTCCTTCTAACAGCATTTTGGCATCAAGATGAACTCAAATGAAAATGATGCAATGGAATGAAATGATGTACTCGTCGAGACGAACATTTTGATATGCTATATGTCCAAATCGGAGCTACGGATGCAAAGTTACGGCAGGTCAAAGAATGCATAAAAAACTAGGGTTAGGGACGAAAAAGTCAACCGAGAAGTCTCCAGATCTGGATCTGGCACGGATTACGAGGATCGCCGGTTTTACTGTAGCTCGCCGGAGACCTTCGTGGCCGGAGAGGAAGGAGAGGGCCGGGGCCGGTGAGGGGGCGGCCGGATCCGGCCGGTCGCCGGAGGTGGAGCGGCGGCCATGGGCGGGGCGAGGCGCGGCCGGCCGGCGCGCGGCGGGCGACGATGGCGGTGTGGAGGCGCGGGCGGCAGCTGCCGGAGTCGGTGAAGAGGCGGGCGGCGGCGGCGGCGAGCGGCTTGAGGCGGCGGCGGCGAGCGGCCCGCTCGGGCGGCGCGAGGGCCGGGCGCGGGCTCCCGTGGGCCGCCGGCGGCGGCGGCTGGTTGGCGCCACGTGGCGATGCCCGGTTGGGTGCGGGCGGTGGCGGACGCTTTCCGGCCGGGGGCGGACACGTCCGTCGGTGCGGGGATTGTTTTTTTTTAAAAAAAACTAGGGTTTCGAGGGGGAGGAGAGATCCGAAAATGGAGGGGGCTATATATAGGCATAAGTGGAGCTAGGAGAGTCCAAATGAGGTGCGGTTTTCGGCCACGCGATCGTCATCGAACGCTCTAGGACATGGAGCAGAGTTTGGTGGGTTTTGGGCCAAAATGGAGGGGTGTTGGGCTGCAACACACATGAGGCCTTTTCGGTCCCTCGGTTAACCGTTGGAGTGTCAAACGAAGTCCGAATGATACGAAACTTGACAGGCGGTATACCGGTAGTAAACCAAGGCCGCATGACAAGTCTCGGTCCAATCCGGAAATGTTTAATCCTCACACACGAAAGAAAGGTAGAAATGACCACCGGAGGAGAACGAAGCGCCGGAATGCAAAACGGACAACGGGGAAAATGCTCGCATGCATGAGATGAACACGTATGCAAATGCGATGCACATGATGACATGATATGAGATGCATGAAAACGAAAACAACACACGGAGACCAAAGCCCGAACCCGAGGAAATAAATATAACTTAATGCCGGAAACGGCAAGAGTTGGAGTACAAATAGGGAAAGTTACATCCGGGGTGTTACAACACACCACCACTACGAAAAGATCTCGTCCCGAGATCTAGGACTGAAAGAACTCTGGGTACTCAGAACGGAGGTGATCCTCGCGTTCCCAGGTAGCTTCACGGTCGGAATGGTGTGACCACTTGACTTTGAGAAATTTGATTGACTTGTTGCGAGTCTTGCGTTCAGTCTCTTCAACAATAGCAATTGGGTGCTCACGATAAGAGAGATCTTCTTGGAGCTCAATGTCCACGAAGTTGACGGTGCGGTCAGGCGTCTTGAAGCACTTTCGAAGCTGAGAGACATGGAACACATCATGAACATTTGCAAAGTTTGAAGGAAGCTCAAGTTGATAGGCGAGGTCGCCTCTCTTGCTGACAATCTTGAAAGGTCCCACGTATCTAGGGGCAAGCTTCCCTTTGATACCGAAGCGACGCGTACCTTTCATGGGAGAGACGCGGAGGTAAACATGATCTCCGATCTCGAAAGCCAAATCACGGTGCTTACTATCATAGTAGCTCTTCTGGCGGGATTGGGCTGCTTTGAGGTTATCACGAATGACTTTGCACATTTCTTCTGCTTCTGTGATTAAGTCATTACCCAGCAGCTGACGTTCACCGATTTCAGACCGGTTGAGAGGGGTACGGCACTTCCTGCCATACAGAATTTCAAAAGGGGCCTTGCCCGAACTTACTTGAAAACTGTTGTTGTATGAGAATTCAGCATAAGGAAGACAATCCTCCCACTTCATGCCGAAGGAGATCACACAAGCCCTGAGCATATCTTCAAGAATCTGGTTGACACGCTCGACTTGACCACTTGTTTGAGGATGGAAAGCTGTGCTGAAGCGGATGTTAGTGCCCATGGCCTTCTGAAAAGAATCCCAAAACTTCGAGGTAAAGATGCTGCCACGGTCTGAAGAGATCACTTGAGGAATACCGTGCAGAGAGACAATGCGAGAGGTATAGAGTTCCACCAATTGAGCTGCAGTGATCGACTCTTTGATAGGCAGAAAGTGAGCCACTTTGGTGAGTTTGTCGATGACAACGAATATAGCATCATTTCCACGCTTGGACTTTGGAAACCCAGTCACGAAGTCCATTTCAATGTGGTCAAACTTCCATTCTGGAATGGCAAGAGGTTGGAGGATACGAGCTGGCCTTTGGTGTTCTGCCTTCACTCTTCTGCAGACATCACATTCATTCACGAATTGAGCGATCTCGCGCTTCATTCGAGTCCACCAATAAGCTTGCTTGAGGTCCTGATACATCTTCGTGCTCCCAGGGTGGATGGAGAGGAGAGAATTGTGAGCCTCATTCATTATCACTTTACGAAGTTCACCTTTGGGCACAACAATTCGATCCTCGAAGAAGAGAGTGTCCTTGTCATCAAGGCGGTAGCACTTATACTTGGACTGACTCTTGGCAATCCCAATCTTCACCTTTTTCACCATAGCATCAAGAAGCTGGGCTTGGCGAATCTGGTCTTCTAAGGTAGGAGAGACTAGAAGGTTGACAAGGAAACCTTGAGGAACAACTTGCAGATTAAGTTTGCGGAAAGCTTCACAAATCTCGGGTTGATAAGGCTTGAGAATAAGACTGTTGCAGTAGGCCTTTCTGCTCAAAGCGTCAGCAATCACATTGGCCTTGCCTGGAGTATACTCAATACTCGGATTTTATTCCTGAATCATTTCGACCCATCGAGTTTGCCTTAGGTTGAGATTAGGCTGAGTGAAGATGTACTTGAGACTCTTGTGATCAGTGAAAATGTCCACTTTTCTTCCCAGTAGAAGATGTCTCCAAGTCAACAGAGCATGCACAACTGCCGCCAACTCAAGATCATGAGTGGGGTAGTTCTTCTCATTAGGCTTCAACTGGCGAGATGTATAAGTAACAACTTTCTTCTCTTGCATCAGAACTACGCCAAGACCTTGGAGAGAGGCATCACGAAAGACCTCGTACGGCTTGGATTCATCAGGCGGAGTCAGAACTGGAGCAGTGATCAACTTCTCTTTCAAAGTGTTGAAAGCAATATCACACTCCGGAGACCAAATGTACTTGACGTGCTTCTGAAGAAGATTTGAGAGAGGCTTCGCAATCTTGGAAAAGTTTTCCACGAATCTTCGGCAGTAGCTTGCGAGATCGAGAAAACTGCGGAGTTGCTTCACATTCTGAGGAGGTTCCCAATTCACAATTGCAGACACCTTCTCAGGATTCACGGAAATGCCCTTGGCAGAGATGATATGACCAAGATAAAGGACCTCATCGAGCCAAAATTCACACTTGGAGAACTTGGCATAGAATTGATGTTCCCTGAGCTTATCGAGAACCAAACGCAAGTGCTTGGCATGATCTTCCTTGTTCTTGGAGAAAACCAGGATGTCATCGAGATAGACCAAAACGAAGTCATTGGTGTAGGCGTTGAAGATGAAATTCATCATGCGAGAGAACGTCGGAGGAGCGTTGGCGAGGCCAAAAGACATGACAGTGTATTCATATGAACCAAAGCTTGTTCTGAATGCTGTCTTGGGAATATCTTCTTCACGAATGCGAATCTGGTGATAACCCACACGGAGATCGAGCTTGGAGAATACTTGAGCACCTTTGAGTTGTTCGAACAGCTCATTGATGTTGGGAAGTGGGTATTTGTTCTTGATGGTCTTCTTGTTCACTGGACGGTAATCAACACAAAGTCGGTCCGTTCCATCCTTCTTCTTCACAAAAAGAACCCCACAACCCCACGGAGAAGTACTAGGCCGGATGAGACCCATTCTTTCTTGCTCATCGAGTTGCTTCTTCAGCTCCTTCAACTCTTCAGGTCCGAGCTTGTAAGGACGTTTGCACACAGGTTCCGTGCCAGGCTCAAGTTCAATAACGAATTCAACTGGCCGGTGCGGAGGCATTCCTGGGAGCTCTTCTGGAAAGACGTCTTGATATTCACAAACGATTGGAATTTGCGAGATGGCATCCAATTCACCCTTCTCATTGAGAGAAAACAGACGGATAGTATTATCCCGAGCGGCAAAGACAATTACATCCTCAGACGAATGAGCCAATTGAATCTGCCTGGCTGCACAATCAAGCTGAGCCTTGTGCTTAGAAAGCCAATCCATCCCGAGAATAAGATCAATATCCGAGTTACCAAGCACCATAGGAGAAGAAAGAAACTTGTAGTCACCCAATGTGATAGAAACATTCGGAGCCATCATTCTGGTGTTCATGAACAAACCCGGAGAAGAAACTGCTATCGGCTTAGGCAAATCAATAGTATGAACATCATGCATGGATGCAAAAGGCTTCGACAAAAATGATAAAGATGCACCAGTGTCAAAAAGAACTTTTGCAGGAATATCATTAACAGGAAGGTTACCCATGATCACATCTGGTGATTCCTCTGCCTGAGCTGCATTCAGCAAGTTGACCTTGGCGGACTTGGGGTTATGCTTGACCACAGCTGTACTTGCCGATCTCACAGGAGGAGGAGGAGGAAGACGCCTCTGGTTGAAACACTTGTTGGCATAGTGACCCTTCTGTTGGCACTTGTTGCACGTGACCTCTGAAAGCAGACGGTGATACGGAGCACTCGATCTTGGAGCTTGAGACGAAGTCTTGTTCTGAAAGCCTGGGTTGGGTGGGTGGGAAGAACCACTTCCACCTCTGCTCTTCTGCTGATACGGCTGACGGAAGGGAGGAGGAGGAAGCCAAAACTTCTGCTGCTTGGACACTTGGGTAGAGGAAGAAGGAGTAACATCTCTGACTCCCTTCCTGGAAGCATCACACCTCAACTGAGCAACCTCTTGCTTCAGTGACATGTTGTAGAACTCATCGTATCTCAAGGGCTCAAAGAGAACAAGAGCGAGCTGAATATCTTCTCTGAGACCACCCCTGAACTGGTATATCATGCTCTTCTCATCAGGCACGTCCTGCTTGGCAAAGCGGGCAAGCTTCTGGAACAATTTGTTGTAGTCATAGACAGACAAAGAGCCTTGCTTCATATTGCGGAATTCCTCACGCTTGCTTTCAACCACGCTCTGCGGAATATGGTGAGCTCAGAAATCTTGACGGAAATCATCCCAAGTGATAACACGTCCACCTCTGGAATCCTTGTACTACTGGAACCATTCTGCAGCTTGATCTTTGAGTTGGAAGGAAGCGAACTTCACAATGTCCTCATGCCTGACGTTGCTGCACTCAAAATGCTTACATAGATCCACAAGCCAATCGTCAGCATTGGTTGCCTCAACACAATTGCTGAAAGTCTTTGGCCCGTTAGCAAGGAACTGGTTGAGTGTAGCAAAGTGACTCTGATTGCTGCCTTGATTCCCTTGACTGCCTTGATTGCGCTCTTGGAGAATTTGCATGATCAGCTGAGTGTTTGCATTGGTTGCGGCCATCACAGCTTGCCATGCCTCTGGAGGAGGTGGAGGTTGTGGCGGATCTTGATTCTCGTTCTGACTGGTGCTCTTAGCGGGAGCCATCCTGAAGAGGTTGACCACCGTTAGCACATTGACAGATAAATATTGAAGCTGAATCCAATGGAATGAAAATTGCAACATATAGTCTTCACATCCGAACAAAATGAACGAATGCATTCCTCTTCAAATGGTCACATATCCATAAATTGAGAATCCACGTAGAATTAAGGTAGAAAAAATAAATCAACAAGGTACGGATCAAGAACGAATAATCGGTAAGAAATCCCAATCTCAAACCAATATCCGTGGAAGAAGAACTAGAGCTACAAGAATTCCCACCTATGAAACTCCCGAACCTTTCCGGTTATGCAATCAGGTGTTGGGGATACAGGGGAAGCATAATATCTCACCCAAACTAGCAAATCCTACATCCAGCTGTATCCATCCTTCAACACATAACCAAGAAAACTTCGGAAACCATCTACCTCAACCTTCGAAAAGCATCCGTTATACAAGTTATGGCGATACTCCCGAACTCCCGCCCCAGTACTGGGTGGCGTCGAGGTTATCTCACCAACGAACTGCATAAAAGAGATTTTCGATGTCGGCGAACATATCTCAAGTATTCCAGAATTGCAATGATAAAATTATGATGACAACACCTCAGAGCTCAACTCCCCGGGACACTTCCACTAAACCCCTGACAGGAGGCACCAAGACAATATTCTCATCATAAGCCATCGGAACAAATCCAAGAGAAGAGAAGAGTCAAAACTCTACGTCAGGATGCCTTACCAGAGCGATGAGGAGACTAGGAAGTAAAAAGAATTCCTAAACTCTCCGATATATAAATCCTAAATGACTCAAAACATTTTTCTAGACACAACTCGGCTGCTAAAAACGATCAAGCAATGGGGCTCCTAAGGTCGGGGAAGGCTCTGATACCAACTTGTAACACCCTCGATGCGGCTATAGCTCCCACGTGTCGAGGCATGACTTAGAGACATAACCGCATTGAAAGCAATGTCGCAAGTCAGGCAATCATTACAACAACCCATGTAATATATAATAAAAGGGGGAAGAACATAGTTGGCTTACACTCGCCATGTCACATCAGAGTACATAAATAACATCCATCATACAAGCACTCATGGCCCGACTACGGTGCCAAAATAGAAGAAAACCCAACATGCGACAAGGCCCTGAATCGAACCCCAACTAGGCACCACTACTGATCATCGGGAAAGGAAACATAATAACGCTGAGAGTCCTCATCGAACTCCCACTTGAGCTCGTAATCGTCACCTGGAGCGGAAACACCTGGACCTGCATCTGGAGTTATAGTATCTGTGAGCCACAGGGACTCAGCAGTCTCGCACCCTCGCGATCAAGACTATTTAAGCTTATAGGAAGGGTAAGCCAATTATAAGTGGAGCTGCAGCAAGCGACTAGCATATATGGTGGTTATCTTATACGCAAAAGAGAGCGAGAAGAGGGGGCAAGGCACGAGCGATAATCTAGAGGAACAACCTGGGCAAGCATAACTCCAACACCGTGTCCACTTCCCGGACTCCGCCGAGAAGAGGCCATCACGGTAACACACTCAGTTGATTCATTTTAATTAATTAAGGTTCAAGTTATCTACAACCGGACATTAACAAATTCCCATCTGCCCATAACCGCGGGCACGACTTTCAAAAGTTCAATCCCTGCAGGGGAGTCCCAACTTAGCCCATGACAAGCTCGCACGGTCAACGACGGAATAGACCTCCACCCGAGACACACCGATCAGACTCGGTAACCCGGTACAACAAGACAATTCGACAGGTTAAAACAAGACCAGCAACACCGCCCGAATGTGCCGACAAATCCCGATAGGAGCTGCACATATCTCTTTCTCAGGGCACACTCAGATGAGCAAGACGACGGGTAAGCCAGCCCCGAGTTGCCCCTGGTAGCCTCGGACATCGCTCAGTGGGACCAACACTCAGAGGAGCACTGGCCCGGGGGGGTTTAAATAAGATGACCCTCGGGCTCCGGAAACCCAAGGGAAAAAGAGGCTAGGTGGCAAATGGTAAAACCAAGGTTGGGCATTGCTGTGAAAGCTTTAATCAAGGCGAACTATCAAGGGGTTCCCATTATAACCCAACCGCGTAAGGAACGCAAAATCCGGGAACATAACACCGATATGACGGAAACTAGGGCGGCAAGAGTGGAACAAAACACTAGGCGAGAGGCCGAGCCTTCCACCCTTTAACAAGTATATAGATGCATTAAGATAACATGGCAATATAATGATATCCCCAACAAGTAAATAAATGATGTTCCAACAAGGAACGGCCTCCAAACTTCACCTGCAACTAGCAACGCTATAAGAGGGGCTGAGCAAAGCGGTAACATAGCCAATCAATGGTTTGCTAGGACAAGGTGGGTTAGAGGTTTGACATGGCAATTGGGAGGCTGACAAGCAAAAGGTAGGCATCATAGCATTGGCATAGCAAGAGCGAGCAAACTAGCATAGCAAAGATAGTAGTGATATCGAGGGTATGATCATCTTGCCTGCACAGTTGTCAGAGTTGACTGGATCCTCACAAGCAAACTCAACGGGCTCCTCGGTAGCGAACCCGTCTCCCGGCTCTACCCAACAAGACAAACAAGCAACAAGGATACAATCAACCACGTGCAAGACCAAGCAATATGATGAGATGAAGATATGCTATGCGGGATGCGATGCAGGATGCAAAATGCAAGATATGACAGGAAATGCATGAACCTGGCCTAAACTTTGAATTCCAAGGGTGCCACTGGAAAGAGGGGATGAAATCGCTTGAAAACAATATAAAGATCATTGGAATCGGAGTTACGGTTTGGAAATGGCAAGCGTTTTAAGATATGACACCGGTCTGCGATTTACAGCAAGTAGGCATCTAAATGCAATGCAACGAACATGCTACAGCCACCAAACATGACAAAAAAATACATGGCAGGGATGCACACAAGATTCTTAACAAAAGACTAGCACTGAGACACGGCCAATTCATCCATTATGAGGTTCAAACAAGCATGGAAAAAACGCAAATGCAAAACAGATTCCAGACTTAGTGAAATTAACACTAGTCTGAATTTCAGATCACGAAGCCCTCTTCAGAGCAGCAAAACAACATTATACATGACCTGATTAAGACAAGTAAGAACATGGCATGGAGCTACTCAACAAGCTTAACAAAAGACCCAAAGTGTCCTGGGGCCAAAAGGGTTCACAAAATATATTAACGGGCACACGAACATAGCTAAAACACAATCAGTTTTCAGACTTCGTGAAAACTGAGACATGCTGAAATATAACTCACGAAGGCATGTAAACGAGCTCGATCCACTCACCACGGTGCAAGTCATAGAAAAGCAAGCATACATTCATTAAGAAGGCACAAAATTCTAGCTAGACATGGCAAGAACAATGGCATAGCATGCACGGATCAACTACAACAACGCCGGCAAAATCGCAAACGAGTTGATGATCTGCCCAGATTCACCACGAAGCAAAAGTCGAGCTCGATCGACTCAAGCTATGATGCTCCATAATTGCAAACAAAGACATGGATGGATATAACATAACATGATTAACAAAAATCCTTTACTGATCATCCTCAAAAGAGGCACGGATCACTAGGAAACAAGCTGAACATATGGCATCATGAACTAAAAATTCCAGACTGTGAAAATCACTAAGTCCCTGAAAACAGATTTCCCGGGTGCCTTACTTTGCAAGCATGCACAAGTCACCACACACATCCTAAAAATGCATGGGTTGCACCTCTGGAAAGAAGACAAAATGATTAACAAAACACATGAAGGACTCACAGGCATAGCATGCACACATTAATCATGGCAAAAATGACAAAAGTCTAAGATGAACTAGCAGATCTGACAATTAACTCACGAAGCCTCCTTCTAACAGCATTTTGGCATCAAGATGAACTCAAATGAAAATGATGCAATGGAATGAAATGATGTACTCGTCGAGACGAACATTTTGATATGCTATATGTCCAAATCGGAGCTACGGATGCAAAGTTACGGCAGGTCAAAGAATGCATAAAAAACTAGGGTTAGGGACGAAAAAGTCAACCGAGAAGTCTCCAGATCTGGATCTGGCACGGATTACGAGGATCGCCGGTTTTACTGTAGCTCGCCGGAGACCTTCGTGGCCGGAGAGGAAGGAGAGGGCCGGGGCCGGTGAGGGGGCGGCCGGATCCGGCCGGTCGCCGGAGGTGGAGCGGCGGCCGCGGGCGGGGCGAGGCGCGGCCGGCCGGCGCGCGGCGGGCGGCGATGGCGGCATGGAGGCGCGGGCGGCGGCTGCCGGAGTCGGTGAAGAGGCGGGCGGCGGCGGCGCGGCTTGAGGCGGCGGCGGCGAGCGGCCCGCTCGGGCGGCGCGGGGGCCTGGCGCGGGCTCCCGCGGGCCGGCGGCGGCGGCTGGTTGGCGCCACGTGGCGATGCCCGGTTGGGCGCGGGCGGCGGCGGACGCTTTCCGGCCGGGGGCGGACACGTCCGTCGGTGCGGGGATTGTTTTTTATTTTAAAAAAAACTAGGGTTTCGAGGGGGAGGAGAGATCCGAAAATGGAGGGGGCTATATATAGGCATAAGTGGAGCTAGGAGAGTCCAAATGAGGTGCGGTTTTCGGCCACGCGATCGTGATCGAACGCTCTAGGAAATGGAGCAGAGTTTGGTGGGTTTTGGGCCAAAATGGAGGGGTGTTGGGCTGCAACACACACGAGGACTTTTCGGTCCCTCGGTTAACCGTTGGAGTGTCAAACGAAGTCCAAATGATACGAAACTTGACAGGCGGTCTACCGGTAGTAAACCAAGGCCGCATGACAAGTCTCGGTCCAATCCGGAAATGTTTAATCCCCACACACGAAAGAAAGGTAGAAATGACCACCGGAGGAGAACGAAGCGCCGGAATGCAAAACGGACAACGGGGAAAATGCTCGCATGCATGAGATGAACACATATGCAAATGCGATGCACATGATGACATGATATGAGATGCATGAAAACGAAAACAACACACGGAGACCAAAGCCCGAACATGAGGAAATAAATATAATTAACGCCGGAAACGGCAAGAGTTGGAGTACAAATAGGGAAAGTTACATCCGGGGTGTTACATTGGCATTCACACTATGAATATGTGTAACATCACGTTCGAGATTAAATAAGAATAAACCATTGACCAGCGGGGCATGACCATAAAACATGTCTCTCATATAAATAGAACAACCATTATTCTCAGATTTAAATGAGTAGCCATCTCACATTAAACGAGATCCAGATACAATGTTCATGCTCAAAGCTGGTACTAAATAACAATTATTGAGGTTTAAAACTAACCCCGTAGGTAAATGTATAGGTAGCATGCCGACGGCGATCACATCGACCTTGGAACCATTCCCGACACGCATCATCACCTCGTCCTTCGCCAGTCTCCGCTTATTCCACAGCTCCTGTTTTGAGTTACAAATATGAGCAACCGCACCGGTATCAAATACCCAGGAGCTACTACGAGCGCTGGTTAGGTACACATCAATAACATGTATATCACATATACCTTTGGTATTGCCGGCCTTCTTATCCGCTAAGTACTTGGGGCAGTTCTGCTTCTAGTGACCGTTTCCCTTGTAATAAAAGCACTCAGTCTCAGGCTTGGGTCCATGCTTTGGCTTCTTCCCAACAACTGGCTTACCGGGTGCGGCAACTCCCTTGCAATCCTTATTGAAGTTCTTCTTACCCTTGCCTTTCTTGAACTTAGTGGTTTTATTCACCATCAACACTTGATGTTCCTTTTCGATCTCCACCTCCGCTGATTTCAGCATTGAATATACCTCAGGAATGGTCTTTTCCATCCCCTGCATATTGAAGTTCATCACAAAGCTCTTGTAGCTAGGTGGGAGCGACTGAAGGATTCTGTCAATGACCGCATCATCCGGGAGATTAACTCCCAACTGAGATAAGCGGTTGTGCAACCCAGACATTTTGAGTATGTGCTCGCTGACACAACTATTCTCCTCCATCTTACAACTGTAGAACTTGTCGGAGACTTCATATCTCTCGACCCTGGCATGAGCTTGGAAAACCATTTTTAGCTCTTGGAACATCTCATATGCTGCGTGCTGCTCAAAACGCTTTTGGAGCCCCGGTTCTAAGCTGTAAAGCATGCCACACTGAACCAGGGAGTAATCATCACTACGTGACTGCCAGGCGTTCATAACGTCTTGAGTTGCTGGGAAAACAGGTGCATCACCTAGCGGTGCTTCAAGGACATATGCTTTCTTGGCAGCTATGAGGATAATCCTCAAGTTATGGACCCAGTCCGTGTAGTTGCTACCATCGTCTTTCAGCTTGGTTTTCTCTAGAAACGCATTGAAGTTGAGGGTGACATTAGCGTGGGCCATTTGATCTACAAGACATATTGCAAAGTTTTTAGACTATGTTCATGATAATTAAGTTCATCTAATCAAATTATTTAATGAACTCCCACTCAGATAGACATCCCTCTAGTCATCTAAGTGATATATGATCCGAGTCAACTAGGCCGTGTCTGATCATCATGTGAGACGGACTAGTCATCATCGGTGAACATCTTCATGTTGATCATATCTTCTATACGACTCGTGTTTGAACTTTCGGTCTTCCGTGTTCCGAGGCCATGTCTGTACATGCTAGGCTCGTCAAGTCAACCTAAGTGTATTGCGTGTGTAAATCTAGCTTAACTCCGTTGTATTCGAACGTTAGAATCTATCACACCCGATGATCACGTGGTGCTTCGAAACAACGAACCTTCGCAACGGTGCACAGTTAGGGGGAACACTTTCTTGAAATTTTTGCGAGGGATCATCTTATTTAAGCTACCGTCGTTCTAAGCAAATAAGATGTAAAACGTGATAAACATCACATGCAATCAAATAGTGACATGATATGGCCAATGTCATTCTGCTCCTTTTGATCTCCATCTTCGGGGCACCATGATCATCATCATCACCGGCATGACACCATGATCTCCATCATCATGATCTCCATCACCGTGTCTTCATGAAGTTGTCTCACCAACTATTACTTCTACTACTATGGCTAACGGTTAGCAATAAAGTAAAGTAATTACATGGCGTTTTCATTGACATGCAGATCATACAATAAATTAAGACAACTCCTATGGCTCCTGCCGGTTGTCATGCTCATCGACATGCAAGTCGTGATTCCTATTACAAGAACATGATCAATCTCATACATCACATATATCATTCATCACATCCTTTTGGCCATATCACATCACACGTCATATGCTGCAAGAACAAGTTAGGCGTCCTCTAATTGTTGTTGCAAATTTTACATGGCTGCTATAGGTTTCTAGCAATAATGTTTCTTACCTATGCCAAAACCACAACGTGATATGCCAATTTCTATTTACCCTTCATAAGGACCCTTTTCATCGAATCCGATTCGACTAAAGTGGGAGAGACAGACACCCGCTAGCCACCTTATGCAACTAGTGCATGTCAGTCGGTGGAACCTGTCACATGTAAGTGTACGTGTAAGGTCAGTCCGGGCCGCTTCATCCCACGGTGCCGCCGAATCAAGATAAGACTAGTAACGGCAAGTAAATTGACAAAATTGATGCCCACAAGAACTTGTGTTCTACTCGTGCATAGATACTACGCATAGACCTAGCTCATGATGCCACTGTTGGGGATCGTTGCAGAAATTAAAAAAAATTCTACGTATCACCAAGATCAATCTATGGAGTTTACTAGCAATGAGAGAGGAGTGCATCTTCATACCTTTGATGATCGCGATGCGGAAGCGTTACAAGAACACGGATGAAGGAGTCGTAGTCATAGCGATTCAGATCACGGTTGATTCCGATCTAAGCGCTGAATGACGACGCCTCCGCGTTCAACACACATACAGCCTGGGGACGTCTCCTCCTTGATCCAGCAAGGGGGAAGGAGAAGTTGAGGGAGAGCTCCGGCAGCACGACGGCATGGTGGCAGTGGAGCTCGTGGTTCTCCGGCAGAGCTTTGCTAAGCGCTACGGAGGAGGAGAAGAAGGTGTAGGAAGGGGGGAGGGCTGCGCCAGGAGAAGGGGTGCGGTTGTCCTCCCACCCCTACTATTTATAGGGGGAAGGGGAGAGGGGGCCGGCCCCTAGATCCATCTAGAGGGGGGGGCAGCGGCCCGCTAGGGTTTCCAACCCTAGGCGCCTTGGGCCCTTGGGGGGGGGGGGCGCACCAGCCCACTAAGGGGCTGGTTCCCACCCAACTACAGCCCATTAGGTCCTTCGGGGCAGGTGGACCCCCGGAACCCCTTCGGTGGTCCCGGTACAATACCGATAAACCCCGAAACCTTTCCGGTGACTGAAACTGGACTTCCCATATATAAATCCTTACTTCCGGACCATTCCGGAACTCCTCGTGACGTCCGAGATCTCATCCGAGACTCCGAACAACATTCGGTAACCACGTACATCTATTCCCTATAACCCTAGCGTCATCGAACCTTAAGTGTGCAGACCCTACGGGTTCGGGAGGCATGCAGACATGACTGAGACATCTCTCCGGTCAATAGCTAATAGCGGGATCTGGATACCCATGTTGGCTCCCACATGCTCCACGATGATCTCATCGGATGAACCACGATGTCAAGGATTCAATCAATCTCGTATACGATTCCCTTTGTCTACCGGTATAGCACTTGCCCGAGATTCGATCGTCGGTATAGCGATACCTTGTTCAATCTCGTTACGGCAAATCTCTTCACTCGTTCCGTAACATATCATCCCATGATCAACTCCTTGATCACACTGAGCTCATTATGATGATGTCCTATCGAGTGGTCCCAGAGATACCTCTCCATCATACGGAGTGACAAATCCCAGTCTCGATTCGTGCCAACGCAACAGATACTTTCGGGGATACCCGCAGTGTACCTTTATAGCCACCCAGTTATGTTGTGACGTTTGGAACACCCAAAGTACTCCTACGGTATCCGGGTCTACGGAAAAATATACTTGACATTAGAAAAGCTTTAGCAGACGAACTACACGATCTTGTGCTATGCTTAGGACTGGGTCTTATCCATCACATCATTCTCCTAATGATGTGATCCCGTTATCAATGACATCCAATGTCCATGGTTAGGAAACCGTAACCATCTATTGATCAACGAGCTAGTCAACTAGAGGCTCACTAGGGACATGTTGTGGTCTATGTATTCACACATGTATTACAATTTCCGGATAACACAAATATAGCATGAACAATAGACAATTATCATGAACAAGTAAATATAATAATAACCATTTTATTATTGCCTCTAGGGCATATTTCTAACATATACATATTGCTTGCTATCACTAGTTGATTCTTGATTCAGCGGTATTGTTGGATGAAGCAGCTCAGACCGACATTACACGTACGCTTATGCGAGACTGGTTCTACTGACGTGCTTCGCACACAGGTGGCTAGTGGGTGTCCGTTTCTCCAACTTTAGTTGAATCTGTATCAGTGAACAGGGTTCTTTCTGAAGATCAAAAAGCAATCACTATACTACGTTGTGGTTTTTTATGCATAGGTAAGAATGGTTCTTGCTAGAAGCCCATAGCAGCCACGTAAAACTTGCAATAACAAACTAGATGACGTCTAACTTGTTTTTGCGGGGCATGTTGTGATGTGATATGGTCAAGACATGATTATACAAATTGTTGTATGCGATGATCATGTTTTGTAACACATTTATCGGCAACTGGCAGGAGCCATATGGTTGTTGCTTTATTGTATGAAATGCAATCGCCATTTAATTGCTTTACCTTATCACTAAGTGGTAGCGATAGTCATAGAAGCAATAGTTGGCGAGCCAACAACGATGCTTCGATGGAGATCAAGGTGTCAAGCCGGTGACAATGGTGATCATGACTCTACTTTGGAGATGGAGATCAAAGGCACAACATGATGATGGCCATATCATATGACTTATATTTGATTGCATGTGATGTTTATCCTTTATGCATCTTATTTTGCTTAGTACGGCGGTAGAATTATAAGATGATCTCTCACTAAATTTCAAGGTACAAGTGTTCTCCCCGAGTATGCACCATTGCTACAGTTCGTTGTGCCGAGACACCACGTGATGATCGGGTGTGATAAGCTCTACGTTCACATACAACGGGTGCAAGCCAGTTTTGCACACGCAGAATACTTGGATTAAACTTGACGATCCTAGCATATGCAGATATGGCCTCGGAACACTGAGACCGACAGGTCGAGCGTGAATCATATAGTAGATATGATCAACATAGTGATGTTCACCATTGAAAACTACTCCATCTCACGTGATGATCAGACATGGTTTAGTTGATATGGATCACGTGATCACTAAGATGATTAGAGGGATGTCTATCTAAGTGGGAGTTCTTAAGTAATATGATTAATTGGACTTTAATTTATCATGAACTTAGTACCTGATAGTATTTTGCATGTCTATGTTGTTGTAGATAGATGGCTCATGCTGTTGTTTCGTTGAATTTTAATGCGTTCCTAGAGAAAGTTGAGTTGAAAGATGATGGTAGCAACTACACAGACTGGGTCCATAACTTGAGGATTATCGTCATTGCTGCATAGAAGTATTACCTCCTGGAAGCATTGCTGGGAGACAAGCCTACCGCAGATGCTGCTGGAACGTTAAGAACGTCTGGAAGAGCAAAGCTGATGACTACTCGATAGTTTTGTGTGCAATGCTTTACGGCTTAGAACCAGACTTCAACGACGTTTTGAACGTCATGGAGCATATGAGATGTTCTAGGAGTTGAAGTTAATATTTCAAGCAAATGCCCGGATTGAGAGATATGAAGTCTCCAATAAGTTCTATAGCTGCAAAATGGTGGAGAATAATTCTGTCAGTGAATATATACTTAGAATGTCTGGGTACCACAACCACTTGACTCAGCTGGGAGTTAATCTTCCTGGTGATAGTGTCATTGACAGAGTTCTTCAATCACTGCCACCAACCTACAAGAGCTTCATGATGAACTATAATATGCAAGGGATGGATAAGATAATTCTCGAGCTCTTCGCAATGCTAAAGGCTGCGGAGGTAGAAATCAAGAAGGAGCATCAAGTGTTGATGGTCAAAAAGACCACCTATTTCAAGAAGAAGGGCAAAGGGAAGAAGGGTAACTTCGAGAAGAACAGCAAGCAAGTTGCTGCTCAAGTGAAGAAGCCCAAGTCTAGACCTAAGCCTGAGACTGAGTGCTTCTACTGCAAAGGGACTGGTAACTGGAAGCGGAACTGCCCCAAGTATTTGGCAGATAAGAAGGATGGCAAAGTGACAGGTATATTAAATATACATGTTATTGATGTGTACCTTACTAATGTTCACAGTAGCTCCTGGTTATTTGATACTGGTTCGGTTGCCATTATTTGCAACTCGAAACATGGGCTACAGATTAAGCGAAGATTGGCTAAGGATGAGGTGACGATGCACGTGGGAAATGGTTCCAAAGTCGATGTGATTATTGTCGGCACACTACCTCTACATCTACCTTCGGGGTTAGTATTAGACCTGAATAATTGTTATTTGGTGCCAGCATTAAGCATGAACATTATATGTGAATCTTGTTTGATGCGAGATGGTTATTCATTTGAATCAGAGAATAATGGTTGTTCTATTTATATGAATAATATCTTTTATGGTCATGCACCCTTGATAAGTCGTCTATTTTTACTAAATCTTGATAGTAGGATACACATATTCATAGTATTGAAGCCAAAAGATATAAGTTTAATAATGAGAGTGCAACTTATTTGTGGCACTGTCATTTAGGTCATATTGGTGTAAAGCGCATGAATAAAGTCCATGCAGATGGACTTTTGGAATCACTTGATGCTTGCGAACCATGCCTCATGGGCAAGATGACTAAGACTCCGTTCTCCGAAATAATGGAACGAGCAACAGACTTATTGGAAATAAAACATACTGATGTATGCGGTCCGGTTAGTGTTGATGCTCATGGTGGGTATCATTATTTTCTGACCTTCAGTGATGATTCGAGCATATATGGGTATATCTACTTGATGAAACATAAGTCTGAAACATTTGAAAAGTTCAAAGAATTTCAGAGGGAAGTAGAAAATCATCGTAACAAGAAAATGAAATTTCTACGATCTGATCATGGTGGTGAATATTTGAGTTACGAGTTTGGTCTTAATTTGAAACAATGCGGAATAGTTTCGCAACTCACGCCACCTAGAACACCACAACATAATGGTGTGTCCGAATGTCGTAACCGCACTTTATTAGATATGGTGTGACCTATGATGTCTCTTACTGATTTACCGCTATCGTTTTGGGGTTATGCTTTAGAGACGGCTGCATTCATGTTAAATAGGGCACCATCGAAATCCGTTGAGATGAAAACCTTATGAATTGTGGTTTGGCAAGAAACCCAAGTTGTCATTTCTTAAAGTTTGGGGCTGCGATGCTTATATGAAAAAGCTTCAACCTGATAAGCTCGAACCTAAATCGGAGAAATGTGTCTTCATAGGATACCCAAAGGAGACTGTTGCGTACACCTTCTATCACAGATCCGAAGGCAAGATATTCGTTGCTAAGAATCGATCCTTTTTAGAGAAGGATTTTCTCTCAAAATAAGTGAGTGGGAGGAAAGTAGAACTTGATGAGGTAACTGTACCTGCTCCCTGAATGGAAAGTAGTTCATCATAGAAATTAGTTCCAGTGATTCCTACACTAGTAAGTGAGGAAGCTAATGATGATGATCATGAAACTTTTGATCAAGTTACTACCGAACCTCATAGGTCAACCAGAGTAAGATCTGCACCAGAGTGGTATGGTAGTCCTGTTATGGAAGTCATGTTACTTGACCATGACGAACCTACGAACTATGAGGAAGCGATGATGAGCCCAGATTTCGCAAAATGGCTTGATGCCATGAAATCTAAGATGGGATCCATGTATGAGAACAAAGTGTGGACTTTTGGTTGACTTGCCCGATGATCGGCAATCCATAGAGAATAAATGGATCTTCAAGAAGAAGACTGACATTGACGGTAATTTTACTGTCTACAAAGCTCGACTTGTTGCAAAAGGTTTTCGACAAGTTCAAGGAGTTGACTACGATGAGACCTTCTCACCCGTAGCGATGCTTAAGTCCGTTAGAATCATGTTAGCAATTGCCGCATTTTATGATTATCAAATTTGGCAAATGGATGTCAAAATTGCATTCCTTAATGGATATTTTAAAGCAAAGTTGTATATGATGCAACCAGAAGGTTTTGTCGATCCAAAAGGTGCTAACAAAGTGTGCAAGCTCCAGCGATCCATTTATGGACTAGTGCAAGTCTCTCGGAGTTGGAATATACGTTTTGATAGTGTGATCAAAGCATATGATTTTATACAGACTTTTGGAGAAGCCTGTATTAACAAGAAAGTGAGTGGGAGCTCTCTAGCATTTCTGTTATTATATGTAGATGACATATTGTTGATCGGAAATGATACTGAATTTCTGAATAGCATAAAAGGATAGTTGAATAAGAATTTTTCAATGAAAGACCTCGGTGAAGCTGCTTATATATTAGGCATCAAAATCTATAGAGATAGATCAAGACGCTTAATTCGACTTTCACAAAGCACATCCCTTGATAAAGTTTTGAAGAAGTTTAAAATGGATCAAGCAAAGAAAGGGTTCTTGCCTGTGTTACAAGGTGTGAAGTTGAGTCAGACTCAATGCCCGATCATTGCAGAAGATAGAGAGAAAATGGAAGTCATTCCCTATGCTTCGGCCATAGGTTCTATCATGTATGCAATGCTGTGTACCAGACCTGATGTGTGCCTTGCTATTAGTTTAGCAGGGAGGTACCAAAGTAATCCAGGAGTGGATCACTGGACAGCGGTCAAGAATATCTTGAAATACGTGAAAAGGACTAAGGATATGTTTCTTGTTTATGGAGGTGACAAAGAGCTCGTCATAAATGGTTACGTCGATGCAAGCTTTGAAACTGATCCGGATGACTCTAAGTCACAAACCGGATACATATTTTTATTGAATGGTGGAGCTGTCAGTTGGTGCAGTTCCAAGCAGAGTGTTATGGCGGGATCTACATGTGAAGCAGAGTACATAGCTGCTTCGGAAGCAACAAATGAAGGAGTGTGGATGAAGGAGTTCGTTTCCGATCTAGGTGTCATACCTAGTGGATCGGGTCCAATGAAAATCTTTTGTGACAATACTGGTGCAATTGCCTTGGCAAAAGAATCCAGATTTCACTAGAGAACCAAGCACATCAAGAGATGCTTCAATTCCATCCGCGATCAAGTCAAGGAGGGAGACATAGAGATTTTCAAGATACATATGAATCTGAATGTTGCAGACCCGTTGACTAAGCCTCTCTCACGAGCAAAAAATGATCAGCACCAAGACTCCATGGGTGTTAGAATCATTACTGTGTAATCTAGATTATTGACTCTAGTGCAAGTGGGAGACTGAAGGAAATATGGCCTAGAGGCAATAATAGTTGTTATTTATATTTCCTTATATCATGATAAATGTTTATTATTCATGCTATAATTGTATTAACCGGAAACTTAGTACATGTGTGAATACATAGAAAAACTGAGTGTCACTAGTATGCCTCTACTTGACTAGCTCGTTAATCAAAGATGGTTAAGTTTCCTAACCATTGACATGAGTTGTCATTTGATTAACGGGATCACATCATTAGAGAATGATGTGATTGACTTGACCGATCCGTTAGCTTAGCACGATGACCGTTTAGTTTGTTGCTATTGCTTTGTTCATAACTTATACATGTTCCTATGACTATGAGATTATGCAACTCCCGTATATTGAAGGAACACTTAGTGTGCTATCAAACGTCACAACGTAACTGAGTGACTATAAAGATGCTCTACAGGTGTCTTCGATGGTGTTTGTTGAGTTGGCATAGATCAAGATTAGGATTTGTCACTCCGCGTATCGGAGAGGTATCTCTGGGCCCTCTTGGTAATGCACATCACTATAATCCTTGCAAGCAATGTGACTAATGAGTTAGTTATGGGATGTTGCATTATGTAACGAGTAAAGAGACTTGCCGGTAACGAGATTGAACTAGGTATTGAGATACCGATGAGCGAATCTTGGGCAAGTAACATACCGATGACAAAGAGAACAACGTATGTTGTTATGCGGTTTGACCGATAAAGATCTTCATAGAATATGTAGGAACCAATATGAGCATCCAAGTTCCGCTATTGGTTATTGACCGGAGATGAGTCTCGGTCATGTCTACATAGTTCTCGAACCCGTAGGGTCCGCACGCTTAACGTTCAATGACGATCAGTATTATGAGTTTATGTGTTTTGATGTACCCACTGGTGCGCATCGGTCCTAAAGAAACGGTTTTACCCCTTTCCGCAAAGACATTTGGAACCGTCGCCAAGTGAGTGTGTGCGATAGGTTGTCCTTCCCACACGACCTAGAAATCTTCAGGGATAGGCCCTCCTGGGACCCAGGCTGGGGCCGTGTGTGATCGGGCGAGGCATCTAAACCCAATCATTTCCGTAGGTATGTACATCCCACACGGTGAATCCCAAAAATTATTTCCGTAGGTATGTACATCCCGCACGGTAAATCCCAAAAATCATTTCCGTAGGTATGTACCCATGCGGTGAATCCCAGAAAATCATTTACGTGCATATGTATATCACACACAGTCAATCCAAGGAATACATTTCCATTCTTATGTACATCCCACACAGTCAATCCAGGGAAAACGTTTCCGTTCAGGTGTACATCCCACACGGTTTTATGTATACGCTCGTGTGTGAAAGGTGTAATTATGACACACACTGTGCCTTGGTTAATTGTTTGCTTTCATTAACTACATCACACACGATTTGATGTAGAAAACTGCGTGGCACTGGGCTGTCCATCGCAAGCGCTTTTACTTCTAGAACTATTTGCAAAGGTCCATGACCGTTTGTTCTATTTTTATTTTTTCCTGTAATTTATTATTCTAATTGGAAATTTTGAAATACGAAACATGCAATTCAAATTCTCAGCACAATGGTTCAACAATGAATCCATAAAAAATTGCCAGTACAATATTTTCAGTAATTACAGGATTAGGCAACAATTAACTATGATGAACCACAGTATTTAAAGGCGGTAAAGGTGAAGAGACAAGTGTAAATCATTTTGACTGCCGACGGTGTTGAAGAAGCGGAATGCCCATAATGTGCCTTCCTGCATGCCATAGGCACGAACCACTTTTGTCCAACCCCTTGTGACGATCGTCCGCCCATCCTTCACCTCCTTCAGGAAGACTTCTAGAGCATTATCATGGTACCATGAATTATATACTTTAACCTTAGTTGCCTCCACTCTGGTCATGTAGTTTGCAAGATAATCATCAGTAAATAGCTTGGGAAATCACTAAAAAGAGAAAAATATCAGATACTGAGGTCTAATAGAGTAACTTGTTGTGGGCAGGGGGAAAAGGAAACACATTACTTACCATCCTAAAGTTCACTGTTGTCTTTGACAAAGTTTAAATAAAGAGCTTAATTCCAATCACCCGTTTCTTTCGCCTAACAATCTTTCTTAGTTTCCTCACTTGACGCTTGTTCATGAATATCTCATTGCCCCATACACAAAAGGGATCAAAGCGTGGATCAGTACCCCTCAGATATGTACCTACAAGCAACCAGTAAATGTTAGAAGCTAAACTGAGATTGCACAAATGATGTAAAATACAACTACCTACATTCCTAAGTACAAGTATTTTTTCGAGATTTCAATATGAACTACATACGGATGTATATAGAATTATAGATATAGTTTATATTTAAATCTAGAGTCACTCATTTTGCTCCTTATGTAGTCTATATTGGAATCTCTAAAAATACTTATATTTAGGAATAGATGGTGTATAAGGCATGGGATGCAGCTAACCTCGACGGCAAACAACAACATCGCCCATTGGAGCCCTGTGTAAGTACATGGAAAGCCAATGTTAACTATAACACGGTTAACATCCACCAAAAATAGCAAATGATAATAAAACGACATCATCTGTAGTGATATCTTCATTTCGAAAGAGTAGCACACAGTAGCAAAGGGACGGATTAAAAATGGATACAACTGTTAATTGCAACAGGCTTAACAACATCCTAATTCATGTTTTGTAAGTTTGTAGCCATTGAAATATAACTCTTTAAAAATGGATACAACTGTTAATTGCAACAGGCTTAATGGCCATTGAAACCGGTACTGATAAAAATGCAATTGGCAGAGTTAAACATCACAGAGAAGGTGCTACCAAAGCAGATAATGGCCCAGTTGTCTACAAAAAGGTAGGGAAAATAGCTCAAACGTGTTAGGCATGTTTACTACAACATGCTTAATACATCGACAGTACAAAACATAGCCATTAATTGCAACTGGTATTTGTAAGATTGAACAAGTGGGTACATACTTGGTAAGTCCTGAGAGGTAGTTGCTAGGGCACTTCATCTTGGCCAGAGCCTGCCCAAAGTCTGCGGCGGTGGAGGCGAGCTGTTCCTCTAGGTCGAAGCGTGGATCAGTGCCACTGACATGTGTACCTACAGGCAACCAGTAAATGGTAGAAGTTAAACTGCAATTGCACAAATGATGTGAAATACTGTAAGACATGGGATGCAACTAACCTTGACGGCAAACAACAGCATCGGCCGTTATGACCCTGCGTAAGTACATGGACAAGCATGTTAAGTACACCAGGGTTAGCATCCACCAAAAAAAGCAAATGGGGCAGCATCTCTAGTATATCTTCATTGCGGAGAGTAGCTTGGTAGCAAATGGACAGATTAAAAAATGGATACAACTGTTAATTGCAACAGGCTTAACAACATCCTAAGTCATGTTTTTTAAGTTTGTAGCCATTGAAATGCAACTATTTAAAAATGGATTCAACTATTAATTGCAACAGGCTTAATAGACATTGAAACTGGTACTGATAAAAAGGCAATTGGCATAGTTAAACATCACAAGGCATGTGTTACCAGAGCAGAGAATGGCCCAGATGTCTATACAAAGGTAGGGAAAGTAGCAAAAACGTGTTAGACATGTTTACTAGAACATGCTTAATACATCGACCGTATAGAACATAGCCATTCATTGCAACTAGTATTGGTAAGATTGAACTGGTGAATACATACTTGGTAAGTCCTGAGAGGTAGTTGCTGGGGCACTTCATCTTGGCCAGAGCTCGCCCAAAGTCAGCGACGGTGGAGGCGAGATGTTCCTACGGGTTGAAGCGTGGATCGGTGCCACTAACATGTGTACCTACAGGCAACCAGTAAATGGGTAGAAGTTAAACTGCAATTGCACAAATTATGTGAAATACTGTAAGACATGGGATGCAACTCACCTTGACGGAAAACAAAAGCATCGGCTGTTATGACCCTGCATAAGTACATGGAAAGGCATGTTAAGTGCAACAGGGTTAGCATCCACTAAAAATAGCAAATGGGCAGCATCTCTAGTGATATCCTGAGTCATGTATTGTAAGTTTGTTGCTGGTATTGGTGAAATTGAGCTGGACATGGTAATATTTGAACATCACACAATGTGTAGTACTCAAATAAACAAGGCACGAACATGCTTAATACATCAACCGTACAAATCATAGCCGTTGCAAGTGGTATTGGTAAGATTTAGCTGGTCAGATCTTACCTGTTAAGTCCTGGGGGTAGTCGCTGGGGGACTTCATCTGGGCCAGAGCCTGCACCATGTCGGTGACGGCAGAGGCGAGGTGTTCCTCTGGGTCAACACGCAGAGCGGCCATCGCGCCATGGACCGCCATCAGCTCCGGGGGGGGGGGGGGGGATTTGGAGGCATGAGGATGTTTTGCCGGCGCCATTTACACAATCAGGCCGGGGACTTGATAGATATTGGTGGGTTACCTGTCTGGATCCGAGCAGAACATAGATGTGGTTGAAACTATGTTTGCGGCAGCGGCGGCTTGAGATGCCGGTAGGGGGAGGCGCGAGGGAGGGTGGATACTGAGGGGAAGGGGATGTGGTTGGAGGAATAAATTCTGAAATCGCGCGCCTAATGAAAATTTCGGTGCAAAATTTGAAACTTCGGCGGGGGAAACACACAACACAAACGAAGTGCGTAAAATACTCGTGTGCGAGAAAAAAGAAAGTTTGCAGATCCTGTCTCCAAAAAATGTACACATGTACTTGATTTTTTCGGTCAATGGTACGCCTGGTTTATTAGGAAATATCGCACAAGTAACTGACTTATGGGTCATTAACGCAAAAAACGCAGACGGGTACGGCATAGAAACCATGTGTTTTATGATCTTCTAATGATTAACGGAAAAAAACGCACACGGGCACACATGCTAATCAACGCTCAAAGCCCTCAAAGGATACTCTTACCGACATTGTACATTAATACTACAAACTTAAAGTACTACTGGTAATTTGCTCTAATACTACAAACTTAAACTACTTCTCACATGCTACCATCAGGGCATGCTGGCCAGACGCCGGCGTTCTCCTTCCCGGCCTTGTAGGCAGCAACCCACCATGCTTTGATCTCTGCAAGAAATCCTCACCACGGTGTGCGGCCTCTTTTTTCTTACGACAGAGGGACTCTCTTTTCTTGACTGCTTTCTGCCTTTTCCACTCATTCTGTGCGGCTTTGGCCGCCTCTAGATCCACCACCCATTCGGCCATGGCAGCCTCAAAGTCCTCCCATGTAACTGTCTGGCCACCGGCGGCGATGAACTCGGCGCGGCGAGGTGCCATCGCTTCCTTACCATGTGTGCGGTCGCGGGCGGCGACGAACGCGGCGCGACGGGATGCTATTGCTTCCTTACCAGTTACTGTGCGCCGCGGTGCCATGGACGATGCCTAAAGAGAGCTCTGGGACGGAGGGTCTGGGTAACCGTACAGTGCGGTGGTATTCAAGAGCTCAACAATAAACGACAACAGAAATTTGGCTTCCCTTACAATTTTGCTCATTCATTATCGCACACGGTTCATCTCCGTTGCTTCCGGAAACAGTGTGCACTGAGCCTATTGTGTGTTGCGGTATGGTTGGCTGGAACCCCAGCCATGCGGATCACGCGTGTGAATCGTTGGATGCGCCATGATCGAATGGCAATCCACGTCCCTCACATCACACCCGTGCATCTGTAGCTGGATTGGATTTATATGTGCTAAATGCCTAGAAAATGCACATAATCCCCTAAATATGGTAAATGAGCCCGGAAAAATGCCAAATTTGAACACGGTGATTTGCAGGGTGTATGTTCGTCGTAGAAAAAACTCTAGGGCAAAGAACAAAGAAAATTTGGATTCCCCTTTCGAAAGCATGGAACTTCCTCGGTCATGGTTCGATTTATGAAGGGCGTGCATGACAACATAAGCCAAAACTTCTCAAATTTTTACCTAGGCATGGTGAGGTCATACCATGGCACCATGTCAGGCGTCATGTTTTTTAAGCATTTATTTCATTTTTTCAATAGTTTAAAACCCAACAAACAGACATTTGTGGTTGACTATTGCCACACATTTCATCGAAATATCTGTCCATTCCTTGAAAAAGGCATGAGAATTTACTAAATGGCACAATCATGATTGTTTGAACTTGAATTATACGCATTAATGCCTAGGAAATGCACATAATCCCCTAAATATGGCAAATGAACCCGGAAAAGTGCCAAATTTCAACACGGTGATTTGCAAGTTGTATGCTCATAATAGAAAAAAAACTCGTGGACACAGGACAAAGGACAAAGGAAATTTGGACCCCCCTTCAATCTTGGCGATTTCCCCCTCGAAACCATGAAACTTCCTCGGTGATGGTTCGATTTATGTAATGCACGCATCACGACATAAGGAAAACATTCTCCAATCTTTACCAGGGCATGGTGAGGCCATACCATGGCACCATGCCAGGCGTCATGTTTTCCAACCATGTGTTTCATTTTTTGTATAGTTGTTAACCGAGCAAATGACGCATTTATGGTTGACTATTGCCACACATTTCGTTCAAATATCTGCCCATTCCTTGTAAAAGGCATGAGAATGTGCTAAATAACACGAGCATGGTTTTCCAGACCGTTCTTAGGCACCTTTTCATGCACCCATTGTTCGAATTTGAATTATGTCCATTAATGCCTTGAAATGCACATAATCCCCTAAATATGGTAAATGAGCTCAGGAAAATGTCAAATTTGAACATGTTGCATTTGAGGCGGTATGTTGATCATTGGAAAAAAACTGAATGACAAACTAGGACGGAAATTAGGATTCCCCTTCAATCTTGGGGATTTTCCCTCTCGAAAGCATGGAACTTCCTCGGTGATGGTTCAATTTATGAAGGGCGTGCATGACAACGTAAGCCAAACCTTCTCAAAGTTTTACCAGGGCATGGTGAGGTCATACCATGGCACCATGCCAGGCGTCATATTTTTTAAGCATTTATTTCATTTTTTCTATAGTTGAAAACCCAACAAACAAACATTTGTGGTTGACTATTGCCACACATTTCATCGAAATATCTGTCCTTTTCTTGTAAAAGGCATGAGAATTTACTAAATAGCACGAGCATAGTTTTCTAGGCCATTCTTGTGGACCCTTTCATGCATCGGTTGTTTGAACTTGAATTATGCGCATTAATGCCTAGGAAATGCACATAATCCCCTAAATATGGCAAATGAACCCGGAGAAGTGCCAAATTTCAACACGGTGATTTGCAGGTTGTATGCTCATCATAGAAAAAAAACTCGTGGACAAAGGACAAAGGAAATTTGGATCCCCCTTCAATCTTGGTGATTTCCCCCTCGAAACCATGAAACTTCCTCGGATGATGGTTTGTTTTATGAAAGGCGTGCATCACGACATAAGGAAAACATTCTCCAATTTTTACCAGGGCATGGTGAGGCCATACCATGGCATCACACAAGGCATCATGTTTTCCAACCATGTGTTTCATTTTTTGTATAGCACGAGCATGGTTTTCCAGACCGTTCTTGTGCACCTTTTCACGCACCGATTGTTCGAATTTGAATTATGTGCATAATTAATGCCTAGAAAATGCACACAATCCCCTAAATATGGTAAATGAGTTTGGAAAAATGTCAAATTTGAACACGTTTCATTTGAGGCGGTATGTTGATCGTTGGAAAAAAACTGAATGACAAACTAGGACGGAAATTTGGATCCCCCTTCAATCTTGGTGATTTCCCTCTCGAAAGCATTGAACTTCCTCGGTGATGGTTCGATTTATGAAAGGGCTGCATGAAGACATAAATCAAACCTTCTCAGCTTTTAACCAAGGCACGGTGAGGCCATACCATGGCACCATGCCAGTTGTCATGTTTTTCAAGCACATATTTCATTGTTCTATAGTTGATAACCCAGTAAATGACGCATTTGCGGTTGACTATTGCCACGCATTCCATTGAAATCTCTGCCCATTCCTTGTAAAAGGCTTGGGAAATTACTAAATACCACGAGTATGGTTTTTCCGGACCGTTCTTGTGCACCCTTTCATGCAGCAATTGTCTGAATTTGAATTG
Source organism: Triticum urartu (assembly GCF_003073215.2). NCBI lineage: Eukaryota > Viridiplantae > Streptophyta > Magnoliopsida > Poales > Poaceae > Triticum > Triticum urartu. The sequence goes on along the minus strand of NC_053023.1, from coordinate 687,006,179 downwards.
CATGCATTAATGCCTACAAATGCACATAATCCCCTAAATATTGTAAATGAACCCAGAAAAGTGTCAATTTTCAACACGGTGATTAGCAGGGTTTGTGCTCATCGTAGAAAAAAACTCATGGATGAAGGATAAAGGAAATTTGGATTTCCATTCAATCTCGAGGATTTACTATCGCACACGATTCATCTCCGTCGCCTCTGCGAACCGTGTGTATTCACTGACACATGCAAAAGGAAGAGAAAACCCTCGCCCACTTCATCTCCACTCACTCACCGCGGACTCCTCCGCAACTCTGCGCCCTAAGCTCGACGACCGTTGGCGGCGGGCGTAGGTCGCGCTCCAAACGACACCAGATTTCGCCTCCACCACTTTCCGCCGCCTATCTGCACCGACATTCTAGACTCTGGTCGACTAGGGTTTTCTGCGGGATTGGGCCGGGGATTTTTCTCATGGAGAAGGTAATCAACTTAATTAGCGAAATATTCACTCATCTCTTATCGCAGTCCATCCGTCGCTGTTAATCAACCAGCGGAAATTGCCATGGAATCATTTTTGTTCTAGCTGATTTGTGGGTGTTCATTCATGTGTGCACAGTGCGAGCACAAATAAGGCAACTGTTGTTGTGGCCAGTCAGAAATGAAGTGCTATTTCACCATTCCGGATGACTTCAGGGAGCACTCGGTATGTTCAATCTGAACCTACCACGGTCGGCATGGCCTAAATTTGTGAACATATGCTGTCTGTTGCTACATTATCTATATATTTGCATCAAATCTTTGTTCCATTATCTATTTTTAATTCTATATTTGTGTACTTTGCTTGCATCTATATATGGATATGTTCTATCAATTACTCCCATATTTGCATCTTGCTCGGTTATTTCAATATATCTAATTTACGATCTTAATTTTCATTTCATGCAGTATATCCCTTGCTTTGCAAGAACAGGAGTAGAAGGAAATCTTCGGCTTTACTTTGCTGATGACTCCCAGGATGTCATATTGACAACGCGACATGGATTTCAATGCCGGTTAGCGTAAAACTCGATAAAGATGGTCACTCCTATTTTAATGCGGACGTTTGGAGAAAAATGTCTAAGTGTTATGAACTGAAAGCTGGCAATAAAATTCTAGTGCGTGCACCACAACCTGGTCTAATTAACATGGATGTTTACTTCCCCAACGTCATCAGCCGATCAAAGCCTGATCGAGGTTAGTGTCCTTTCAACTTTCTCCATGCTGTCATATTACTATTTAAGCAACCAATTGATCACTACTTAAGCAACCAATTGTGATATCATATTCCGACTCTGTTCCTAGGCAGAAACAAATTCTGTTTACCAATTTATGCGCACTATATATTCTTCTGTCATGTTCTGAATAAATACTATCTTTCCACCTTTTAAGCAGGATATGTTGGATGCATAGTGAACGATCTGTATGTTGCTAAGCGTACCAAATTTCACAGGAAGGACTTGAAGCATGTCATAAACTTTATTGATAATCTGACAGAGATAGCACAGTGTATGAACACTGGATTTTGGATGGGATTAATTAGACCTATGGTGCACACACTTAACAAGACCAATTGTGTGCACAAAGCGCTGGTAAAAAGTCTTATTTTAATGGCAACAGAAATTGCCCCCTGTAGCCGTTCCTGGATTGATTTCCCGACGTGGTCGAATTACACTTGTGCCTGCTAATAACGCCAAAGTGATTGCAAGGTACTGCATTTCCCGCAAAAATGGAACCATTCAAATTAACAAGTTCTCGCTTCTCGTGGCAATGCATCCGTATTGGAAAATTGGAGACACTGTTCTACTCCTGCTTTACCAAGGCATAGGAGGGCTCTTCCTTTTCATTGACGAGATGTCGAGTCGCCGGGATCAAGCTGCTTCCAGTGGATAGTTGTGGTTGTTGGCCCTCAGCCTCTTAAAATGTGCTAGCTGTTACTATATATGTTAAGTATGTAGATATGGACCATATGATTGTTGGCCCTTAGCCTCTTAAAATGTGATAGTTGTTACTATGTTAAGTATGTAGATATGGACCAAATGTTGTCAAAACCGTGTTACGAACATCCTCCTTTTGTTAAATAGTGTAACCACTATATATATGCTACTCAAATGTTGTTAGCCAAGTTCATAAATTTTCATGGAAAGTATTAGTATCGTACACAGTTCATTGAGTTTAAGCGTGTGCCCGATGTCCAGAAGGCATTTGCATATTAACTGTCCATATTGCAAATTCACACACATGTTCACATAAGGAAACGTATGTGTAACACACTAATCATCGCACACGAGTACTCGTAGACGCATCGTGTGCGATACTCCTAGCCACCATAAGTAACTAGTTTGCATTTTCCAAAGTTTTTTGTACACACAGAATCACACACGAAGTAATTGTATAGACCATCTGTGTTGTAATTTCTCATCGCAAATAGTTCATCCGAGTCGGCTGTTTGGCACATATCACACACATCTTGTTTACATGACTTGTTTGTGTTCTTTTGGCTCATCGCAAATATTTCATCCATGTGAACTGTATGCTGCATATCACACACATCTTGTTAAGTTGAACCATTTCTGTTGTGTTCCTTAATCGAAAACAGTTCGTCCGAGTTAACCGTATGTCATATATCGCACACACATTGATATGGCTGCCCGTTTCTATTGTTCTACCTCATCGCAAACAGTTCGAATGAATTAACCGTGTGTCCTGCATCACACACACATTGTTATGGCTGCCCGTTTCTGTTGTTCTGCCACATCGCATACAATTTGAATGGATTAATTGTATGCCCTGCATTGCACACACAACTAAAATCTTAACCGTGTTTGATGCAGCCATCGTCACAAATGTTTTGCACCTTTTTGACGGTTTTTACACCACCGTTTGTGATTATGGCATCGCACACAGTTTCGGCAAAGGGTCTCTAATCATAGTGTCGCATTAGCAATCTCCTGCAGTAGTGACCGAAGGTAGGTCCGAGTCCCGGATGTGATCACACACATGACAAGGAGTCTCACTATGGTCGAGACATAAAGATTGATATATTGGAAGGCTATGTTTGGACATGGGAATGCTTCCGGATGAGTTCGGGCATCTATCGGAGTACCGGGGGGTTACCGGAAACCCCCGAGGAGTCAATGGGCCTTATTGGGCCTTAGTGGGAGAGAGGAGGAGGCGGCCAAGGTGGAGGGCGCCCCCCAAGCCCAATCCGAATTGGGTGGGGGGGGGCAGCCCCCCTTTCCTTCCCTCTCTCTCCCCCTTCCTTCCTCTCCTACTCCAACTAGGGAAGGGGGAATCCTACTACCACCGGGAGTAGGACTCCCCCTTGGGCGCGCCATGAGAGGGCCGGCCCTCCCCTCCACCCCTTTATATACGGGGGAGGCAGGCACCCCATAGAGACACAAGTTGATTGTTTAGCCGTGTGCATGCCCCCTCCACAGATTTCCACCTCGGTCATATCATTGTAGAGCTTAGGCGAAGCCCTGCGTCAGTAACTTCATCATCACTATCATCACATCGTCGTGCTGACGAAACTCTCCCTCGACCTCAGCTGGATCTAGAGTTCGTGGGACGTCACTCAGCTGAACGTGTACAGATCGCGGAGGTGCCGTACCTTTGGTGCTAGGATCGGTCGGATCGTGAAGACGTACGACTACATCAACCATGTTGTCATAACGCTTCGGCTTACGGTCTACGCGGGTACATAGACAACACTCTCCCCTCTCATTGCAATGAATCACCTAGATGGATCTTGCGTGTGCGTAGGATTTTTTTGAAATTACTGCGTTCCCCAACAATATGTCGATGACATATTGTTGATCGGAAATTATACTGAATTTCAGAATAGCATAAAAGGATACTTGAATAAGAAGTTTTCAATGAAAGACCTCGGTGAAGCTGCTTATATATTGGGCATCAAGATCTATAGAGATAGATCAAGACGCTTAATTGGACTTTCACAAAGCACATACCTTGATAAAGTTTTGAAGAAGTTCAAAATGAATCAAGCAAAGAAAGAGCTCTTGCCTCTGTTACAAGGTGTGAAGTTGAGTCAGACTCAATGCCCGATCATTGTAGAAGATAGAGAGAAAATGAAAGTCATTTCCTATGCTTCAGCCATAGGTTCTATCATGTATGCAATGCTGTGTACCAGACCTGATGTGTGCCTTGCTATTAGTTTAGCAGGGAGGTACGAAAGTAATCCAGGAGTGGATCATTGGACAGCGGTCAAGAACATCCTGAAATACCTGAAAAGGACTAAGGATATGTTTCTCGTTTATGGAGGTGACAAAGAGCTCATCGTAAATGGTTACGTCGATGCAAGCTTTGACACTGATCCGGATGACTCTAAGTCACAAGCGGGATACATATTTTTATTGAATGGTGGAGCTGTCAGTTGGTGCAGTTCTAAGCAAAGCGTCGTGGTGGGATCTACATGTGAAGCGGAATACATAGCTGCTTCGGAAGCAGCAAATGAAGGATTCTGGATGAAGGAGTTCATATCTGATCTAGGTGCCATACCTAGTGCATCGGGTCCAATAAAAATCTTTTGTGACAATAATGGTGCAATTGCCTTGGCAAAGGAATGTAGATTTCACAAGAGAACCAAGCACATCAAGAGACGCTTCAATTCCATCTGCGATCAAGTCAAGGAGGGAGACATAGAGATTTGCAAGATACATACGGATCTTAATGTTGCAGGCCCGTTGACTAAGCCTATCTCACGAGCAAAGCATGATCAGCACCAAGACTCCATGGGTGTTAGAATCATTACAATGTAATCTAGATTATTGACTCTACCACAAGTGGGAGACTGAAGGAAATATGCCCTAGAGGTAATAATAAAGTTGTTATTTATATTTCCTTATATCATGATAAATGTTTATTATTCATGCTAGAATTTTATTAACTGGAAACTTAATACATGTGTGAATACATAGACAAACAGAGTGTCACTAGTACACCTCTACTTGACTAGCTCGTTAATAAAAGATGGTTAAGTTTCCTAGCCATAGACATGAGTTGTCATTTGATGAACGTGATCACATCATTAGAGAATGATGTGATTGACCTGACCCATCCGTTATCTTAGCACTATGATCGTTTAGTTTATTGCTATTGCTTTCTCCATAACTTATACATGTTCCTATGACTATGAGATTATGCAACTCCCGAATACCAGAGGAACACTTAGTGCGCTATCAAATGTCACAACGTAACTGGGTGATTATAAAGATGCTCTACAGGTGTCTCCGATTTGTCATTCCGATTGTCAGAGAGGTATCTTTGGGCCCTCTCGGTAATGCACATCACTATAAGCTTTGCAAGAAATATGACTAATGAGTTAGTTACGGGATGTTGCATCATGGAACGAGTAAACAGACTTGCCGGTAACGAGATTGAACTAGGTATGATGATACCAACGACCGAATCTCGGGCAAGTAACATACCGATGACAAAGGGAACAAAGTATGTTGTTATGTGGTTTGACCGATAAAGATCTTCGTAGAATATGTAGGAACCAATATGAGCATCCATGTTCCGTTATTGGTTATTGACCGGAGATGAGTCTCGGTCATATCTACATAGTTCTCGAACCTGTAGGGTCCACACACTTAACGTTCGATGACGATCGGTATTATGAGTTTATGTGTTTTGATGTACCAAAGGTAGTTCGGAGTCCCGGATGTGATCACGGACATGATGAGGAGTCTCTAAATGGTCGAGACATGAAGATTGATATATTGGAAGGTTATGTTTGGACACCGGAATGGTTTCGGATGAGTTCGGGCATATACCGGAGTACCTGGGGGTTACTGGAATCCCCCGGGGGCTTAAAGGGCCTACATGGGCTTTAGTGGAAGAGAGAGGAGGCAGCCAAGAGGTGGGGTGCGCCCCCCAACCCCAATCCGAATTGGGAGGGGCCCGGCCCCCTTTCCTTCTTCTCCTCTTCCCCTTCCTTCCCCTCCTATTAGGACTAGGAAAGGGGGGAAACCTACTCCTAGTAGGAGTAGGAATCCCCCCTTGGGGGCGCACCATGAGGCCGGCCGGCCCCCTCCTCCCCTCCTTTATATACGGGGGAGGGGGGCACCCCATAGACACACAAGTTGACAATTGTTTTAGCCGTGTGCCGTGCCCCCTCCATAGATACACACCTCGGTCATATCGTCGTAGTGCTTAGACAAAGCCCTGCATCGATAACTTCATCATCACAGTCAACACGCCGTCGTGCTGACGAAACTCTCCCTCGGCCTCAACTAGATCAAGAGTACGAGGGACGTCACCGAGCTGAATGTGTGCAGATCACGGAGGTGCCATGTGTTTGGTACTTGATCGGTTGGATCGCGAAGACGTTCGACTACATCAACCGCATTTCTTAATGCTTCCATTTTCGGGCTACGAGGGTACATAGACATACTCTCCCCTCTCGTTGCTATTCATCCCTAGATAGATCTTGCGTGATCATAGGAGAATTTTTGAAATACTGTGTTCGCCAACAACTATTAGTTTGATCCCTAAAGTGAAAGGGGCCGACAACATCAATCTCTTTAGACCGATCATGTTGATCAACGTCCCTTTCAAAATCTACGCTAAAGCCTATGCCTCGCGCTTGACACCGGTGGCTCAACACGTGATTAGTGCTAGTCAGATCGGCTTTCTTATAAACCGTAACATCCTAGAAGGGCCCATCGCATTACAAGAAATTGTTCACGAGCTAAAACACACCAAGCCTCAAGGCATGCTCCTCAAGTTAGATTTCGAGAAAATCTACGCCCGCGTGAACTGGGAGTTCGTGTGAGAGGTCCTCCTCAAAAAGGGCTTTGAGGGGGCATTCGTGCACCGCATCATGCTGTTGGGGAACGTAGCATGCAATTTCAAAAATTTCCTATGCTCACGCAAGATCTATCTAGGAGATGCATAGCAACGAGACGGGAGAGTGTGTCCATGTACCCTAGTAGACCGAAAGCGGAAGTGTGGGTGTCAAAACCGGCGGATCACGGGTAGGGGGTCTCGAACTGTGCGTCTAGGCCGGATGGTAACAGGAGGCAGGGGACACGACGTTTTACCTAGGTTCGGGCCCTCTTGATGGAGGTAAAACCCTACGTCCTGCTTGATTAATATTGATAATATGGGTAGTACAAGAGTAGATCTACCACGAGATCAGAGAGGCTAAACCCTAGAAGATAGGCTATGGTATGATTGTATGTTGTGATTGTTGTTCTACGGACTAAAACCCTTCGGTTTATATAGACACCGGAGAGGGTTATGTTTACACAAGGTCGGTTACAAAGGATGAGATATCCATATCCGTATTGCCTAGCTTGCCTTCCACGCCAAGTAGAGTCCCACCCGGACACGAGACGAAGTCTTCAATCTTGTCTCTTCATAGTCTAACAGTCCGGCCAATGGATATAGTCCGGCTATCCGAAGACCCCCTAATCCAGGACTCCCTCAGTAGCCCCCGAACCAGGCTTTAATGATGATGAGTCTGGCGCGCAGTATTGTCTTCGACATTGCAAGGCGGGTTCCTCTCCAAATTCTGTGTACCTGTCGAAATAGTGTCTGGTTTCTTGTGAATGTTGCACTCCTTGGCTTCCACGCCCAATAATGGCCACTTTCCACGTGTCGAGCAAATGTTTAGAGCCAGGGTGTTTTCACATTTACCCCCCTAGCTATATGAATGAGCCGCCTATTAAAAAGACGAGTATTCAGATCCAAATCACACCATCCTCCCTTGGCGAGCCTTCATCGGAGCGCACCCGACCGAGATCCATTCCATCATGGCCGGTTGACGCAGCTCCTCCTCTCGCTGCCCTAGCTCCAAGCCTGGAGATTGGGAGAGATGTTCCGTCCCGCACAGCAAATTAGTGATGCTTCAGACCAAGGGATTTCTTCCCCCAGCGTATATGGTCCCGGTTCGAGCCGGGCTCGCCACCTATAATGGCGGAGAGCAAGCGGAGAGCCTTCCCAATCCCTCCAAGGGAGAGTGGGTATGCCTTGTCCCTTATTTGGTAAGAGGGCTCGGATTCCCAATTCATCCGTTTCTCCGGGGGCTCCTGGAGTTCTACGGCCTCCAGTTGCACAACCTTACGCCTGCCTCCATGCTACATATCGCGGGATTCGTAGCCCTTTGCGAGTTGTTTTTGGGCTGTGAGGCTTATTTCGCTCTGTGGAAGAAGTTGTTCTGCCTCGTGCCCCGTTCTCAGAAGGGGTCAATATATCAAGTGGGCAGAGCCGAAGTGTGGCGTGTTGCCGGGACCGGATACCTGTCCGGAACCCCAAAGAAGACATCCAAAGACTGGCCTTCAGAATAGTTTTATATAGAAGACGTCCCCCTCCCGGATCCTATTCGGATCGGCCTTCTTGAGTTCGACAACGCCCCTTTGAAGAAGCGCCGGAGCTGGCGTCCACGGAGGTCCCTGGAGGAAGATAATAGGGACATTCTTTACCTGATGAGCCGGATAAGTTTTTTAGCTCGATCCGGATTGACCATGATCGAGGTCATAGCCATATGTATCATGCGGGGGGTGCAGCCGCTTCAGTATAGAGGCCACCCCATGTGGGATTTCAATGGGGAGGATGACGCCACCCGCTACGGCCGTAAAGGGCCGGGATCGGTTGCTGATCTAATAAAGATCTTATGCACTTTGTACAAGGGTGAAGAGGAGGAATTCCTTCGTGTCAACCCATAGGGCGGATTTTCTATGTACAATCCTCCGAGATGGGTAAGCGGAGACTTTTTCTCGCCCATCCGTTTCATATTTCCGTAGTTTAAGTATTCAGTCTAGTGATTTCTATGCAGGAACTGCGCCAGGCTGTAAGGGAGATAAACAACCCCCCTCCACAACCCGAGGACCCTGGACGGTCCCTCGACCCGGCCTCCCAGGAGGATTCGGACATATCTGTGGAGCTGATCGATGGGGTGTTTTTCCAATTGAGCAATGATAATGCTTTGGTGGCCATTACGGCCGATTACCCTGGGCTACTTCCAGCCTCATAGGTGACTGAGACCGAAGTCCCAGCACTTCAAAAAGGGATCCGTCCTTGCGTGTTTTTGATTGCCATATAACAGCCGTGTTTTGCAGGGGAGGTCCTCGAGGCCGAAGGCCGAGCCTGCGGCTACTGGCCAACAAGGGGCCGTGAGGCCAGGCAGGCTGAAAAGACCCGCAGTCCGGATTGCAAGACATTATTCTCACAGGCATATTAACGCCCATGCCTTCTTTTGAGGAAAAAGAGCGCTCGCCGGACTATACCCGGAGAGTTTACCAATCGCGCCTCCACAAGCGAGGCTCCAAGGCCGGATTCGGAGGTGGGAACGAATACGAGGCGTGCGCCGGGTGCTCCTCCGACAGAGGATGCGGATAAACTGTCCGCCACCAATTCCGAGGTGGAAAGTGTCATGAACCACAGGCGTCGCCGGACTGTTCTTCGTGACGCTTGTTTCTCGCAAGAGGCATTGGATGCCTTCAACTCAGGAGACGCGCACCTCCGTGCCGCTGAAAATGGTCTAGCCAGAGCCATGGAGCAGTATGTAAAAGACATACGGGTGAGAAATTTTGGTGATTATATATATCAGTAGCCCCTGAGACTTGAAACAGTTAGGATAACTGATTTAAGGATCATTTGTTATGCAGGTTCTTACAGAAAAGAATACTCAACTGTCCCAGGAGCTGGAAGAGTGCAAAGCCCAATCGCACTGGCCGCAGCAGGGGAGCCCAAAAGACCCCCTCTAGTAACATATCCTTTGAATGATAAGTAAAATGCGGCGTATATGCACATCTGACGATAAAATTGCAGATGGCGCTGGAGTAAATTCGGATAAGCAACAGCTCCTACGCCAGCTGAAGGCCGGTGAGAGCGTGCTTACGAGGGTGAGGTAGGAGAAAAATGATCTCCTAGATGCGAACACCAAGCTGGCGTGGAACTACAAGATGTTCGTGCCCAACTGTCGGACTCTGTTAAGGAAAACCGGCGGCTTCGACACAGCATATTTAGTAAGTGCTTGAACGAACTTTGAAAAGGAGTTCGGCGAGGAAGCTGGCTGATAGAGTTATGTCTGTAGGTATGCTAACAGGTCATCCGGCCAAGGAGATGCCCGGTTCAACGGGTGACCTTCTTCCCGAGCTCTCAAAGCTGCACGAACGAGTTCGGCAGGTGATGCAAGGCGTCGCCCAGGCCTTGTGGCCATCCGTCTCCATACCCGAAGGCCTTGGAGAGCTTGCAGAAAAGCTAAAGGAGCGCAGCGGCGCTTCCGATTATGGAAGATATCGGCCTGCCGTCAGGGCGCCAGGGAAGCCTGGGCAATGGTGAAGACACGGTACACGAAGGCTGACCCGAACCATATGGCCGAATTTGGACCTGTGGGGCCCGATGGGAAGGAGATCCCTGTGAGCTTAGTGTACGGCCAAGTAGAATTGGCCGCAAAGTATTCCCAACAGGACTGTAGACTAGACAGCCTATTGGATGGTATTGAAGAAGAATTCAACCAGTCAAATTGACTATGTAATTTTAAAGTGACATGTATAATGCCTTCTAGCCGGATTGTAGATCGTTTGTCGTGGCGGACCTTTTCGCTTCGACCTCGGGACCCGACGGTCCGGAGTGTATCCGAATACCCTCTCGGTTATGTAAGAACCGGGGCATGCGTGGAGACCAGGCGTAGGGGTCATTAGTGCTTTATCAGACAAGTGCCCAACTAGTTATGTTATATTACATGGGTAGTAAGAAACATCTTCCAGGGAGAATAGTTCCGTTAAGGGTTCTGAGGGAGTCCTGGATTAGGGGGTGTTCGGATAGCCGAACTATACCTTCAGCCGGACTCCTGGACTATGAAGATGCAAGATTGAAGACTCCGTCCCGTGTCCGGAAGGGACTTTCCTTGGCGTGGAAGGCAAGATTGGCGATACAGATGTTCAGATCTCCTACCATTGTAACCGATTCTATGTAACCCTAACCCTCTTCGGTGTCTATATAAACCGGGGGGTTTTAGTCCGTAGGACAACATACACATCAATAATCATACCATAGGCTAGTTCTAGGGTTTAGCCTCTCTGATCTCGCGGTAGATCTACTCTTGTACTACCCATATGATCAATATTAATCAAGCAGGACGTAGGGTTTTACCTCCATCGAGAGGGCCCGAACCTGGGTAAAACTTCGTGTCCCTTGCCTCCTGTTACCATCCGGCCTAGACGCACAGTTCGGGACCCCCTACCCGAGATCCGCCGGTTTTGACACTGACATTGGTGCTTTCATTGAGAGTTCCTCTGTGCCGTCGCCGTCAGGCCCGATGGCTCCTACTATCATCAATGGCGATGCAGTCCAGGGTGAGACCTTCCTCCCCGGACAGATCATCGTCTTTGGCGGCTTCGCACTGCGGGCCAATTCACTTGGCCATCTAGAGCAGATTGAAAGCTACGCCCCTGGCCGTCAGGTCAGATTCGGAAATTTAAACTACACGGCTGACATCCGCGGGGACTTAATCTTCGACGGACTCAAACCACCGCCGAGCGCGCCGCACTGTCACGACGAGCATGATCTAGCTCTGCCGCCGAACAGTGCCCTGGCGACCGCACCCGCGTCGGCACCGACCCTTAGTTCGGAGCCAGCCACGCCAATCGAGGATGGGCGGTTGGACACCACCTCGGGGGCTGTGATCCCAACGGCGGTTGAGCCGAACACCAGCCATGTACTCTGCGAGACTCGTGACTCCACGGAGCCGGATTCTTCTCCGGACTCCGAACCCTCCGCACCCCTGCCGATCGAATCCAATTGGGCGCCGATCATGGAGTTCACTACCGCAGACATCTTTCAGCACTCGCCTTTCGGCGATATCCTGGAGTCACTGAAGTCTCTCTCTCTATGAGGAGAGCCCTGGCCGGACTACGGTCAGCAAGGTTGGAGTACGGACGATGAAGAAATTCAAAGCCCACCCACCACGCACTTTGTAGCCACTGTCGACGAGTTAACCGACATGCTCGACTTTGACTCCGAAGACATCGACGGTATGGACGCCGATGAAGGAGACAATGAAGAACCAGCGCCTATTGGGCCCTGGAACGCCACCTCGTCATATGACGTATACACGGTGGACGCACCAAAAGATGACGACGAGGAGCGGAAGGACGCACCGAAGGCATGTTCCCTCGAAAAGCAGTCAAAACGGCGACGCAAGCGCCGCCCCAAATCCAGCCTCAACAGAAATAGCGATCACACAGACCCAGCGCTGGAGCAGGGCGAACCGCTGCCGGACAATGGCAATCTAGATATTCAAACCAAACAAACAAATCCTATCAGGGATAATGGTCCGGACGACATACCGCTGGACAGGCACCCGGAGCATCAGAATGCCCGCGAAAGGCTCGTTGCCACCGCAAAGAGCCTTAAAAAGCAGAAGCGAAGGCTCAAGGCCACGCAAAACAAACTCCAATTCAGATGGAGTAAAATACTTAATACAGCAGCAATGTACGGCAACGATCGCCCCTCAAAGAGCTACCCAAAGCGGAAGCTGCTACCCGAATTCGATGAAGAGGCCTCCAGCCCCCCCACAACCAAATATCAAAGCAACCACTTGGTCGAATAGACGACACCTCTATCAACACAGAACGGCATACAATGCCTCTCACAATACAACATGCGACCCATGCGAGGGCTCGCACCCAAAGGACGGCACAACAAGATCCATCTATGGACAACGCAAGCGCGCCCCAGCATACAATGCAACACAACAAGCATCAGAACAACGCGGTACACCCAGTTACAGGGGTGCCACACACCCCCTATGTTTCACCGATGAGGTGCTGGACCATGAATTTCCAAAGGGATTCAAGCCCGTAAACATAGAGGCATACGATGGGACAATAGACCCTGGGGTTTGGATCGAGGACTATATCCTTCATATCCATATAGCTCGAGGAGATGATCTCCACACCATCAAATACTTACCCCTCAAGCTCAAAGGGCCAGCTTGTCACTGGCTCAAAGGCCTCCCCGAAAGCTCCATTAGAAGTTGGGAAGAGCTCGAAGACGCCTTTCGGGCAAATTTTCAAGGAACTTATGTCCGACCTCCGGACGCGGACAATTTGAGTCATATAACCCAACAGCCCGGAGAGTCAGCCCGAAAGCTTTGGAACATGTTTCTCACTAAAAAGAACCAGATTGTCGACTGTCCGGACACCGAAGCCTTGGCAGCTTTCAAGCATAGCATCCGTGACGAATGGCTCGCCAGACACCTCGGCCAAAATAAGCCGAGAACGATGGCCGCATTGACAAACTGCATGACCCGCTTTTGTGCGGGTGAGGAAAGCTGGCTAGCCAGATGCAGCACCAGCGACTCCAGTACATCTGAAGTTAGAGATGGAAACGGGAAATCATGGCGCAACAGCAATAGCAAACTCCGGAATAAAGGAGACATCACGAAGGGCACGGCAGTAAATGCCAGATTCAAAAGCTCCCGGCCAGGCCAAAAGCCGCCCACTAAAGGCACCAGGGATGAACCGTCCAGCCTCAACAGAATTCTGGACCAGGTATGTCAGATACATAGTACCCCTAGCAAGCCCGCTAATCATACCCACAGAGAATGTTGCGTCTTCAAGCAGTCTGGCAAGCTCAACGCCATACACAAGGGGAGGATACACCAAGTGAAGACGAGGACGAGCCTCCCAAGCAAGACACTAGGGAACAAAAGAAATTCCCACCAGAAGTCAAAACAGTAAACGTACTACACATGATCAAGGGAAAAAGCAATGCGGCACCCCCAGGAAAATATACCCAAGTTCCTGTCACCGCGAAGTCCTGCCAATGGTCTTCTCAACCAATCATTTTCGACCATCGCGATTACTGAGCAAGTATCCGACACGCAGGATGGGTTGCCTTGGTATTAGACCCAGTAATTGGCGGATATCACTTCACACGAGTCTTGATGGAGGGCGGCAGCAGCCTAAACCTAATATACTAGGATACAATCCACGGGATGGGGTTAGACCCAACACAAATTCGTCATAGCAATACTACCTTCAAAGGAGTAACGCCAGGCCCAGGGGCTCGTTGTACGGGCTCCCTCCTACTACAAGTTATATTCGGCTCCCCCGATAACTTCCGTAGCGAGCATTTAACCTTCACATCGCTCCGTTTCAAAGTGGCTATCAAGCACTGCTCGGGCGCGAAGCTTTCGCTCGCTTTAATGCAATACCACACTACGCCTCCCTCACACTCAAGATGCCCGGTCATGCGGCATCATCTCGGTGCACGGAAATATCAAGCGATCTCTGCGCGCCGAAGAGAGTGAGGCTGCCTTGGCAGCCACACACTAAAGGCGCCCGGACTAGCCAAAGCGCCCTATAGGTCGTCAAGACCTCAGACACAACTAATCGAGTCCGGCGCTGCTACTTATACCGAATAAATGGTCACACCCCTATTACAAGGGGCTCAACGCGCGCAGACATGTGTCCATTCCTCCTCATTTCAAATTATAAATAGTTCTTTAATTATCTTTTTGCACGACAACCTTTTTCACCTAAATTCCTCTCTTTTGCAAACGATCATCGTGCCACACCCGTCCAGGATACGGCACAACGGAGACACAGGCGCAGATGTGCAGCAGGGACCCGCTCCAAGGATTCTTTTTAGATTAAGACCCTGCATAAACCTTTTTTACTGTCACTTGTTGATACATATCCATCGTTGAGAATGATGCTGACATCTTGGCATGTGGCCATGCCAGACCAATGCACGTACCTAGACATAAGGGGCTTCTTACGAAGGCCATTATTTAGGCCCGGTTTATACCACAAAGACCGAATACCTTAGGGAGTGTTCGGCGTCGCGAGTTTGGCCCTATATGCATCAGCTCTGAATCATTGTCTTTGGTCAAATGTTGGGTTTGCCCGGCTCCTGTGTTTTGTGCCTTACGTTCCGCTTTACCGGCTAAGGTAGCACCAGGAGAACTACTGCGATTGTGCCCTGGTTCATCCGGACGAGCACCTCAGTAGAGAAAGCCGAAAACTGACTGTCATGATCTAGCGCGAGACTGGTCAACCACTCGATGACCCATGGGAATGTTAGAATTCCTCCGCCTTAACGAAGGGCCGCTTTCCGGCCAGGCATATACGCACCCCGGGATCAGGAGAGTGCGGAGCCACCAGGGGCTATCTAGTCCCCACTGTCAAACTCCTATGGCTAAGTGAAAGTGTTAAAGCATTATAGTCCGGTTGCCTCGCTCGCTCTGCTATCACCTCCTTAATAGGACCAAGACGTTGGGTTAAGTGTGAATGCGTGTTTCTGCGAATGACTGCAATCTTTCAGGTTATACACATGTATACATAAACGGCCGCCCAGGAGGCATCACATTACTTTCAGGCAAAAGTATAAAAGTAGCCTTATGAAAATTTATAAAAGCATTTCGCTTACAATGAGATTACATGTCACTCAAACATAATATTTTTTAAGCGTTGGGTCGACCTCAAGAACTTCCTCAATGTAGTGCTCAGCAGCCCTTCGACCTATGGCCGAATCCTGCGCTGCAACCGTGGTAGCATCCATCTCTGCCCAGTATGCTTTAGCACGGGCAAAGACCACTCGTGCGCCTTCTATGGACGCCGACCTCTACATCGCATTTATGCGCGGCACCATGTCAAGGAACTGCTGCACCAAGCCGAAATAGCTGCTCGGTTTCGACCTTCCCGGCCATAGCTGATCCACAACAGACCTCATGGAGAGTCCGGACAACCTATTTAGTTCGGCCCATTCGGCTAATTGGTCCATCAATGAAAGCGGACGCTCGGAGAAAGGAATTGCTTCCAAAACAGCTGGTCGACTTCACGGTCCGTCTGACTCTGGAAGTACTTGGCCGCATCGGCAGCGCTCGCCGCCAAATCCATATACGCATCCTCCGAACTCCACAGTCGATCCAGAGGGGCATACCGTGGATCTCCGTACTTCCTCTGCAGCATAAAGGACTTCCCGTCTACAATATCCCCGGCTTTCTGCAGCTCCTCCTTCTTTGGCCTCATAGCAGAGCAGAGGTCTTTTCCCGTTACAGCAGCCTTCTCAAGGTCCAATGCCTTCGCCTAGTTTTCCTTTTCAAGAGCCCGGCAATGGTCTACGGCGGCTTTTAATTCTACGGCCATATTGGCCATCTTCTTCCGGCTCTCGCCATGTGCGGCCTTCGCGGCTCGCAACTCTTCGGCCACCTTCAAAGCAGCCGCGTTACCCAATCTTGCTTGTTCCTTGGCTCGGGCAAGTTCCGCCCGCAAGGCTTCAACAGTGGCAGCTCCATCTGCAGTCATAACATGTTAAAAACACCGGCATCATACTCTTCCTATGTGGCGTTTACCAGACAAGGATACTTACCCTACGCCTCGTCAAGCCTTCTATTAACAAGCTCAATGTTGGCATCTGCCGCATCCAACTGCCGTTCTAAACGGGTAAACTGGCTAGTCCGGCTGGCCACCGGAGCTTCCATCTCCTGCACATAAAGGCAGTATGGTTATTACATGGGAGTATGATCCTCCGTTCGTCATCGTTTCCGACGACAACCAGAGTCTCAGGGGCTACTATCTACACAGGGCACACCTAACATGTGCAGGACTATTACACATTCCTTTTTACGTACCTCAAAGCCTGTCAGTAGACTCATAAAAGCTTCATGCAATCCGCTTTCGGCGGACGATCTCCTCTCCATCACCATATTCATCAGCACACGGTGATCATCTGAGATGGCCGCTCGCCCCACCAACTCCCTCAGAACGTCCGATCGCACACTAGACGGCGTCGGACTCTTTTGTCTACTCTATTCGGGAGCCGGACACTGGGAGCCTCGGGGATCAATTGGATCACCTTCTGGCCTCTCCACACTCGAAGAGGCCCTCCGCGACGACACTTCAGGGTCGCCCGCTTCCGGAGTGGAGGAGTCCGGAGGAGGCGTCTCGCTCTCCATCATCTCTAGAAGAAGAACCCCCAAAGACGAGCTCATTTGAGAGGGGCTAAGGCCCGAACTGCACAAATATATGCGGTGGTTATTTTCTCAGAAGAAAAGGATGGCATATCTGTACTATTAAAGTTTTCGGGTCACTTACGACTCCCGGGAGAATTGATCGCCCCGCGGAGTTTGTGCGGCAGCAGCGCCCCCCAAGGCAGGGCCCCCGGTGGAAGATTTCTTCTCCTTTTTGGAAGCTTCGGCTTCCGAATTCCCGGGCGCAGTCCTTTTCCTCTTCCTGTCGTCTTCCTTCATGGAGACGCTCGCTCCCTCAGTTAGAATAGGCAGCATTGGGGGCCCGCATCCGCCCGCATTACCCTCCACAGTATCTTCCTGTTGGGGAACGTAGAAGAAATTCAAAATTTTCTACGCATCACCAAGATCAATCTATGGAGTAATATAGCAACGAGGGAAGGAGAGTGCATCTACATACCCTTGTAGATCGCTAAGCGGAAGCGTTCAAGTGAACGGGGTTGATGGAGTCGTACTCGTCGTGATCCAAATCACCGATGATCCTAGAGCCGAACGGACGGCACCTCCGCGTTCAACACACGTATAGCCCGGTGACGTCTCCTACGCCTTGATCGAGCAAGGGGAGAAGGAGAGGTTGGGGAAGACTCCGTCCAGCAGCAGCACGATGGCGTGGTGGTGGTGGAGGAGCGTGGTACTCCAGCAGGGCTTCGCCAAGCACCGCAAGAGACGAGGAGGGAGAGAGGTAGGGCTACGCCAGGGAGAGGTCAAAACTCATGTGTTGGCAGCCCCAAAGACCTCAACTATATATAGGGGAGAGGCAAGGGGCTGCGCCCCCTCTAGGGTTCCCACCCCAAGGGGTGCGGCAGCCCCAAAACCCATCTGGGCGGCGACCAAGGGGAGGAGAGGGGGAAACTTGCCCCCAAGTAAGGTGGAGGCGCCCCCTCCCTAAACCCTAGGCGCCTTGGGCCCTGGTGGGGGGGCGCACCAGCCCACCTGGGGCTGGTCCCCTCCCACACTTGGCCCATGCTGCCCTCTGGGCCGGTGGCCCCACTTGGTCGACCCCCGGGACCCTCCCGGTGGTCCCGGTACATTACCGATAACAACCAAAACCTTTCCGGTGACCAAAATAGGACTTCCATATATAAATCTTTACCTCCGGACCATTCCGGAACTCCTCGTGATGTCCGGGATCTCATCCGGGACTCCGAACAACATTCGGTAACCACGTATATCTATTCTCTATAACCCTAGTGTCATCGAACCTTAAGTGTGTAGACCCTACGGGTTCGGGAACCATGCAGACATGACCGAGACACTTCTTCGGTCAATAACCAACAGCGGAATCTGGATACCCATGTTGGATCCCACATGTTCCACGATGATCTCATCGGATGAACCACGATGTCGAGGATTCAATCAATCCCGTATACAATTCCCTTTGTCTAGCGGTACGATACTTGCCCGAGATTCGATCGTCGGTATCCCGATACCTTGTTCAATCTCGTTACCGGCAAGTCTCTTTACTCGTTCCGTAACACATCATCCCGTGATCAACTCCTTGATCACATTGTGCACATTATGATGATGTCCTACCGAGTGGGCCCAGAGATACCTCTCCGTTTACACGGAGTGACAAATCCCAGTCTCGATTCGTGCCAACCCAACAGACACTTTCGGAGATACCTGTAGTGTACCTTTATAGCCACCCAGTTACGTTGTGACGTTTGGCACACCCAAAGCACTCCTACGGTATCCGGGAGTTGCACAATCTCATGGTCTAAGGAAATGATACTTGACATTAGAAAAGCTTTAGCATACGAACTACATGATCTTGTGCTAGGCTTAGGATTGGGTCTTGTCCATCACATCATTCTCCTAATGATGTGATCCCGTTATCAACAACATCCAATGTCCATGTTCAGGAAATCGTAACCATCTATTGATCAACAAGCTAGTCAACTAGAGGCTTACTAGGGACATGGTGTTGTCTATGTATCCACACATGTATCTGAGTTTCCTATCAATACAATTCTAGCATGGATAATAAACGATTATCATGAACAAGGAAATATAATAATAACCAATTTATTATTGCCTCTAGGGCATATTTCCAACACTTCCTTCAAGGGATCCGGGCAAGGTGCGGTCTGGAGCATCTTTTCCAATATCGGATTCTCCAAACCCTCAGGGAGGGGGGCCGAACACCGAATCAACTTCGCCTTTGTTAGCCAGTCCTGGTCGAAAAAGCAAACTCTCAGAAATAACTTCATAACGAAGGAAAGATAATATGTTCGGCCGGAAGATTCCTTACCTGTTCGGCGGCGCGGTTACTGCTCAGGCCCACGTCCTCGGTGATTTCCGGACACTCTACTTGAGGTCTGAAGAATGACTTATACATATCCTCGTGCATCAGGCCGAGAAAATTTTGGATGGCACGCGGACCCTCGGGGTTGAACTCCCACAAGCGAAGGGGCCGCCGTTTGCAAGGCTGGACTTGACGAACCAGCATAACTTGTATTACCGCAACCAAACTGAGATCGTCGTTGAAGAGATCTTGAATGCGGCTCTGCAGTAAAGGCACGTCCTTGGCTGGACCCCAGCTCGGTCCTCTGCTGATCCTTGACATCAGTCATGGTGGAGGGCCCGAGCGAAAAACGGGGGCGGCCGCCCACTTGGCGCTCCTAGGAGTCGTGATGTAGAACCACTCCTGTTGCCACAATGCAGACACCTCCGGGATGGAACCTTTGGGCCAAGGAGCTCCTGTCATCTTGTGTATTGAGGCGCCTCCACACTCTGCATGTTGCCCTTCGATCATCTTCGGCTTTACTTGAAAGGTCTTGAGCCATAAGACAAAGTGGGGGGTAACCCGGAGGAAGGCCTCACATACGACAATAAAAGTCGTGATATGCAGGAAGGAGTTCGGAGCTAGATCATGGAAATCTAGCCCGTAATAAAACATCAATCCCCTGACGAAAGGATCCAGTTCAAAACCTAGACCTCGGAGGAAGTGGGAGATGAACACAACGCTCTCGTTGGGTTTGGGAGGGGGGACGGCCTGCCCCCGGGGAGGCAGCCGATGCGACATTTCGGCGGTCAGATACCTGGCCTCCCTCAACTTTTTGATGTCTTCTTCTGTGACGGAGGAGGGCATCCATCGGCCTTGAAGGCTGGATCCGGACATGACTGAAAGTTCGGAGCACCTGACCTAAGCTTTGGGCGTTTCAGCTTGAGGCGGGGAAGGATTCGATTGAGCACGGGAGGGAAAAGTAAAAGCTTTGTCCCTTTATAAAGAGGGTGGATATCAAGCATCCTTCCCGTGCCCGTTTGGACTTGCCCATGATCTAGGAGTCCTGGAAGCGGTTGGGTTACCCACGCCCGTATTGATAAGAATCCCGTAATAAGGGGACACGATCTCTACTTTAACAAGACGTGCGAAGGAAACCACCTCGCATAACACGCTGAGGTGGGTAATTAAATGACTCGGATAAAGGCTTGGCCGTGGTGTGTCGCACCACGGAATACGTCAGCAGATTAGATTTGTGTAAATATTATTCTCTCTAGGGCAGTATGTGGAAACTTATTTTGGAGAACCGGACACTATCTTCGTGTTTAAGATGTTCTATGAAGTACTTGGAGGAGGAACCCGCCTTGCAATGCCGAAGACGATTTGCGCGCCGGACCCATCGTCATTGAAGCCTGGTTCAGGTGCTACTGAGGGAGTCCTGGGTTAGGGGGTGTTCGGATAGCCGAATTGTACCTTCAGCCGGACTCCTGGACTATGAATATACAAGATTGAAGACTCCGTCCCGTGTCCGGAAGGGATTTTCCTTGGCATGGAAGGCAAGCTTGGCGATACGGATGTTCAGATCTCCTACCATTGTAACCGACTCCGTGTAACCCTAACCCTATCCGGTGTCTATATAAACCGGAGGGTTTTAGTCCGTAGGACAACATACACATCAACAATCATACCATAGGCTAGCTTCTAGGGTTTAGCCTCTCTGATCTCGTGGTAGATCAACTCTTGTAATACCCATATCATCAATATTAATCAAGCAGGACGTAGGGTTTTACCTCCATCGAGAGGGCCCAAACCTGGGTAAAACTTCGTGTCCCCTGCCTCCTGTTACCATCCGGCCTAGATGCATAGTTTGGGACCCCCTACCCGAGATCCGCCGGTTTTGACACTGACAGTGATGGTGAAGTGATCCGCGCAGGGCTTCACCTAAGCACTACGTGAATATGACCAGAGGCGTAAACTGTGAAGGGGGCGCCGCACACGACTAACAATGATTCATGTGTATTCTAGCGGTGCCCCCCATATATATATATATATATATATAGGTTGGAGGGGAGGAGAGGCAGCTAATGGGGCGCCCCAAGTAGGAGGAATCCTATTTGGGGTCCTCCCAATTTGGCCTCCTCCCTTTCCTATTCCTATTCAGAGTAGGAAGGGAAAGGGGGAAGGGGGAATCCTATTCCCTTTTTCCTTTCCTCCTTCCCCTTTTCTACTCCAATTTGGCCAGCCCATATGGAGGGGGCGCACCAGCCCCTTTGTGGCTGGTGTGTTTCCCCTCTTAGCCCATAAGGCCCATATCTTTTGTCGGGGGTGCCCGGAACCCCTTTCAGTGACCCGATAAGTGCCCGGTGCATCCCGAAACACTTACGGTGTCTGAATACATCGTACTATATATCAATCTTTACCTCTCGACCATTTCGAGACTCCTCGTCATGTCCATGATCTCATCCAGGACTCCGAACAACATTCTGTCACGAAATCACATAACTCATATAATACAAAATCGTCATCGAATGTTAAGCGTGCGGACCCTACGGGTTCGAGAACTATGTAGACATGACCGAGACACCTATCCGGTCAATAACCAACAGTGGAACCTGGATGCTCATATTGGTTCCCACATATTCCATGAAGATTTTTATCGGTCGTACCGCAATGGCAACATACGTTATTCCCTTTGTCATCGGTATGTTACTTTCCCGAGATTCTGTCATTGGTATCTTCATTCCTAGTTCAATCTCATTACCGGAAAGTCTCTTTACTCGTTCAATAATGCATCATCCTGCAACTAACTCATTAGTCACATTGCTTGCAAGGCTTATTGTGATGTGCATTACCGAGAGGGCCAGAGATACCTCTCCGATACTCGGAGTGACAAATCCTAATATTGATCTATGCCAACCCAACAAACACCTTCGGAGATACCTGTAGAGCATCTTTATAATCACCCAGTTACGTTGTGACGTTTGATAGCACACAAGGTATTCCTCCGGTATCCGGGAGTTGCATAATCTCATAGTCAAAGGAATATGTATATGACATGAAGAAAGCAATAGCAATAAAACTTAACAATCATTATGTTAAGCTAACGGATGGGTCTTTTCCATCACATCATTCTCCTAATGATGTGACCCTGTTCATCAAATGACAACACATGTCTATTGTTAGGAAACTTAACCATCTTTGATTAATGAGCTAGTCTAGTAGAGGCTTACTAGGGACATGGTGTTTTGTCTATGTATCCACACATGTATCAAGTTTTCGGTTAATACAATTATATCATGAATAATAAAAATTTATCATGATATAAGGAAATATGAAATAAAAGCTTTATTATTGCCTCTAGGGCATATTTCCTTCAGTCTCCCACTTGAACTAGAGTCAATAATCTAGTTCACATCGCCATGTGATTTAACACCAATTGTTCACATCACCATGTGATTAACACCCAAAGGGTTTACTAGAGTCAGCAATCTAGCTCACATCGCCATGTGATTAACACCCAAAGAGTACTAAGGTGTGATCATGTTTTGCTTGTGAGAGAAGTTTAGTCAACGGGTCGGCCACATCCTAACCCGTATGTATTTTGCAAATTTTCTATGTCTACAATTCTCTGCATGGAGCTACTCTAGCTAATTGCTCCCACTTTCAATATTTATCGAGATTGAGACTCAGAGTCATCTGGATCGGTGTAAAAGCTTGCTGATACGTCTCCGACGTATCTACTTTGCCAAACACTTTTGCCCTTGTTTTGGACTCTAACTTGCATGATTTGAATGGAACTAACTCGGACTGACGTTGTTTTCAGCAGAATTGCCATGGTGTTATTTTTATGCAGAAATAAAATTTCTCATAACGACCTGAAAATCCATGGAGACGCGTTTTGGAATTAATAAAAAATACTGGCGAAAGAATCAGCATCAGGGGGCCCACACCCTATCCACGAGGGTGCAGGGCGGCCCCCTGCATCGTGGGCCCCCTAAGACTCCACCGACCTCAACTCCAACTCTATATATTCACGTTCAGGGAGAAAAAAATACGGGAGAAGGATTCAACGCATTTTATGATACGGAGCCACTGCCAAGCCCTAATCTTCCTTGGGAGGACTGATTTGGAGTCCGTTCGGGGCTCCGGAGAGGGGAATCCGTCGCCATCGGCATCATCAACCTTCCTCCATCACCAATTTCATGATGCTCACCACCGTGCATGAGTAATTTCATCGTAGGATTGCCAGACGATGATGGGTTGGATGAGATTTACCATGTAATCGAGTTAGTTTTGTCAGGGTTTGATCCCTAGTATCCATTATGTTCTAAGATTGATGTTGCTATGACTTTGCTATGCGTAATGCTTGTCACTAGGGCCCGAGTGCCATAATTTCAGATCTGAACCTATTATGTTTTCATGAATATATGTGAGTTGATCCTATCTTGCAAGTCAATAGTCACCTACTATGTGTTATGATCCGGTAACCCCGAAGTGACAATAATCGGGACCACTCCCGGTTATGACCGTAGTTGGAGGAGTTTGTGTATTCACTGAGTGTTAATGCTTTGGTCCGGTACTCTATTAAAAGGAGGCCTTAATATCCCTTAGTTTCGAATAGGACCCCGCTGCCACGGGAGGGTAGGACAAAATATGTCATGCAAGTTCTTTTCCATAAGCACGTATGACTATATTCGGAATACATGCCTACATTGCATTGCTGAACTTGAGCTCGTTCTGTGTCACCCTATGTTGTAACTGTTGCATGAGGAATCGCATCCGACATAATTATCCATCATTGATCCATTGCCTACGAGATTTTCACATATTGATCTTTGCTTAGTTACTTTTCCATTGCCACTGTTACGATTGCTACAAAAACTACTAATGTTACTTTTGCCACCATTACCGTTACTTCCATACTACTTTGCTACTGAATACTTTGCTACAGATATTAAGTTTTTCAGGTGTGGTTGAATTGACAACTCAACTGCTAATACTTGAGAATATTCTTTGGCTCCTCTTGTGTCGAATCAATAAATTTGGGTTGAATACTTTACCCTCGAAAACTGTTGCGATCCCCTATACTTATGGGTTATCACTTGCATCAACGTAACTCTTTACGACAAACTCTTTATCAACTCCATAACCGAGAAATATTTCCTTAGTCCTCTTAGGTAACTAAGGATAACTTTGACCCCTGTCCAGTGATCCACTCCTGGATTACTATCGTACCCCCTTGCCAAACTCATGTCAAGGTACACAATAGGTCTGGTACACATCATAGCATACTTTATAGAACCTATGACTAAGGCATAGGGAATGACATTCATTCTCTTTCTATTTTCTGCCATGATCGAGTTTTGAGTCTTACTCAACTTCACACCTTGCAACACATGCAAGAACTTCTTCTTTGACTGTTCCATTTTGAATTACTTCAAAATCTTGTCAAGGTATGTACTCATTGAAAAATCTTATCAAGGGTCTTGATGTATATCTATAGATCTTGATGCTCAATATGTAAGCAACTTCACCAAGGTCTTTCTTTCAAAAAACTCCTTTCAAACACTCCTTTATGCTTGCCAGAAAATTCTACATCATTTCCGATCAACAATATGACATCCACATATACTTATCAGAACGGCTATAGTGCTCCCACTCACTTTCTTGTAAATACAGGCTTCACCGCAAGTCTGTATAAAACTATATGCTTTGATCAACTCATCAAAGCGTATATTCCAACTCCGAGATGCTTGCACCAGTCGATAGATGGATCGCTGGAGCTTGCACATTTTGTTAGCACCTTTAGGATTGACAAAACCTTCTAGTTGCATTATATACAACTCTTCTTTAATAAATCCATTAAGGAATTCAGTTTTGACATCCATTTGCCAGATTTCGTAAAATGTGGCAATTGCTAACATGATTCGGACAGACTTTAAGCATCGATAAGAGTGAAAAAGTCACATCGTAGTCAACACCTTGAACTTGCCGAAAACCCTTTTTGCAACAATTTGAGCTTTGTAGATAGTAACACTACCATCCGTGTCTGTCCTCCTCATGAAGATCCATTTATTCTCTATGGCTTGCCGATCGTCGGGAAAGTGCACCAAAGTCCACACTTTGTTCTTATATATGGATCCTATCTCAGATTTCATGGCCTCAAGCCATTTATAGGAATCTGAGCTCATCATCGCTTCCTCATAGTTCGTAGGTTCGTCATGGTCTAGTAACATGACTTCCAGAACAGTATTACCGTACCACTCTGGTGCGGATCGTGCTCTGGTTGAACTACGAGGTTCGGTAGTAATTTGATCTGAAGTTTCATGATCATCACCATTAGCTTCCTCTCTAGTTGGTCTAGGCATCATTGGAATTGGCTTATGTGTTGAGCTACTTTCCAATTCGAGAGAAGGTATAATTACCTCATCAAGTTCTACTTCCCTCCCACTCACTTCTTTCAAGAGAAACTCCTTCTCTAGAAAGGATCCATTCTTAGCAACAAAAATCTTGCCTTAGGATCTATGATAGAAGGTGTACCCCACAGTTTTTTTGGGTACCCTATGAAGATGCACTTCTCCAATTTGGGTTCGAGCTTATCAGGCTGAAGCTATTTAACATAAGCATCGCAACCCCAAACTTTAAGAAACGACAACTTAGGTTTCTCGCCAAACCACAGTTCATACGGGGTTGTCTCAACGTATTTAGATGGTGCCCTATGCTACCTCTTAGCACTGCGTTGGTTTTCCCCGAAGAGGACGGGATGATGCAACAAAGTAGCGTAAGTTTTCCCTTAGTTTTTGAGAACCAAGGTATCAATCCAGTAGGAGGCTATGCGCGAGACCCTCATACCTGCACAAAACAAAATAAATCCTCGCAACCAACGCAAATAGGGGTTGTCAATCCCTATAGGGCCACTTACGAGAGTGAGATCTGATAGATATGATAATATAATATTTTTGGTATTTTTATGATAAAGATGCAAAGTAAAATAAAGGCAAAGTAAATAGCAAAGGAAATAACTAAGTAGTAAGAGATTAATATGATAAAGATAGACCCGGGGGCCATAGGTTTCACTAGTGGCTTCTCTCGAGAGCAAAAGTATTCTATGGTGGGTGAACAAATTACTATTGAGCAATTGACAAAATTGAGCATAGTTGTGAGAATATCTAGGTATGATCATGTATATAGGCATCACGCCCGAGACAAGTAGACCGACTCCTGCCTGCATCTACTACTATTACTCCACTCATCGACCGCTATCCAGCATGCATCTAGAGTATTAAGTTAAAAACAGAGCAACGCCTTAAGCAAGATGACATGATGTAGAGGGATAGACTCATGCAATATGAAGAAAACCCCATCTTGTTATCCTCGATGGCAACAATACAATACGTGTCTTGCTGCCCTTACTGTCACCGGGAAAGGACACCGCAAGATTGAACCCAAAGCTAAGCACTTCTCCCATTGCAAGAAAGATCAATCTAGTAGGCCAAACCAAACTGATAATTCGAAGAGACTTGCAAAGATAACCAATCATACATAAAAGAATTCAGAGAAGATTCAAATATTATTCATAGATAGACTTGATCATAAACCCATAATTCATCGGTCTCAACAAACAAACTGCAAAAAGAAGATTACATCGAATAGATCTCCACAAGAGAGGGGGAGAACATTGTATTGAGATCCAAAAAGAGAGAAGAAGCCATCTAGCTACTAACTATGGACCCGTAGGTCTGAGGTAAGCTACTCACACTTCATCGGAGAGGCTATGGTGTTGATGTAGAAGCCCTCCGTGATCGATGCCCCCTCCGGCGGAGCTCCAGAACAGGCCCCAAGACGGGATCTCGTGGATACAGAAAGTTATGGTGGTGGAATTAGGGTTTTGGCTCCGTATCTGATCGTTTGGCGGTACGTAGGTATATATAGGAGGAAGGAGTACGTTGGTGGAGCAATAGGGGGCCCACAAGGGTGGAGGGCGCGCCTGGTGGGGGTGGGCGCGGCCCCCTACCTCGTGCCATCCTGTTTTCTTTCTTGACGTAGGGTCCAAGTCTCCCGGATCATAATCTTCCTAAAAATCACGTTCCCGAAGGTTTCATTCGGTTTGGACTCCGTTTGATATTCCTTTTCTTTGAAATCCTAAAACAGGCAAAAAACAACAATTCTGGGTTGGGCCTCCGGTTAATAGGTTAGTCCCAATAATAATATAAAAGTGGATAATAAAGCCCAATAATGTCCAAAACAGTAGATAATATAGCATGGAGCAATCAAAAATTATAGATACGTTGGAGACGTATCACCCTATTTAACGTGAATGCAGCTGTCTCTAATTCATAACCCCAAAACGATAGTGGTAAACCTGTAAGAGACATCATAGATTGCACCATATCTAATAAAGTATGGTTACGATGTTCGGACACACCATTACGTTGTGGTGTTCCAGGTGGCGTGAGTTGTGAAACTATTCCACATTGTTTTAAATGAAGGCCAAACTCGTTACTCATATATTCGCCTCCACAATCAAATCGTAGAAACTTTATTTTCTTGTTACGATGATTCTCCACTTCACTCTGAAATTCTTTGAACTTTTCAAATGTTTCAGACTTGTGTATCATTAAGTAGATATACCCATGTCTGCTCAAATCATCTATGAAGGTTAGAAAATAATGATACGCGCCGCGAGCCTCAACACTCATCGGACCGCATACATCGGTATGTATTATTTCCAATAAGTCAGTGGCTCGCTCCATTGTTCTGGACCATGGAGTCTTAGTCATCTTGCCCATGAGACATGGTTCGCAAGCATCAAATGATTCATTATTAGGTGATTCCAAAAGTCCATCCGCATGGAGTTTCTTCATGCGCTTTACACCAATATGACCTAAACGGAAGTGCCACAAATATGTTGCACTACCATTATCAACTCTGCATCTTTTGGCATCAATATTATGAATATGTGTATCACTACGATCGAGATATAAATAAACCATTCACATTGGGTGTATGACATAGAAGGTTTTATTCATATAAACAGAACAACAATTATTCTCAGACTTAAATGAATAACCATATTGCAATAAACATGATCTAATCATATTAATGCTCAATGCAAACACCAAATAACATTTATTTAGGTTCAATTCTAATCTCGATGGTAGAGGGAGTGTGCGACGGTGATCGTATCAACCTTGGAATTACTTCCAACACACATCGCCACCTCGTCCTTAACTAGTCTCCGTTTATCTTGCAACTCCTATTTCGAGTTACTACTCTTAGCAACTGAGACAGTATCAAATACCGAGGGGTTGCTTATAAACACTAGTAAAGTACACATGAATAACATGTATATCAAATATACCTCTATTCACTTTGCCATCCTTCTTATCCGCCAAGTATCTAGAGCAGTTCCACTTCCAGTGACCATTTCCTTTGCAGTAGAAGCACATAGTTTCAGGCTTGGGTCTAGCTTTGGGCTTCTTCATGGGAGTGGCAACTTTCTTGCCATTCTTTTGATGTTTTCCCTTTCTTTCGCTTGCCCTTTTCTTGAAACCAGTGGTCTTGCTAACCATCAACACTTGATGCTTTTTCTTGATTTCTACCTTCGCTGATTTCAGCATTGCGAAGACCTTGGGAATCGTTTTCGTCATCCCTTGCATATTATAGTTCATCACGAAGTTCTAGTAACTTGATGATAGCGACTCGAGAACTCTGTCAATCACTATCTTATCTGGAAGATTAACTCCCACTTGATTCAAGCGATTGTAGTACCCAGACATTCTAAGCACATGCTCACTAGCTGAGCTATTCTCCTCCATCTTGTAGGCAAAGTACTTTGTCAGAGGTCTCATATCTCTTAACACGGGCATGAGTCTGAAATAACAATTTCAACTCTTGGAATATCTCATATGCTCCATGTAGTGCAAAACATTTTTTAAGTCCTGGTTCTAAGTCGTAAAGCATGGTGCACTAAACTATCAAGCAGTCATCATACCGAGCTTGTCAAACGTTCATAATGTCTGCATTTGCTCCTGTAATAGTTCTGTCACCTAGCGGTGCATCAATGACATACTTATGTCCAACAATGAGGATAATCCTCAGATCACTGTTGGAAATATGCCCTAGAGGCAATAATAAAATGATTATTATATTTCCTTGTTCATGATAATTGTCTTTTATTCATGCTATAATTGTATTATCCGGAAATCGTAATACATGTGTGAATACATAGACCACAATGTGTCCCTAGTGAGCCTCTAGTTGACTAGCTCGTTGATCAATAGATAGTCATGGTTTCCTGGCTATGGACATGGGGATGTCATTGATAACGGGATCACATCATTAGGAGAATGATGTGATGGACAAGACCCAATCCTAAGCTTAGCTCAAAGATCGTGTAGTTCATTTGCTGTAGCTTTTCTGAATGTCAAGTATCATTTCCTTAGACCATGAGATTGTGGAACTCCCGGATACCGTAGGAGTGCTTTGGGTGTACCAAACGTCACAACGTACCTGGGTGACTATAAAGGTACATTACAGGTGTTTCCGAAAGTGTCTGTTAAGTTGGCTCGAATCGAGACTGGGATTTGTCACTCCATATGACGGAGAGGTATCTTTGGGCCCAGTCGGTAATTCATCATCATAATGAGCTCAATGTGATCAAGTGGTTGATCACGGGATCATGCATTACGATACGAGTAAAGTGACTTGCTAGTAACGAGACTGAACAAGGTATTGGGATACCGACGATCGAGTCTCGGGCAAGTAACATACTGATTGACAAAGGGAATTGTATACGGGGTTGCTTGAATCCTTGACATCGTGGTTCATCCGATGAGATCATCGAGGAGCATGTGGGAGCCAACATGGGTATCCAGATCCCGCTGTTGGTTATTGGCCGGAGAGCCGTCTCGGTCATGTCTACGTGTCTCCCGAACCCGTAGGGTCTACACACTTAAGGTTCGGTGACGCTAGGGTTGTAGAGATATGAGTATGCAGTAATCCGGATGTTGTTCAGAGTCCCGGATGAGATCTTGGACGTCACGAGGAGTTCCGGAATGGTCCGAAGGTGAAGAATTATATATAGGAAG
Organism: Triticum urartu; assembly: GCF_003073215.2. NCBI lineage: Eukaryota > Viridiplantae > Streptophyta > Magnoliopsida > Poales > Poaceae > Triticum > Triticum urartu. The sequence goes on along the minus strand of NC_053023.1, from coordinate 686,975,843 downwards.
TGTAGTTTCGGCCATCGGGAAAGATACGGGGTCACTGGTATTGTACCGGGACCACCGGGTGGGTCCCGGGGGTCCACCGGGTGGGGCCACCCATCCCGGAGGGCCCCATGGGCTGAAGTGGGGAGGGGAACCAGCCCATAGTGGGCTGGTGCGCCCCCCTGGCCCCCCCCTGCGCCTAGGGTTGGAAACCGTAGGGTGGGGGTGCCTCCACTTGCCTTGGGGGGCACTCCACCCCCTTGGCCGCCGCCCCCCTTGGGAAATCCAATCTCCAGGGCCGGCGCCCCCCAGGGGGCCTATATAAAGGGGGGAGGGAGGGCAGCCGCACCTGAAGTCTTGGCGCCTCCCTCTCCCCTGCTACACCTCTCCCTCTCGCAGAAGCTCGGCGAAGCCCTGCTGCAATCATTGCTGCATCCACCACCACACCGTCGTGCTGCTGGATCTTCATCAACCTCTCCTTCCCCCTTGCTGGATCAAGAAGGAGGAGATGTCATCCGCTCCGTACGTGTGTTGAACGTGGAGGTGCCGTCTGTTCGGCACTTGGTCATCAGTGATTTGGATCACGGCGAGTACGACTCCGTCATCCCCGTTCTCTTGAACGCTTCCGCTCGCGATCTACAAGGGTATGTAAATGCACTCTCCTCTCGTTGCTAGTTTACTCCATAGATTGATCTTGGTGAAACGTAGGAATTTTTTTTGTTTTCTGCAACGTTCCCCAACAGTGGCATCATGAGCTAGGTCTATGCGTAGTTACTATGCAGGAGTAGAACACAAAGTAGTTGTGGGCGTCGATATTGTCAATTTGCTTGCCGTTACTAGTATTATCTTGATTCGGCGGCATCGTGGGATGAAGCGGCCCGGACCAACCTTACACGTACGCTTACATGAGACCGGTTCCACCGACTGACATGCACTAGTTGCATAAGGTGGCTGGCGGGTGTCTGTCTCTCCCGCATTAGTCGGATCGGATTCGATGAACAGGGTCCTTATGAAGGGTAAATAGAAATTGGCAATTCACGTTGTGGTTTCGGCGTAGGTAAGAAACGTTCTTGCTAGAAACCTATAGCAGCCACGTAAAAACTTGCAACAACAATTAGAGGACGTCTAACTTGTTTTTGCAGCAAGTGTCATGTGATGTGATATGGCCAAAGTTGTGATGAATGATGAATGATATATATGTGATGTATGAGATCATGTTCTTGTAATAGGAATCACGACTTGCATGTCGATGAGTATGACAACCGGCAGGAGCCATAGGAGTTGTCTTTATTTTTGTATGACCTGCGTGTCATTGAGAAACGCCATGTAAATTACTTTACTTTATTGCTAAACATGTTAGCCATAGTAGTAGAAGTAATAGTTGGCGAGCAACTTCATGGAGACACGATGATGGAGATCATGATGATGGAGATCATGGTGTCATGCCGGTGACAAGATGATCATGGAGCCCCAAGATGGAGATCAAAGGAGCTATATGATATTGGCCATATCATGTCACTATTATTTGATTGCATGTGATGTTTATCATGTTTTTGCATCTTGTTTACTTAGAATGACGGTAGTAAATAAGATGATCCCTCATAAAAAATTTCAAGAAAGTGTTCCCCCTAACTGTGCGCCGTTGCGACAGTTCGTTGTTTCGAAGCACCACGTGATGATCGGGTGTGATAGATTCCAACATTCACATACAACGGGTGTAAGACAGATTTACACATGCAAACACTTAGGTTGACTTTACGAGCCTAGCATGTACAGACATGGCCTCGGAACACAGAAGACCGAAAGGTCGAGCATGAGTCGTATAGAACATACGATCAACATGAAGATGTTCACCGATGTTGACTAGTCCGTCTCACGTGATGATCGGACACGGCCTAGTTAACTCGGATCATGTTATACTTAGATGACTGGAGGTATGTCTATCTGAGTGGGAGTTCATTGAATAATTTGATTAGATGAACTTAATTATCATGAACTTAGTCTAGAATCTTTACAATATGTCTTGTAGATCAAATGGCCAACGTTGTCCTCAACTTCAACGTGTTGCTAGAGAAAACCAAGCTGAAAGACGATGGCAGCAATTATACGGACTGGGTCCGGAACCTGAGGATCATCCTCATAGCTGCAAAGAAAGATTATGTCCTAGAAGCACCGCTAGGTGACGCACCCGTCCCACAGAACCAAGATGTTATGAACGCTTGGCAGACACGTGCTGATGATTACTCCCTCGTTCAGTGCGGCATGCTTTACAGCTTAGAACCGGGGCTCCAAAAGCGTTTTGAGCGACACGGAGCATATGAGATGTTCGAAGAGCTGAAAATGGTTTTCCAAGCTCATGCCCAGGTCGAGAGATATGAAGTCTCTGACAAGTTCTTCAGCTGTAAGATGGAGGAAAATAGTTCTGTTAGTGAGCACATACTCACAATGTCTGGGTTGCATAACCGCTTGACTCAGCTGGGAGTTAATCTCCCGGATGACGCGATCATTGACAGAATCCTTCAGTCGCTTCCACCAAGCTACAAGAGCTTTGTGATGAACTTCAATATGCAGGGGATGGAAAAGACCATTCCTGAAGTATTTGCAATGCTGAAATCAGCAAAGGTAGAAGTCAAAAAGGAACATCAAGTGTTGATGGTGAATAAAACCACTAAGTTCAAGAAAGGCAAGGGTAAGAAGAACTTCAAGAAGGACGGCAAGGGAGTTGCCGCGCCCGGTAAGCAAGCTGCCGGGAAGAAGCCAAAGAATGGACCCAACACCGAGACTGAGTGCTTTTATTGCAAAGGAAGTGGTCACTGGAAGCGGAACTGCCCCAAATACTTAGCAGACAAGAAGGCCGGCATCATGAAAGGTATATGTGATATACATGTAATTGATGTGTACCTTACCAGTACTCGTAGTAGCTCCTGGGTATTTGATACCGATGCGGTTGCTCACATTTGTAACTCAAAGCAGGAGCTGCGGAATAAGCGGAGACTGGCGAAGGACGAGGTGACGATGCACGTCGGGAATGGTTCCAAGGTCGATGTGATCACCGTCGGCACAATACCTCTACATTTACCTACGGGATTAGTCTTAAACCTCAATAATTGTTATTTAGTGCCAGCTTTGAGCATGAACATTGTATCAGGATCTCGTTTAATTCGAGATGGCTACTCATTTAAATCCGAGAATAATGGTTGTTCTATTTATAAGAGAGATATGTTTTATGGTCATGCTCCGATGGTGAATGGTTTATTCTTAATGAATCTCGAGCGTAATGCTACACATATTCATAGTGCGAATACCAAAAGATGTAAGGTTGATAATGATAGTCCCACATACTTGTGGCACTGCCGCCTTGGTCACATAGGTGTCAAACGCATGAAGAAGCTCCATGCAGATGGACTTTTAGAGTCTCTTGATTATGAATCATTTGACACGTGCGAACCATGCCTCATGGGTAAAATGACCAAGACTCCGTTCTCAGGAACAATGGAGCGAGCAACCAACTTATTGGAAATCATACATACTGATGTGGTCCAATGAGTGTTGAGGCTCATGGTGGCTATCGTTATGTTCTCACCCTCACTGATGACTTGAGTAGATATGGGTATGTCTACTTAATGAAACACAAGTCTGAGACCTTTGAAAAGTTCAAGGAATTTCATAGTGAGGTTGAGAATCAACGTGACAGGAAGATCAAGTTCTTGCGATCAGATCGTGGGGGAGAATACTTGAGTCACGAATTTGGCACACACTTAAGAAAATGTGGAATAGTTTCACAACTCACGCCGCCTGGAACACCTCAGCGTAACGGTGTGTCCGAACGTCGTAATCGCACTCTATTAGATATGGTGCGATCTATGATGTCTCTTACCGATTTACCGCTATCATTTTGGGGCTATGCTTTAGAGACTGCCGCATTCACTTTAAATAGGGCTCCGTCGAAATCCGTTGAGACGACACCGTATGAATTATGGTTTGGGAAGAAACCTAAGCTGTCATTTCTAAAAGTTTGGGGATGCGATGCTTATGTCAAGAAACTTCAACCTGAAAAGCTCGAACCCAAGTCGGAAAAATGTGTCTTCATAGGATACCCTAAGGAAACCATTGGGTATACCTTCTACCTCAGATCCGAAGGCAAGATCTTCGTTGCCAAGAATGGATCCTTTCTAGAGAAGGAGTTTCTCTCAAAAGAAGTAAGTGGGAGGAAAGTAGAGCTTGATGAAGTACTGCCTCTTGAAGCAGAGAGTAGCGCAGCTCAGGAAAATGTTCCTGTGGTGCCTGCACCGATTAGAGAGGAAGTTAATGATGATGATCAAGATACTTCAGATCAAGCTCCTACTGAACTTCGTAGGTCCACAAGGACATGTTCCACACCAGAGTGGTACGGTAACCCTGTCTTGGAAATCATGTTGTTAGACAATGGTGAACCTTCGAACTATGAAGAAGCGATGGCGGGCCCGGATTCCGACAAATGGCTGGAAGCCATGAAATCCGAGATAGGATCCATGTATGAAAACGAAGTATGGACTTTGACTGACTTGGCCATTGATCGGCGAGCCATAGAAAATAAATGGATCTTTAAGAAGAAGACAGACGCGGATGGTAATCTGACCATATATAAAGCTCGGCTTGTCGCTAAGGGTTATCGACAAGTTCAAGAGGTTGACTACGATGAGACTTTCTCACCCGTAGCGAAGCTGAAGTCCGTCCGAATCATGTTAGCAATTGCCGCATTCTATGATTATGAGATATGGCAAATGGACGTCAAAATGGCATTCCTTAATGGTTTCCTTAAGGAAGAATTGTATATGATGCAGCCGGAAGGTTTTGTCGATCCTAAGAATGCTGACAAGGTGTGCAAGCTCCAACGCTCGATTTATGGGCTGGTGCAAGCATCTCGGAGTTGGAACATTCGCTTTGATGAGATGATCAAAGCGTTTGGGTTTATGCAGACTTATGGAGAAGCCTGCGTTTACAAGAAAGTGAGTGAGAGCTCTGTAGCATTTCTCATGTTATATGTAGATGACATACTTTTGATGGGAAATTATATAGAAATTTTGGACAGCATTAAGGCCTACTTGAATAAGAGTTTTTCAATGAAGGACCTTGGAGAAGCTGCTTATATATTGGGCATCAAGATCTATAGAGATAGATCAAGACGCCTCATAGGTATTTCACAAAGCACATACCTTGATAAGATATTGAAGAAGTTCAATATGGATCAGTCTAAGAAGGGGTTCTTGCGTGTGTTGCATGGTGTGAAATTGAGCTCAGCTCAATGTCCGACCACGGCAGAAGATATAGAAGAGATGAGTGTCATCCCCTATGCCTCAGCCATAGGGTCTATTATGTATGCCATGTTGTGTACCAGACCTGATGTAGACCTTGCCATAAGTTTGGTAGGAAGGTACCAAAGCAATCCCAGCAAGGAACACTGGACAGCGGTCAAGAATATCCTGAAGTACCTAAAAAGGACTAAGGACATGTTTCTCGTTTATGGAGGTGACGAAGAGCTCGTCGTAAAGGGTTACGTCGACGCTAGCTTCGACACAGATCTGGATGACTCTAAGTCACAAACCAGATACGTGTATATGTTGAATGGGGGAGTAGTAAGCTGGTGCAGCTGCAAGCAGAGCGTCGTGGCGGGACCTACATGTGAAGCGGAGTACATGGCAGCCTCGGAGGCAGCGCATGAAGCAATTTGGGTGAAGGAGTTCATCACCGACCTAGGAGTCATACCCAATGCGTCGGGGCCGATCAAACTCTTCTGTGACAACACTGGAGCTATTGCACTTGCCAAGGAGCCCAGGTTTCACAAGAAGACCAGGCACATCAAGCGTCGCTTCAACTCCATTCGTGAAAATGTTCAAGATGGAGACATAGATATTTGTAAAGTACATACGGATCTGAATGTCACAGATCCGTTGAATAAACCTCTCCCTAGAGCAAAACATGATCAACACCTGAATTCCATGGGTGTTCGATTCATCACAATGTAACTAGATGATTGACTCTAGTGCAAGTGGGAGACTGTTGGAAATATGCCCTAGAGGCAATAATAAAATGATTATTATATTTCCTTGTTCATGATAATTGTCTTTTATTCATGCTTTAATTGTATTATCCGGAAATCGTAATACATGTGTGAATACATAGACCACAATGTGTCCCTAGTGAGCCTCTAGTTGACTAGCTCGTTGATCAACAGATAGTCATGGTTTCCTGGCTATGGACATGGGGATGTCACTGATAACGGGATCACATCATTAGGAGAATGATGTGATGGACAAGACCCAATCCTAAGCTTAGCTCAAAGATCGTGTAGTTCGTTTGCTGTAGCTTTTCTGAATGTCAAGTATCATGTCCTTAGACCATGAGATTGTGCAACTCCCGGATACCGTAGGAGTGCTTTGGGTGTACCAAACGTCACAACGTAACTGGGTGACTATAAAGGTACATTATAGGTGTTTCCGAAAGTGTCTGTTGGGTTGGCTCGAATCGAGACTGGGATTTGTCACTCCGTATGACGGAGAGGTCTCTCTGGGCCCACTCGGTAATACATCATCATAATGAGCTCAGTGTGATCAAGTGGTTGATCACGGGATCATGCATTACGGTACGAGTAAAGTGACTTGCTGGTAACGAGACTGAACAAGGTATTGGGATACCGACGATCGAGTCTCGGGCAAGTAACGTACCGATTGACAAAGGGAATTGTATACGGGGTTGCTTGAATCCTCGACATCGTGGTTCATCCGATGAGATCATCGAGGAGCATGTGGGAGCCAACATGGGTATCTAGATCCCGCTGTTGGTTATTGGCCGGAGAGCCGTCTCGATCATGTCTACGTGTCTCCCGAACCCGTAGGGTCTACACACTTAAGGTTTGGTGATGCTAGGGTTGTAGAGATATGAGTATGCATCAATCCGAAAGTTGTTCGGAGTCCCGGATGAGATCCTGGACGTCACGAGGAGTTCTGGAATGGTCCGGAGGTGAAGAATTATATATAGGAAGTGTAGTTTCGGCCATCGGGAAAGATACGGGGTCACCGGTATTGTACCGGGACCACCGGATGGGTCCCGGGGGTCCACCGGGTGGGGCCACCCATCCCGGAGGGCCCCATGGGCTGAAGTGGGGAGGGGAACCAGCCCATAGTGGGCTGGTGCCCCCCCCCCCCTTGGGCCCCCCTATGCCTAGGGTTGGAAACCCTAGGGTGGGGGCGCCTCCAGTTGCCTTGGGGGGCACTCCACCCCCCTTGGCCGCCCCCCCCCCTTAGGAGATCCAATCTCCAGGGCCGGCGCCCCCCCAGGGGGCCTATATAAAGGGGGGGGGAGAGAGGGCAGCCGCACCTGAAGTCTTGGCGCCTCCCTCTCCCCTGCTACACCTCTCCCTCTCGCAGAAGCTCGGCGAAGCCCTGCTGCGATCATTGCTGCATCCACCACCACGCTATTGTGCTGCTGGATCTTCATCAACCTCTCCTTCCCCCTTGCTGGATCAAGAAGGAGGAGATGTCATCCGCTCCGTACGTGTGTTGAACACGGAGGTGTCATCCGTTCGGCACTTGGTCATCGGTGATTTGGATCACGTCGAGTACGACTCCATCATCCCCGTTCTCTTGAACGCTTCCGCTCGCGGTCTACAAGGGTATGTAGATGCACTGTCCTCTCGTTGCTTGTTGACTCCATAGATTGATCTTGGTGAAACGTAGGAATTTTTTTGTTTTCTGCAACGTTCCCCAACAATCACGTACCTAGTCCGCATCATTGCTACTATCATCTTTCAACTTAGTTTTCTCTAGGAACATGTCAAAAATAAAACAGGGAAGCTATACGCGAGCTATTGATCTACAACATAGATATGCAAATACTATCAGGACTAAGTTCATGATAAATTTAAGTTCAATTAATCAGATTACTCAAGAACTCCCACTTAGATAGACATTCCTCTAGTCATCTAAATGATTACGTGATCCATATCAACTAAACCATGTCCGATCATCACGTGAGATGGAGTAGTTTTCAATGGTGAACATCTCTATGTTGATCATATCTACTATATGATTCCTGTTCGACCTTTCGGTCTCAGTGTTCCGAGGCCATATCTGCATATGCTAGGCTCGTCAAGTTTAACCCGAGTATTTCGCGTGTGCAAAACTGGTTGCACCCGTTGTATGTGAACGTAGAGCTTATCACACCCGATCATCACGTGGTGTCTTGGCACGGCGAACTGTAGCAACGGTGCATACTCTGGGAGAACACTTATCCATGAAATTTAGTGAGGGATCATCTTATAATGCTACCGTCGTACTAAGCAATATAAGATGCATAAAGGATAAACATCACATGCAATCAAAATATGTGACATGATATGGCCATCATCATCTTGTGCCTTTGATCTCCATCTCCAAAGCACCGTCGTGATCTCCATCATCACCGGCATGACACCATGATCTCCATCATCTTGATCTCTATCAACGTGTCATTTCATGGTCGTCTCGCCAACTATTGCTTTTGCAACTATTGCCATCGCATAGCGATAAAATAAAGCAATTATATGGTGCTTGTATCCTATGAAATAAAGAGACAACCATAAGGCTCCTGCTAGTTGCCGATAACTTTAACAAAACATGATCATCTCATACAACAAATTATATCACATCATGTCTTTACCATATCACATCACAACATGTCCTCCAAAAACAAGTTAGACGTCCTCTACTTTGTTGTTGCAAGTTTTACGTGGCTGCTATGGGCTACAAGCAAGAACCGTTCTTACCTATGCATCAAAACCACAACGATTTTTCGTTAAGTGTGCTGTTTTAAGCTTCAACAAGGACCGGCCATAGTCAAACTCGATTCAACTAAAGTTAGAGAAACAGACACCCACTAGCCACCTGTGTGCGAAGCACGTTGATAGAACCAGTCTCATGAACATGGTCATGTAATGTAGGTCCGGGCCGCTTCATCCAACAATATCGTCGAAACTCTTTGTGTTCTACTCGTGCATATAACATCTACGCATAGACCTAGCTCGGATGCCACTATTGGGGAACGTAGCATGCAATTTCAAAAATTTCCTACACTCACCCAAGATCTATCTACGAGATGCATAGCAACGAGAGGTGAGAGTGTGTCCACGTACCCTCGTAGACCGAAAGCGGAAGCGTTTGACAACACAGTTGATGTAGTCGAACTTCTTCTCGTTCCGACCGATCAAGCACCGAACGTACGGCACCTCCGAGTTCTGCACACGTTCAGCTCGATGACGTCCCTAGAACTATTGATCCAGCAAAGTTTCAAGGGAGAGTTCCGTCAGCACGATGGCGTGGTGACGGTGATGGTGAAGTGATCCGCGTAGGGCTTCGCCTAAGCACTACGTGAATATGACCGGAGGCGCAAACTGTGAAGGGGGGCGCCGCACATGGCTAACAATGATTCATGTGTCTTCTAGTGGTGCCCCCCACATATATATAGGTTGGAGGGGAGGAGAGGCAGCCAAGGGGGCACCCCAAGCAAGAGGAATCCTACTTGGGGTCCTCCCAATTCGGCCTCTCCCCTTCCCTATTCCTATTCGGAGTAGGAAGGGAAAAGGGGGAAGGGGGAATCCTATTCCCTTTTTCCTTTCCTCATTCCGCTTTTCTACTCCAATTTGGCCAGCCCATATGAAGGGGGAGCACCAGCCCCTTTGTGGCTGATGTGTTTCCCCTCTTAGCCCATAAGGCCCATATCTTTTGCCGGGGGTGCCCGGAACCCCTTCCCGTGACCCGATAAGTACTCGGTGCATCCGGAAACACTTACGGTGTGTCCGAATACCATCGTCCTATATATCAATCTTTACCTCATGACCATTTCAAGACTCCTCATCATGTTCGTGATCTCATCCGGGACTCCGAACAACATTCAGTCACCAAATCACATAACTCATATAATACAAAATTGTCATCGAATGTTAAGCGTGCGGACCCTACGAGTTTGAGAACTATGTAGACATGACCGAGACACCTCTCCGGTCAATAACCAACAGCGGTACCTGGATGCTCATATTGTTTCCCACATATTCTACGAAGATCTTTATCGGTCATACCGCAATGACAACATACGTTATTCCCTTTGTCATTGGTATGTTACTTGCCCGAGATTTGATCGTTGGTATATTCATACCTAGTTCAATCTCGTTACCGGAAAGTCTCTTTACTCATTCCGTAATGCATCATTCTGCAACTAACTCATTAGTCACATTGCTTGCAAGGCTTATTATGATGTGCATTGCCGAGAGGGCCTAGAGATACCTCTCCGATACTCGGAGTGACAAATCATAATCTTGATCTATGCCAACCCAACAAAGACCTTCGGAGATACATGTAGAGCATCTTTATAATCACCTAGTTACGTTGTGACGTTTGATAGCACACAAGGTATTCCTCCGATATCTAGGAGCTGCATAATCTCATAGTCAAAGGAATATGTATATGACATGAAGAAAGCAATATCAATAAAACATAGCAATCATTATGCTAGGCTAACGGATGGGTCTTGTCCATCTCATCATTATCCTAATGATGTGATCCCGTTCATCAAATGATAACACATGTCTATGGTTAGGAAACTTAACCATCTTTGATTAACGAGATAGTCTAGTAGAGCTTACTAGGGACACGGTCTTTTGTCTATGTATCCACACATGTATCAAGTTTCCGTTTAATACAATTCTATCATGAATAATAAATATTTATCATGATATAAGGAAATATAAAATAACAACTTTATTATTGCCTCTAGGGCATATTTCCTTCACATTCACCTTGTGTGTAGTGGGCACACGATGGTTACCATCAATGGTGTAATGGGAAAATTCTTCCACAACAAGCGAGGCCTCCGGCAGGGTGACCCGAGCTCGCCACTTATTTTCAATTTTGTTGCAGATGCCCTTGCTGCCATGATCAACAAAGCCCGAGCCGCGGGACACATTAAAGGACTTGACAACCACCTCATCCCCGGCGGCATTACTCACCTTCAATACGCTGACGATACGATGCTTATTTTCAAACCAGACGACCATAGTATCACCTCGGTCAAGTTATTGCTTCTTGATTTTGAGATTTTGTCGGGGCTTAAGATCAATTTCCCAAAAGCGAAGTGATCACCATTGGGATGGTGGATCAAGAAAGCACGCGGGTCGCCAATTTGCTTAATTGCAAGCTTGGGAGCTTCCCGATTAAATACCTTGGTCTTACGATCTCGCACAAGAAACTCACGATTGCCGAATGGGAGCCACTCTATAGAAAAGTGGCCAACCGAGTGAGTCCGTGGAGAGGAAGGTTTATGTCTTCGGCTGCTCGGTTAATTCTGACCAACTCGAGTCTGTCCTCTCTCCCGCTATTCACAATGGGGATGTTTCTCCTCGCAGATGGTGTACACACCAAGCTTGACACTCCATGTTCTCGATTCTTTTGGGAAGGAACCGGGACCAAACGTAAATACCATTTAGTGAAATGGGCTGCGGTATGCAGACCAAAAATGTTTGGTGGCTTGGGAATAACGAATTCTAAGCTTAAGAATGTGGCTTTGCTCACCAAGTGGTGGTGTCGCCTCGCCCAAAACGAGTCGGGACTCTGGGCTGATATCCTCTGGGTGAAATATTTCCCGGACGGAAACCTCTTCAAGGCCAAACCCAACGGCTCGGCGTTTTGGAATGGGATCCAAGTGGTGAGATGTAACACACTCGATGCGGCTATATCTCCTACGTGTCAAGGCACGACTTAGAGGCATAACCGCATTGAAAGCAATGTCGCAAGTTAGGCAATCTTCACAACATCCCATGTAATATAGATAATAAATGGGGAGAAACATAGTTGGCTTACACTCGCCACGTCAATCAAAGTACATAAATAGCATTACAACATTCAAACACTCATGGCCCGACTACGGCGCCAAAATAAAAGAACAACCCAACATGCGACACGGTCCCGATCGCCCCAACTGGGCACCACTACTGATCATCACGAAAAGACACGTAGTATCGGCGTGAGTCCTCGTCGAACTCCCACTTGACCTCAAGCGTGTCATCTGGAACGGAGTCATCAGGCCCTGCATCTGTTTTGGATGTAATCTGTGAGCCACAAGGACTCAGCAATCTCGCACCCTCGCGATCAAGACTATTCAAGCTTACAGGTAAGGCAAGGTAAAGTATGTGGAGCTGCAGCAAGCGACTAGCATATATGGTGGCTATCCTATTCGCAAAAGAGAGCGAGAAGAGGAGGCAAAGCGCGAACGGGTAACTAGAGGGCAACCTGCGACAAGTATTACTCCAACACCGTGCTCACTTCCCGGACTCCACCGAGAAGAGACCATCACGGTAACTCACACAGTTGATTCATTTTAATTAAGTTAAGGTTTAAGTTATCTACAACCAGACATTAACAAATTCCCATCTGCCCATAACCGCGGGCATGACTTTTGAAAGTTCAAATCCCTGCAGGGGAGTCCCAACTTAGCCCATGACAAGCTCTCACGGTCAACGAAGGAATAGACCTTCTCTTGAGACATTCTGATCAGACTCGGTATCCCGGTTCTACAAGACACTTCAACAAGTTAAAACAAATCCAGCAACACCGCCCGAATGTGCCGACAAATCCCGATAGGAGCTGCACAGATCTCGTTCTCAGGGCACACTCAGATAGGTCAAGCTACGAGTAAAACCAACCCTCGAGTTTCCCCGAGGTGGCCCCGCAGGCTACCTGGCTCGGACCAACACTCAGAGGAGCACTGGCCCGGGGGGGTTTAAATAAGATGACCCTCGGGCTCCGGAAACCCAAGGGAAAAAGAGGCTAGGTGGCAAATGGTAAAACCAAGGTTGGGCATTGCTGTGAAAGCTTTAATCAAGGCGAACTATCAAGGGGTTCCCATTATCACCCAACCGCGTAAGGAACGCCAAATCCGGGAACATAACACCGATATGACAGAAACTAGGGCGGCAAGAGTGGAACAAAACACTAGGCGAGAGGCCGAGCCTTCCACCCTTTACCAAGTATATAGATGCATTAAGATAACAAGATAATATAATGATATCCCAACAAGTAAATAATGTTCCAACAAGGAACGGTCTCCAATCTTCACCTTCAACTAGCAACGCTATAAGAGGGGCGGAGCAAAGCGGTAACACAGTCAATCAACGGTTTGCTAGGACATGGTGGGTTAGAGGTTTTTCATGGAAATTTGGGAGGCATGATAAGCAAGTGGTAGGCATCGTAGCATAGGCATAGCAAAAGAGCGAGCATCTAGCAAAGCAAAGATAGTAGTGATTTCGAGGGTTTGATCATCTTGCCTCCAAAGTTGTCAGAGTTGACTGGATCCACGAAACCAAACTCAACGGGCTCCTTGTTAGCGAACTCGTCTCCCGGCTCTACCCAAACAAGACAAACAAGCAACAAGGACACAATCAACCACATGCAAAGCTCAAACAATATGATGCAAAGATGGTATGCTATGCGGGATGCGATATGTGATGCGTATACAAGATTTGAAAAGGAATGAATGAACCTGGCCTCAACTTGGAAATCCAAGTGCGCCACTAGAAAGGTGAGATGAAATCGATTGAAAACGATATAAATATCGCCGGAATCGGAGTTACGGTTTGGAAATGGCAAGCAATTCAAATATGGCACCGGTCTGCGATTTACAGCAAGTAACCATCTAAATGCAACAAGATGAGCATGCTACAACACTCAAACATGATAAAAAAAATACATGGCAGGGATCCATTCATGATGCTTAACAAAAGATGAACACTGAGCTACGGCCAATTCATGCATTAACAGGTTCAAACAGGCATGGCAAAAATGCATTTGGTAAACAGATTTCAGACTTAGTGAAATTAACACTTGTCTGGAATTTCAGATCAGGTAGCACACTTTGGAGCATGAAAACTATATGCTACAGGACCTGAAAATGGCAAAGTAAAGCATGGAATGGAGCTACTCAAAGAGCTTAACAAAAGTCCCTTAGTGACCTTGAGCCAAAAGGGATCAGAAAATACATTTGCAAGCATGTGAACATGGCAAAAACATAATCAGATCACAGACTTAGTGAAAAACTGGAGCATGCAAATCAGAAATCAAGTAGGCATGTTTACGAGCTCGATGCACTCACCACATAGCAAGTCATGGCAATCTAAGCATACACCCGTGAAGAATACACATTATACAATCTAGACATGGCAAGAACAATAACATAGCATGCACGGATCAACTACAACATCCTCGGCAAAATCGCTAACAAGTACACAATCTGCCCAGATTCACGAAATAGCAAAAGTAGAGCTCGATTGACTCAAGCTAGGGTGCTCCATAATTGCAAACAAAGACATGGATGGATAGAGCACTACAGGATTAACAAAACATCCTTACTGATCATCCTCAAAAGAGGCACGGATCACTAGGAAACAACATGAACATATGGCATATTGAGATAAACAGATCAAAGACTTAGTGGAATTGCTAAGTACCTGAAATCAGCATTAACGAATGCACCACTTTGCAAGCTTGTGCTAGTCACCACACACATTACAAAAATACATGGATGGCACCACTGGATAGATGACAAAGCATAAAACAAAACATATGTAGAGCTCCTGGGCATATCATGCACACAATAATCATGGCAAAAATGACAAATATCTAATTGGAGCAGCAGATCTGACAATTATCTCAAATAGCACTCTTCCAACAGCATTTCGGGCATCAAGATGAACTCAAATGGAAATGATGCAATGAGATGAAATGGTGTGCTCTCTGAGAAGAACATTTTGATATGCTATATGCCCAAAACGGATCTACGGATGAGGAGATACAACATGATGAACATAGCAAAAAAAATAAGGGAGAGGGGGAAAGTCAACCGAGATATGTGGATCTGAGATCTAGGGTTCGCTGGGTCCGTGAACTGAGGCGGCGGCGCACGCACTCCGGCGAGGCAGGTGGTGGCCGGGGTCGGCGAGGGATGGCCGGATCGGGCCGGTCCCTGCCCCGGATCCGGTCGGAGGGGCCGCCGGCGACGGCGGGGAGAGGCGGCGGAGGCGCGGCGTCGGCGAGGCAGGGGACGGCGAGGTGGCGATGTGGCAGCGGCGTGCTTGCCGCAGCGGAGCTTCCACTGGCCGGCGACAAGTCGGCGGCGGCGGAGGACGGCGTCAGGCAGCAGAGCCGAAGGCAGGCGCGGGCGGCGCGGCACCGGGCCGGGAGGGCCTCCCGCGGGCCCTGTGGGCCGGCGAAGTGGGCGCAGGCGGCGGACAAACCGGAGAGCGCCACGTGGCGGCGGCGGGGCGAGTCGGACATGTCGGCGGCCGACGGACGTGTCCAGCCGCGCGGAGAGGAGCGGGACTAGGGTTTCGGGGAAGAAGACCCGTGATTTTCGGGGAGAGGCCTATTTATAGGCATAGGGGGAGCTAGGAGAGTCCAAAAGAGGTGCGGTTTTCGGCCACGCGATTGTGATCGAACGCTCTCGATGATGGAGAGGGTTTTGGGCCAAATTGGAGGGGTGTTGGGCTGCAACACACACGAGGCCTTTCGGTCCCTCGGTTAACCGTTGGAGCATCAAACGAAGTCCAAATCGTACGAAACTTGACAGGCGGTCTACCGGTAGTAAACCAAGGTCGCTTGGCAAGTCTCGGTCCAATCCGGAAATGTTTAACCCCCACACACGAAAGAAAGGTAGAAATGACCACCGGAGGAGAACGGAGCGCCGGAATGCAAAACGAACAACGGGGAAAATGCTCGAATGCATGAGACAAACACGTATGCAAATGCAATGCACATGATGACATGATATGAGATGCATGACAACGACAACAACACACGGAGGTAAAAACCCAAACCCGAGAAAATAAATTAACTTAACGCCGGAAACGGCAAGAGTTGGATTACATATTGGGTAAATCATATCCGGGGTGTTACATGAGACCGGCCTTCTTGGTGGGCGCACAATTCTGGGTTAATAATGGCACGTACACGTGGTTTTGGCTGGACTCTTGGTGGGGTCAAGCACCGCCGTGGCAATCCCATCCGGAGTTATACCAGCTGGCCACTGATACTAACATCCTAGTTGCCGACGCCCTGCGTGGTCACCCGTCGGCGATCTCCTTCTATAGGGATCTAGAGGCAGGGGAGGCTACGCGCTGGGCAACGCTGGTGGCCGAACTCGAGGAGAGAAACCTTAACCACGAGAATGACGCAATTACATGGAAGGTTACCTCCTCCCGGAAATTCTCGGTTAAATCTCTCTATGATAAATTGACCGAGGGGAACGCGCTTGACATGGCCAGGGGGCTATGGAAGGACGGCTTACCCCTTAAGATCAAGATGTTTTTGTGGCAAATGTTCCGCAAGAGCCTACCTACCTCGGATAACATGGCCAAAAGAAACGGACTGACGGACAGAACATGTGCCATTTGTGGTCTAGGGGAAAACGCAAACCACGTGTTCTTCGGATGTAGTCTTGCTAGATTTGCGTGGAGTGCGGTTAGGGATGCCTTCAAGCAGAATTGGAACCCGCAGTCTAGCGATAACCTGTTGACCCTGCTGTTGGTACAAAGGGGCACCAATGCAAGGGTTGTTCGGCGATGCATAGGGGCGCTGCTTTGGTCACTTTGGTCGGTTCGGAACAAAATAACTATAGAACACAAGTTCCCTGCCCACCCAGCTGATATTCTCTTCAAATGCCACATTTTCTTACAGGCTTGGGCGCCGCTGGGGAAGACGCGTGATGAGGACCACATGACCGAGGTGATGGAGCAGATCAAGCTGTGCATGGTGAAGTTGCGACAAGTAGGACCGTCAGCTTGAGTCTTTTGCGTTGAGCCTATGTTTCGCTCCGCTTTTGTTTTCCTTAAACTGCATCGTTCTTAGGCTTTGCCGGGACGTCGAGCCTGTGAAACTTATGTGTTTATCAGTTGTAATGTCTTAAACTTGTGTGGATGCTGCCTAGTGGCTTTATTAATTTAAAGCTGGACGCTACGTCGTTCCAAAAAAAAAATGCTAGCTATTTAATTCTGCTCCTGCAGCACACTATAAGTACTCTTTAGATATATGTACCGCATGATCACATGCATCCATCAAATCGGTACGAGATCACATAGTTGACTTTGATTTTTCTTTTTGCCCTGAAAATGCGCGTGGCATAAAAGAAGTACGGGCATCAAGCAACGAACAAGCAACCTGCAGCTGGAACAGAAAACGAACAAGCAGCAATGCTGCCTATATAAACCGTGATTACTTGAGTTCTTCATCCAAAACCCCACTCCTATTACAGTATTGATCACATATCCACCACACTGATACTACCCAATCATGGAGGCATACATCTATCTTTTAGCTCTTCTTCCACTTCTGTACATCCTACGCTCCCTGAGAGCTTTCTTTTGCTCCGGCGACCGCGGTCTACGGCTTCCTCCTGGCCCATGGCAGCTTCCTATCATCGGCAACCTCCACCATCTTTTTGGTGCCCTCCCACACCGTGCCTTACGGGATCTCTCTCGGCGCCATGGGCCCCTTATGCTCCTCAAGCTCGGTAAGGTTCCAGTGATCGTCGCCTCCAGCGCCGAAGCTGCCAAGGAGATCATGAAGACGCACGACCACATCTTCTGCACAAGGCCACTGAGCTCAACGGCCAAGGTGCTGAACGAGCATGGCACGGGGATCACGTTCTCCCCATACGGTGCACACTGGCGGCAGCTCCGCAAGATTTGCGTCCTCGAGCTGCTGAACGCCAAGCGCGTCAAATCTTTCCGGCCCACCCGTGAGGAGGAGGTAATCAGGTTCATTCGATCCATCTCATCTGCATCAGAGACACAGCTAACTGTGAATCTGAGTAACATGCTCACCATTTACGGGTCGGACACGACGGTGCACTCCACCTTGGGTTGCCGGTTCAAGGACCGTGACAGTGACACCTTGCTCGATTATGTCGCCGAGGCGGTGCGGCTGATAGGTGGCTACACCTTATCCGACTTGTTCCCGTCGTCGAGGCTAGCGCGCACTCTGAGCAGCACACTGCGCAGGGCTGCGGTCTTTCGAGACTCTGTGCTATCCTTCCTGGAGCGTATCATAGATGATCATCTCGCGAGGAGATCCTCCAAGGAAGTTCACCAGGAAGACCTGGTCGATGCCCTCTTGAGGATCAAACGAGAAGGCAACCTTGCGTTCCCCCTCACCATGAACCATATCAAAGCAGTGATTTTAGTAAGTTATTTTGCTCATTCTAGTACATGCTATATATACATACACACGTGTGTACATGTGGGGCGCGCTAGTTTTTCTATCAATCCACGGTTTCACCAACAGGGAAAAGAACACAGGATGTTTTTGCAGGGGGGAGCGAGTCACCAATAACAACGCTACAGTGGGCCATGACAGAGTTGATGCAAAACCCTAGTGTGATGTCTAGGGCACAAGCTGAGGTCAGGGGTGCCTTCGCGGGACAAATGAAGGTAACCGAGGAGGGTCTAGCCAATCTAAGCTACTTGCAGTGTATCATCAAGGAGACGTTGAGGTTGCACGCACCTACGCCATTACTACTGCCAAGGGAATGCCAAGAGCAATGTAACATACTCGGCTATGACGTTCCCAAGGGCGCCATTGTTCTTGTGAATGCTTGGGCTATCTCAAGGGACCCTGAGTACTGGGAAGAACCGGAAGCATTCATCCCAGATAGATTTATGGGCAGTAAGGTGAATTACAATGGTAACAACTTTGAGTTCGTACCATTCGGCGCCGGGCGGCGGATTTGCCCCGGGGTGTTGTTTGGGATCGCGAACGTTGAGCTCGCTCTCGCAAGCCTTTTGTTTTATTTCGACTGGGCTCTTCCAGATGGCATTCTCCCCGGTGATCTTGACATGACGGAAACCATGGGAATCAGTGCTAAGAAGAAGTTGGATCTGCGATTGCGTGCAACTCTCCACGTACAGCTGCCGCGCTGAACCGTTGTTTCCCTATCCGGATCTTTGCATGGTCTTGTTTGTTGTCAAAGCCATATGTGTGGCCGTGTGGGTAATCAAATTCATCATCTGCGACGACTTTATTTATGTGTCCTTAAATTCCAATTGTACATGTTATGTTTTAAATTCAAATAAACTAGTACTTCTGATGTGATCTCCATGTGTATTACATACAGATCTGAAAAGTCATGTAGTTATGTGGAACTTTGTGTGTCTGGAGTATGTGCATCTTCATATGTAGCCGGGTGTTGAACTCTTTCGCGGTTGGATCGTTTTTATATGGAAAGATGATATTAATGGCAGTTCATTATTGGAAAAATAAATTAAGCAATGTGCTTCCCACGAACACACTCCTATCCTTGTGCATGTGGGAGCTCTGGAAGGGTAGGAACGCGGTTGTATTTGATGGGGCTTCGCCCTCGGCTACAAAGGTCATTTTTAAAATTGAGAGTGAGAGCAAATCATGGAAGCTAGAGCTAGCAGGGATATTGAAGGGAGAATACTCTAACTTCCCGGCTATGCTGACTAGGTGGGCTAGGGCGAGTAGTTAAGTGTGTCAGCGTGGCCTTTAGGCCGTGTGGTGGTGCCGTGGTGGAGTGGTGCTTGTAACTACTTGTAGAACCTTGGCCGACGGGGCTCTTTTCCTCATCTCCTTTTTAATATATGATACACATGCTTGTGCGTATTTAAAAAAAAAGAATTTTCTTGCATGTGAATGGTCAACACTAATTAAAACATAGACTCGCACACTCACACCACCACAGACATGCACTCACACTGTGTCTAATCAAGATCCGGTCGGAGTTGCAGAACTTCAAGATTAACAAAGTGACTGCGGGCACCTCGCGATCGACGGCAACATCGCCTCCCGCTAAAAGAATAATCTGCATTGCGCAAATTAAGAATCACCATTTTTGGAGAAAACAAGATTGATTATGTACACTATGAATGTGCCAAAGTTTTTGTGGAGTGAAGTGGTTATGACTGCTACCTACTTTGGAGTATCTCATCAGCTATACTGTGCCATCAAAAGTGGGATGAAGACTCCAATATGAAATGGTCTTTGTTTAGGAATGAGTTCATTGTTTATTGTACCTGCTTTCTTAGAGACTACATTCCTTCAGAGTAGGAAAATTCAATTGGTCCCAGTTTTGTTAAGTGTGTATTCAGTAGGTACTCATCTCGACAAAAAGCTAGTGAGCGATGGACTTCCGTTAATATTGTTGACGAGAAATTCATTGATCCTATACACGAAGCTATACATACAATTCAGGTGTTTAATCGAGCGATGAGGAGATCCATTCATAGACTTTAGAGACCATGGAGACAACAATGTACCTAGGTTCAAGCCCTCCTGGCAAGTATAATTAGCAGCCCAGCATCCCGTAAAATGTATATTGATGTGAGTTTACATGCTACAAGAACTAGTTTGTGTGTGCGAAATAGGTCTTGCAGTGTAGTCTTCTTCTTTTAATTTGAGTCTACATGTCTTCTATAGAGGCAGCTTGTCTTGGCAGTCAAAGCTTTGGCTCCTTCTCCAAGTAGTTCTAATGGGGTGTGCCTCCTTAATTTAAAGTAATGTTTCCTTGATTGATTTATGCTACATATACTTATAGGGTATTTACCTTATGTGATTTGAGTTCTTGCCTAGAATATGGCAAATATTATCACTTTTCTGTACTAGCATTTAGTATTTACCAGCAAGCCTGACAACAGTAAGTGGAATTAAGGTTGTAAGAGGAAAACTAAAACCAAGCCAGGGAAGTCTCTAAAAAACTATGTTGGGACCAAGTTTTTAAGACTAGTTAGGTCATTTTTTAAGCCTGGTGAGATTTCCCAACTAAGTTTTTATGCCTTGCCAGGTCCTCTCAATTCGGTGAGACAATTTACTTGGGGCCCATGAGAGGTTTCACGAGTTGCTAAGAGATCTTACTTGAGATCCAAATTTTCCATTGATTTCAATCCCATGAAATGTGTTATTTGTTTCAGTGACAACCATGGCATACATCTAATTCTTCAAGAAAATGCATGTGTTTTTTTACACATTGTTGCGTTTTCAATTCGTGTAGGATTCAACATGCCATGACGTACAATTCCTATTTTTTTCTCATGTTCCCACATTTTAGAAATCTTGTAACCAAAGAGGACCTAACTAATTTTGCTTGACACCGGTTTCCAATACTTGAATCTATGCAATATCAGTTTTTGGATACCCCCCCCCTTGATCCAGTCAAAAGGCACCCGTTGACTGAATTTGTGTCGACTTAGTATCTCAATGGTGCTCATAGGGTAGTGTGTGCATGTGTGCGATTAAAAAGATGGGTATATGTGCGTGTATGTTAGTATTGTACTGTGTAAAAAAAGGCATGATGGAGTGGCATAGGTGGAGGGTTCTCATCTTGATTCACTCCGAGTGTGCATTGCGACTCTTGGATTAACTGTCAGTATACTCCACTCTATAAGCGCCAAGCCACACCTTGCTTCGCTTTCCCATGTACGTACCTCAGAAAATCCCGAGCTCTTCTACTTAATGTGTGGAAATCCAAAAATTATGTTCCTCTTAATGCCCCATTCCCATCGACAAACAGAGGGACCTTTGGGTCGTCTATCTAAGCGACGGCCTAAGGTGCTCGGGAAATGACTTTCTCCAAGGATAGCATAAAAATAATCTCGAGATCCGTATTCCAGTGTGTTCTCCCTCCATAGTCGGGGAGAGTGATTTATCTGCCGTCTAATCCAAGAATATGAGCCTATCCGAACAACTACACAAGCCATCGAGGAAATGCCCGTTCTGTGACTAGGAAAGATCTCAAACTTGATATTCATAACCATCAGGATAAAAAGAATCCATGTACACTCGCATTGCACAATATTATCAAAACTTCAGGTATGTTGATTACCGAGATTTTTTTTTTTGATAAAAGAAGGGCTTCCCCCTTTCGATTTTCATTAATGAAAACCAAAGCATCCAAAGGAAACAGGCTACGATAGGAAGCAAACGCGACAATCTACCATGTTCCTCTCTCTCAACTCCACCCAAACCTCAACAGGAAGGCCTGTCAGAGCTAAGTGACAAGAAACACATCTACATCGATCATGACGTCTCCTTACACATCCACTGTATCCAAGTCCGGACATCAACATTTATCTTATAGACTCCAAAAGACAAACTACTAGAGAAAAATAGCAACAATGAAGAACTTGCAGCTACAACAGGTAGAAGGTTTTCTCTGCTCATCCTTCCAGTCGCGCCACGTTGATCCTCCACCCATGCAATGTTACATATACTTCACTTGCTACTCGTTCTAGCAGTTTTGCTCCCAGATCCAGTGCCCCTTTTTGTTGCTCCTTTGTCTGCAAAATAGACCAGTCCACAATAATCCAGCTACTCACTAGTTTGATCAAAACAACAGGGTCCGTCACCCTTTTATTCTCAAAAATTATCCCATTTCTACATTTCCATATAGCCCATAATAAAGCAGAGATCCCAACCATAACTAGCTTTTTATCATTTTTCTTAAACCTATCTAACCATCCCCCCAAGCATTCCCGAATTTATGAAGGAATTGTCCTCAAACCTACAGAACATTTCGCCAAACTCCAAATCAGAGAAGCCACCGAGCAAGTGAAGAATAAATGGTCCACTGACTCATCTTTTCCACAAAATACACATTTTTTATCCCCTCCCCTCCCTCTTTTGAGTAGTGAGTCTCTGGTCAATATCCTCTTCCTATTTACCAGCCACAGAAAAATCTTTATTTTAGCTGGGACTTTAGTTTTCCACAAGACTTTCTGTGGGAATCTAAGGCCAGAGTATATAGTGATTTGACAGAGAATTTGTGGTCAGCAGTGAGTGTCCAGATTATTTCATCCTTTCCTTCTCTCATTTCAACCTCTTCACATCTACTTTATAGATTATTCCATAAACCTAGAGTTTCACCATACAAAGTCCTTCTAAATCTGAACCCATGCCAACCCCTCAGTTGGGCCT
The DNA here is from genome assembly GCF_003073215.2 of Triticum urartu. Classification (NCBI taxonomy): domain Eukaryota; kingdom Viridiplantae; phylum Streptophyta; class Magnoliopsida; order Poales; family Poaceae; genus Triticum; species Triticum urartu. The sequence goes on along the minus strand of NC_053023.1, from coordinate 686,952,885 downwards.
CGGCCACTGTTATGTTCTGATCAAAACAAGTATCATATAGTCTGGGGTAGGCTTCTTTAGGTGGTTTCTCATCCACCCATATATCTTGTACGAACCTAGTGTTTTCACCATTTCCCAGTTTCCTTTTCACAATTCTGTAGAAAACCTCTTTCACCTCCATCAGACTAGCCCAGAACTGAGAATCTCCAGTTTTCCTAGTAGCCCTAGATAGGCATCCATTTCCCCCATATTTCCTAAACATCACATCTTTCCATAGCCCCTCCTCTGTCTCCATTTTTCAAAACCATTTAGCTAGCACTGAAATGTTCATTAACTCCAAATTTCAAATTCCTAGGCCTCCCACCTCCTTGGGTAAGCAACATGTCTTCCAGTTTACTAAATGCCATTTCTTAACATTTTCATCTTCTTGCCATACCAATCTAGCTCTGGAAAAAACAGCTTTCTTAATTACCCCTTTGGGGATAGCATAAAATGACATCGCTGGACCAAAAGCTCGTAGCTCGCGAGCTTAATGAATGCTCGATAGTTCGGCTCATTAAGCTCGTAGCTCGTTTCTTAATGAACAGAGCCAATCATTGATTTCAGCTCGTTAAGCTTAACGAGTTTATCGAGCGAGCTAACGAGTTTCACGAGTAGCTCATTAAGCTCGTTAGTAACAACACAACACATATTTTCATCTTACATGACAAACTTTTTGTAGCACCTCAGCGCATCTATTCAATCTAATCGACATGTGAGGCAACAAACTACTGGAATTTTTTTGTAGTCACCATATTTCATATTGAAAACCACACATACACATTCATCATGTATATTTTAACACATCATAATCTGTTAACGAGCGCTCGCGAGCGCTCACGAGCTTAACAAGCTTCAAACAAGCCGAGCCGAGCAGGGTTTTCTGCTCGTTAATATTAATGAGCTTAACGAGCCGAGCCTTAATAAGAACGAGCTTAATGAGTACGAGCTTAACGAGTCGAGTTGCTCATTAGTCCACGAAGAGTGGGATGTTTGTCAAACAAGCTTGAACCATGCTGCCTGCTATAGAGCCCAACAATTTCCCTTGCCAATAGCTACATCTTTTTCAATTTTTTCAGTCACACACCTTCATTGTGTTTTTCTAATTCCGGAGTCAGCTACACGCATTCCTAAATATTTTATGGGTATAGTGCCCCTTTTGCAAGTCAGGATTCCCTGGCGGACCTGTTGTTTGTGTTGGAAATATGCCCTAGAGGCAATAATAAAATGGTTATTATTGTATTTCCTTGTTCATAATAATCGTTTATTATCCATGCTAGAATTGTATTGATAGGAAACTCAGATACATGTGTGGATACATAGACCACACCATGTCCCTAGTAAGCCTCTAGTTGACTAGCTCATTGATCAATAGATGGTTACGGTTTCCTGACCATGGACATTGGATGTCATTGATAACGGGATCACATCATTAGGAGAATGATGTGATGGACAAGACCCAATCCTAAGCCTAGCACAAGATCGTGTAGTTCGTATGCTAAAGCTTTTCTAATGTCAAGTATCATTTCCTTAGACCATGAGATTGTGCAACTCCCGGGTACCGTAGGAATGCTTTGGGTGTACCAAACATCACAACGTAATTGGGTGGCTATAAAGGTGCACTGCGGGTATCTCCGAAAGTGTCTGTTGGGTTGGCATGAATCGAGACTGGGATTTGTCACTCCGTGTGACGGAGAGGTATCTCTGGGCCCACTCGGTAGGACATCATCATAATGTGCACAATGTGACCAAGGAGTTGATCACGGGGTGATGTGTTACGGAACGAGTAAAGAGACTTGCATGTAACAAGATTGAACAAGGTATCGGGATACCGACGATCGAATCTCGGGCAAGTGCTATATCGATAGACAAAGGGAATCGTATATGGGATTGATCGAATCCTTGACATCGTGGTTCATCCGATGAGATCATCGTGGAACATGTGGGAGCCAACATGGGTATCCAGATCCCGCTGTTGGTTATTGACCAGAGAGATGTCTCGGTCATGTCTGCATGATTCCCGAGCCCGTAGGGTCTACACACTTAAGGTTCGATGACGCTAGGGTTATAGGGAAAGTATGTACGCGGTTACCGAATGTTGTTCGGAGTCCCGGATGAGATCCCGGACATCACGAGGAGTTCCGGAATGGTCCGGAGTTAATGATTTATATATGGAAAGTTGTTGTTCGGGTTCGAGGAAAAGTTCGGTTTTTTCGGTATTGTATCGGGAAGCTTCCGGAAGGTTCCGGAGGATTCCGGAGGGGTCCGGAGGTCCAGAAAATGTTCCACCACGTCCAATACAGCAGCATGGGCTGTAGGGGGGCTCCCTAGCCTTAATGGGCCAGGGGCACCAGCCCCCCCAAGGCCCATGCGCATGGGAGAGGGGAAACCCTAAGGGGGAGGGCCTCCACTTGACATGGGAGGCACTCCTCCCCCCTTGGCCGCCGCCCCAACCCTAGATGGGATCTAGGGGGGCCGGCCCCCCCTCTCCCCCCACCTATAAATAGTGGAGGTGCGGGAGGGAGGCCAGACCCTTGCACTTGGCGCAGCCCCCTTGTCGGTGTCAAAACCGGCGGATCTCGGGTAGGGGGTCCCGAACTGTGCGTCTAGGCCGGATGGTAACAGGAGGCAGGGAACACGATGTTTTACCCAGGTTTGGGCCCTCTTGATGGAGGTAAAACCCTATGTCCTACTTGATTAATATTGATAATATGGGTAGTACAAGAGTAGATCTACCACGAGATCAAGGAGGCTAAACCCTAGAAGCTAGCCTATGGTATGATTGTTGTATATGGAGTTGATTGCCTACGGACTACAACCCTCCGGTTTATATAGACACCGGATAGGGTTAGGGTTACATAGAGTCGGTTACAATGGTAGGAGATCTTGAATATCCGCATCGCCAAGCTTGCCTTCCACGCCAAGGAAAGTCCCATCCGGACACGGGACGAAGTCTTCAATCTTGTATCTTCATAGTCCAGGAGTCCGGCTGAAGGTATAGTCCGGCTATCCGAACACCCCCTAATCCAGGAGTCCCTAAGTAGCCCCCGAACCAGGCTTCAATGACGACGAGTCCGGCGCGCAGATTGTTCGGCATTGCAAGGCGGGTTCTTCTCCAAATCTTGTGTACTTGTAGGAATAATGTCCGATTTTTGTAATGTAGTGCTCCTCGGCTTCCACGCCCAATAATGGCCGTCCTCCACATGTCAAACGAATGCGAAAAGCCGGGGCGTTTTTACACCCACACCCCTAGCCGTATAAACGAGCCGCCTATTTAACGGGATGGGGATTTAGGTCCAAACCACATCTTCTCCTTTCCGCGAGTTATCATCAGAGCGCTTCCAGCAAAGGTCCATTCCAACATGACCAGCCGTCGCAGCTCCTCCCCTCGCCCCTCCGGTCCCAAACCCGGGGACTGGGAGAGTTGCACCATCCCGCATAGCGAGTTAGTGTCGCTTCAGGCCAAGGGATTTCTCCCTCAGGCATACATGGTCCCGGTCCGAGCCGGTCTCGCCACCTACAATGGCGGAAAACAAGCGGAGAGCACCCCCAATCCTTCTAAAGGAGAGCGGGTGTGCCTCGTCCCCTATCTAATAAGGGGACTGGGATTCCCAATTCATCCATTTCTCCGCGGGCTTCTGGAGTTCTACGGCCTCCAGCTGCACAATCTCACGCCCGCCTCCGTATTGCATATTGCGGGTTTCGTCGCCCTTTGCGAGCTCTTTTTAGGTGTTGAGGCTCATTTCGTGCTGTGGAAGAGGTTATTCTGCCTGGTGCCCCGTTCTCAGGAGGGGTCTATATACCAAGTGGGCGGAGCCGAAATATGGCGCATCGCCGGGACCGGATACCTATCCGGAACCCCAAAGAAGGTGTCCGAGGACTGGCCTTCGGAATGGTTTTACATAGATGACGTCCCGCTACCGGACCCTATCCGGGTCGGTCTCCCTGAGTTCAACAGTGCTCCATTGAAGAAACGCTTGAGCTGGCGTTCGCGGAGCTCTCAGAGAGAAAGCGACAGAGACGTCCTTTACCTGATGGGCCGGATAAGACTGTTGGCTCATTCCGGACTAACCATGATTGGAGTCATGGCCGCATGTATTATGCGGGGGGTGCAGCCGCTTCACTATAGAGGCCACCCCATGTGGGATTTCAACGGGGAGGATGACACCACACATTACGGTCGTAAGGGCCGGCCTCAGCCGCCGCCTTAATAAAGATCTTATCCTCTTTGTACAAGGGAGAAAAGGAGGAATTCCTCCGCGTCAACCCGCGGGCCGGATTCAGTATGTACGATCCTCCAAGTTGGGTAAGTGAACAATTGCGCTTGCCCGTTTGTTTTATACTCCCATGGTTAGATAGGTAGTCTAACGACTTCAATGCAGGAACTGCGACAGGAGGTAAAGGATATAAACAGCCGCCCTCCACAGCCCGAGGACCCAGAACGGTCCCTCAATCCGGACTCCAAAGAGGATCCGGACATATCGGTGGAGCTTATTGATGGGGTGTTCCATCAGCTAAGCAAGGACAATACCTTGGTAGTCATTACGGCGGATTACCCAGGGTTAATCCCGGCCTCCCAGGTGACAGAAACCGGGGTCTTATTCCCTTGAAAGAGATTCCACCCTCACGTAGCCCGGTGTTTCTGACGACAGCCGTGTTTTGCAGGGGAGATTTCCGAGGCAGGAGGCCGAACCTGCGGCGGCTAGCCAACGAGGGGCCGCAGGGCCCCGTGGGGCAAAAAGGAATGTAGTCCGGACTGAGATGCCGGCGCAAAGGTATAGTGCACCCTTTGTTTCCCTGGAGTTATTCTGTCAGGGCATATTAACGTTCGTGCTATCTTCAGAACGAAGAGACCTCGCCGGACTACATCCGGAGAGGTTGCCAATCGCGCCTCGACCAGCCAGGCTCCAACGTCTGGCCAGGAAGCGGAGGCGAGCACAAGGCGCGCACCGGACGCTCCTCCGATAGAGGATGCGGACAGGCTGTCTGCGATAAATTCTAAAGAGGAGAGTGCCATGAACCACAGGCATCGCCGGACAATTCTACGCGATGCTTGTTTCTCCCAAGAGGCTTTAGATGCCTTTAATTCGGGAGATGCTTACCTCCGTGCCGCTCAAAATGGTTTAGCCAGAGCCATGGAGCAGTATGTAAAAGACATACGGGTAAGAAAATTTTGGTTAAATATATATATATATATATATATATATATATATATGCCAGTAGCCCCCTAGACTTGAAGCAGTTAGAGCAACTTATTTAAGGATCATGTAATATGTAGCTTCTTACAGAGAAGAATACCGTACTGTCCCAGGAGCTGGAAAAGTGCAAGGCCCAACTAGAGGCCGCACTAGCCGCAGCAGGGGAGCCCAAAGAGACCCCCTCAGGTAAGATACACTTCAAAAGATTAGTATTGTGCGGGGTGGGTGCAAAACTGACAAATCATTTTGCAGATGGCGCCAGGCTCGATCCGGACAAGCAACAACTCTTACGCCGGCTAAAGGCCGGTGAGAGTACGTTGGCAGAGGTGAGGCGAGAGAAGAATGATCTTCAGGATGCCAACACCAAGCTGGACGTCGAACTTAAAGATGTTCGTGGCCAGCTGTCGGACTCCATGAAGGAGAATCAGCGGCTTCGATGGAGCATTTTTAGTAAGTGCTTGAATGAACTTTGAAAAAAGAGTTCGGCGAGGAAGTCGACTAACAGAGTAATGTCTGTAGGTATGCTCACAGGTCGTCCTGCAGAGGAGATGCCCAGTTCTACGGGTGACCTTCTTCCCGAACTCTTGCAACTGCACGAGCGAATTCGGCAGGCGATGCGGGGTATTGCCCAAGCCTTATGGCCTGCCCACTCCGTGCCCGAGGGCCTTGGAGAGCTTGCGGAGAAGCTGAAGGGAGCTCCAAACCACATGGCCGAGGTCGGACCAGTGGGGCCTGACGGGAAGGAGATCCCTGTAAGCTTAGTATACGGCCAAGTAGAGTTGGCCGCGAAGTATTCCTAGCAGGACTGTAAATTAGACAGCCTATTAGATGGTATAGAAGAGGAATACAATCAGTCAGAATGACTGTGTAATTTTGAATTGACACGTGTAATGCCTTCTAGCCGGATTGTAGATCGTTTGTCGTTGCCGACCTTTTCGCTTCAACCTCGGGACCTGACGGTCCGGAGTGTGTCCGAATACCCTAGCGGTTATATAAGAACCGGGGTATGCGTGGAGACCAGGCGTAGGGGTCATCAGTGCTTTATCAGACAAGTGCCCAACTAGTTATGTTATATTACATGGTTAGTAAGAAACATCTTCCAGAGAGAATAGTTCCGTTAAGGGTTCCTTTCGCTGGGAGGCATGCCCTAAGGTGCATGTCCGGACTGCGTGAAGAGACGCAGAAAAAAAAAGCATCTGGGGGCGCATAAAATGAGTAAAAAGATCATCTTTTATTTCACCGACCGAATATTCCCTTAAGAACGCTAGCTTTCGGCTTCACCCAGTCTGAGGTACACATCCGACTGACCCGACAGTAACAATCGCAGAGGTGCTCCCTTTACCGCCTAGCCGAACAATCGGGAACGTAGGGGTAAGCACAGGAGCCAGGCAACCCAGCTTGGCCAAAACTTAAGTCATATCGATGCATATAATGGTGAAGAAAAAAGGTACATGTGGAAGTTTGACGCATGTGTTGGGCGTGAAGCCCGTATAAATAAGCTTCTATTAAAGAAGCCCCCAGGTTTAATGAGCGCGAGTGACGCGTCACTAGATGCGCCTTTAAGGGCTACGAAAGAAAAAAAATGGGAAGGAGAGAAATGTAAGACAGAAAAATACAAAAAGGGATGGACAGAGGAAGGAGACGAACACAGAGTCCGGCGCTAGGCATAGAATCTTCGGAGACGGGTGGCGTTCCACGGGTTCGGCTCGAGTCGGTTGTTCGACGCATCTCGCAGGCGGTACGCCCCACCAGTCAGGACTTGGTCGATTATGAATGGACCTTCCCACTTGGGCTTGAGTTTGTCCTTTTTCTTATCCGGCAGGCGTAGAACTAGTTCGCCAACATTGTAATTTTTGGCCCGTACTTCTCTGCTTTGATATCTTCGGGCCTGCTGTTGATAAAATGCGGAACGGGCTTTTGCCACATCGCGCTCCTCCTCCAAGGCGTCCAAGTTGTCCTGCCGATCGAGCTCGGCTTCTCTTTCTTCGTACACGCACACTCTAGGTGAGTCATGAATTATGTCGCAGGGCAGAACTGCTTCTGCGCCGTACACCATAAAAAATGGTGTGTACCCGGTGGTGCGATTTGGCATGGTTTGCAGCCCCCATAGCACAGAGTCGAGCTCCTCTACCCAGTGCGTGTTAGATTCCTTGAGGGACCGCACCAGTCTGGGTTTAATGCCGCTCATGATAAGACCATTTGCACGTTCGACCTGGCCATTGGTTTGTGGGTGATAGACGGACGCATAATCGAGCTTGATGCCCATGTTTTTGCACCAGAGTTTTACCTCGTCGGCGGTAAAGTTTGTACCGTTGTCGGTTATGATGCTGTGGGGGACGCCATAACGGTGTACAACCCCGGATATGAAGTCTATCACAGGTCCGGATTCGCCCGTTTTAACAGGCTTGGCTTCTATCCATTTGGTAAACTTATCCACCATGACCAGTAAGTATTTTTTCCTATGGGTTCCACCTTTAAGGGGTCCGACCATGTCAAGCCCCCAGACCGCAAAAGGCCAGGTGATGGGTATAGTTTGGAGTGCGGTGGGTGGCATATGGCTTTGGTTGGCAAAAAGTTGGCAACCAGCGCATCGTTGGACTAAGTCCTGAGCGTCTGCTCGGGCCGTCGGCCAGTAAAAGCCTGTACGGAAAGCCTTGCTAACAAGGGACCGAGCAGCGGCGTGGTGACCACCGAGTCCGACATGAATTTCAGCCAAGAGGTTCCGCCCTTCCTCTGCGGAGATGCACCTTTGAAGGACTCCGGTAGTGCTTTTCTTATAAAGTTCTCCCTCATTTTGGTCCTCCGGGAGTTCCTGCCTAGTAAGGTAGGCTAGGAATGGTTCTGTCCACGGGGCGATAACCGCCATTATTACGTGGGCTGAAGGTGTAATTTAGTTGGCAGAGCCTCCGATTGTGTCAGATTGTTCGGCGTCGAGTGGTGCGGCTGGGTTCGGGCTGTTATGTAAGGGTTCCCCCTCCCATGCTACGGATGGCTTGAACAATCTTTCCAAAAAGACGTTGGGGGGGACTGCATCGCGTTTTGCTCCGATGCATGCTAGGACGTCCGCCGCTTGATTGTTTTCTCGGGCTATATGGTGAAACTCCAGCCCTTCGAACCGAGCTAACATTTTTAGGACGGCGTCGCGGTAAGCTGCCATTTTTGGGTCCTTGGCATCGAAGTCTCCATTTATTTGGTATATCGCGAGGTTTGAATCCCCGCGTACCTCTAGGCGCTGGATACCCATGGATACTGCTATCCGGAGGCCATGTAGGAGGGCCTCATATTCGGCTGCATTGTTGGAATCCGTGTACATGATCTGGAGCACATATTGGACTGTGTCTCCTGTGGGGGACGTCAGGACGACGCCACCCCCAGTCCAGCCAACATTTTGGAGCCGTCGAAATGCATAATCCAGTTTGAATATGTGCCGTACTCTTTAGGGAGCTCGGCCTCCGTCCATTCTGCGACGAAGTCGGCCAAAACTTGTGATTTAATAGCTCGCCGTGGCTTATAGGTTATATCGAACAGGAGAAGCTCGATGGCCCATTTTGCAATCCGGCCCATTGCATCGCGGTTGTTGATAATATCGTTTAGTGGCACTTCCGAGGCTACTGTTATGGAACACTCTTGAAAGTAGTGTCGTAGATTCTGGGATGCCATGAATACCGCATATGCAATCTTTTGATAATGTGGGTACCGTGATTTGCATGGAATGAGGACAGTGGACACGTAGTAGACCGGCCTTTGAAGGGGGAATTTGTGTCCGTCCGTTTCCCGCTCGACAACGAGCACTACGCTGACAACTTGGTTTGTTGCTGCAATGTACAATAACATTGGTTCGCCGGAGGTTGGCGCGGCCAGGACTGGGTTTGTTGCCAATATGGATTTTATTTCATCAAGTCCGGCCATGGTGGCATCCGTCCACTCGAAGTGTTCGGTGCGCCGAAGGAGGCGATAAAGGGGTAGTGCCTTTTCTCCCAAGCGGGAGATGAAGCGGCTTAATGCCGCCACGCACCCGGTTAATTTTCGTATTTTCTTAAGGTCCTTTGGGACATCCAATTGTGACAAAGCTCGGATCTTGTCTGGGTTTGCTTCAATTCCTCTACCAGATACAATGAAGCCTAAGAGCTTTCCGGCTGGAACGCCGAAGACGCATTTTTCTGGGTTGAGCTTGATGTCATATTTTCGGAGGTTATCAAATGTAAGCCTCAAGTCGTTTACTAGGCATTCAACATGTCTTGATTTGACGACCACATCGTCTACATACGCCTCCACTGTTTTGCCGATCTGGTTTGCCAGACATGTCTGGATCATGCGCTGATATGTTGCGCCGGCGTTTTTCAGCCCGAAGGGCATTGTTTTGAAGCAGAATGGGCCGTATGGTGTGATGAATGCTGTTGCAGCTTGGTCTGATTCTACCATCTTGATTTGATGGTAACCGGAGTATGCGTCGAGGAAACACAACAAATCGTGTCCTGCGGCGGCATCGATAATTTGATCGATACGGGGGAGGGGGAAGGGATCCTTTGGGCAAGCCTTATTAAGGTCTTTAAAATCGACACACAGGCGCCAGGATTTGTCCTTCTTTGGCACCATCACCAGGTTTGCTAGCCAGTCCGGATGTTTTATGTCTCTGATGAATCCGGCCTCTAATAGCTTGGCTAGCTCCTCTCCCATAGCCTGTCTCTTGGGTTCGGAAAAATGCTGAAGGGCTTGTTTGACAGGTTTACATCCTTTTAGGATGTTTAAGCTGTGTTCGGCCAGCCTGCGTGGGATCCCTGGCATGTCTGAAGGGTGCCAGGCGAAGATGTCCCAGTTCTCTCGTAGGAACTCTCGCAGTGCGGCGTCTGCGTCAGGGTTCAGTCGTGCCCCGATGGAAGCTGCTTTATTGGGGTCCGTTGGATGGACCTGGAATTTGACTATTTCGTCAGCTGGCTTGAAGGGTGTGGATTTGGATCTCTTATCGAGTATCACATCATCCCTGTTAACCGTGGAGCGCAGCGCAGTCAGTTCCTCGGCCGCTAAGGCTTCGGATAGTGCCTCCGTCTTGTGTTCAGCGTGGAGTGCTATGTCTGGATCACTAGCTAGAGTGATAATTCCATTTGGCCCGGGCATCTTAAGCTTCATGTACCCGTAATGGGGTATTGCTTGGAAGATTGTGAATGCTTCCCGCCCTAGTAAAGCGTGATATCCGCTCTTAAACGGGGCCACCTGAAACGTGACTTCTTCGGACCTGTAATTATCCGGCGTGCCGAACACCACATCTAGTGTGATTTTTCCTGTGCAGCGCGCTTCCCGACTGGGGATTATTCCTCTAAAGGTTGTGCTGCTTCGCTCGACGCGGTTCCAGTCTATTTCCATTTTTTTGAAGAGTTTCCTCATAAATGAGGTTCAGTCCGCTGCCTCCATCCATGAGCACCTTGGTGAGGCGAAAGCCGTCCACTATGGGACTGAGGACCAATGCGGCTGGTGCTCGGGCTGTTCGGAATCTAGGTTCATCACTTGCGTTGAAGGTAATGGCAGTGTCGCTCCATGGATTTATTGTTGCAACTTGATAGACTTCGACGAGGCTGCGGAGTGTTCTTTTTCGCACATTGTTTGATGCAAAAGTCTCGAAGACTGTGAGAATGGTACTGGTGTCCTTGGGCTGGCTTTCTGCGGCCTCCGGAATTAAGAGGTCCTCGTCGATTTTGGCCACCTGCCGGAGTATCCAACATGCTCTAAGGCTGTGAGTTGGTGTGGCGTCCTCTGTACTGTGAATTCTACAGGGTCCATCAAGCCATCTTTCTAGTACGGTTCCATGCCCTATAGAGGATTTTGGCTTTTTGGTGTTTATCTCGGGTGTCCTGTAATGATGCACCCTCTTAGTTCGGACGGGATTACTATTCAAGGCCAGATTATCCCAAAAATTTATTTCGGTTTTCCAGGCGCTTTCCATTGCACAGTATTTTTGTACTATGGACGCCAAGTCAGCGAAGCGTGTGATATCACGACGACTTACGGCGTTAAGGATTCCCTTGTCCGTGCAATTACTGCAGAAAATTGAGATTGCGTCTTCCCCGCGGCAATCCTTTATCCTATTCATAACCAGGAGGAATCTGGCCCAGTAATGATGTACTGTTTCCTCGGGCCTCTGCCTGATTTGGGAGAGATCGCTTATGATCGGGTGGGCGGGTGTCGTTGAATCTGAAAGCTCACCCAATCCAAGATTCGGAGGCTGAAGAGTTTCCGAACTCTGAAGTTCGGATTCTTGGATGTTGTCCAGTGAATCTGGCCTGTTGCCTGATCCTAAGCTCAGGTCTTGAGTTACATCTCCCCCTCCGCGGGTATCCGGCTTGGAGGGGTCGGGAATTCGGACGTAGCTAGTCCTTAAAATAGATGAGGGGTCGCCGCACTGCGTCTCTACCATGGCAACGTGGTGGGTGACTTAGGGAGAGTTAATTTCTCTTAGATCGGGTTTAAGCCCAACCTGGTCGTAATCCGTAGCGACACCCAGGGCGGCGATGCGATCCAAGAGCTCGTTTACGGAAGAGAGCTCCATTGGATCTAGCTGCTCGACGAGCTCCGAGCTGACGTGCAGGTTGCTTTTGATGACCCGAGAGGTCACCGTCGGCGCAACAGCCGAACAGGCGGTCATGAGGAAACCACCTAGCCGGAGGGTTTGGCCGACAGCCAAGGCTCCCTTAGCAACGGTGCCGTCTTCAAAGACGGGAGGAGGCATCCTTCCTGATTGTGACGGCACAGAGGAACTCTCAATGAAAGCACCAATGTCGGTGTCAAAACTGGCAGATCTCGGGTAGGGGGTCCCGAACTGTGCGTCTAGGCCGGATGGTAACAGGAGGCAGGGAACACGATGTTTTACCCAGGTTCGAGCCCTCTTGATGGAGGTAAAACCCTATGTCCTGCTTGATTAATATTGATGATATGGGTAGTACAAGAGTAGATCTACCACGAGATCAAGGAGGCTAAACCCTAGAAGCTAGCCTATGGTATGATTGTTGTATATGGAGTTGATTGCCTACGGACTACAACCCTCCGGTTTATATAGACACCGGATAGGGTTAGGGTTACATAGAGTCGGTTACAATGGTAGGAGATCTTGAATATCCGCATCGCCAAGCTTGCCTTCCACGCCAAGGAAAGTCCCATCCGGACACGGGACGAAGTCTTCAATCTTGTATCTTCATAGTCTAGGAGTCCGGCTAAAGGTATAGTCCGGCTATCCGAACACCCCCTAATCCAGGACTCCCTCACCCCTCCCCTCCAATACCTTCTCCTCCTCGTGTCTTGCAGTGCTTGGCGAAGCCCTGCTGGCGTGACACACTCCTCCACCATCACCACGCCGTCGTGCTGCTGCTGGACGGAGTCTTCCTCAACCTCTCCCTCTCTCCTTGCTGGATCAAGGCGCGGAGACGTCACCGTGCTGTACGTGTGTTGAACGCGGAGGCGCCATTGTTCGGTGCTTAGATCGGAATCAACCACGATCTGAATCACCACGAGTACGACTACCTCATCCGCGTTCTTGCAATGCTTCCGCTTAGCAATCTACAAGGGTATGTAGATGCACTCTCCTTCCCCTTGTTGCTAGATTACTCCATAGATTGATCTTGGTGATGTGTAGAAAATTTTGAATTATTGCTACGTTACCCAACAGTTTGTCTCTAGCCTTCCCAAAGAGCATCATCTCACTTAAATGGAAGTATATTTTGAGCCCTGGCATCTGTTCAAAAGCTCCCAAGATAAACTTAAGGTTTTTAACATTGTCCACATCATCCTGCATTAAGAAGATTGTGTCATCTGCATATTGCAACATGTTTATCCCTTTATTATTTTCATACCCCGGGACCTCTTTCACCAATCCATGCTCCAAAGCATTACTCATGAGCACTGCCAACGCATTAGCAGCTAAGTCAACTAGGAGAGGTGACATGGCATCCCCTTGCCTCAGCCCTTTCCGTGTCTTAAAATATGGGCCAATTTGATCATTAACCTTCACCCCTACATGCCCCCCCCCTCATTGTCTCCATTACCCAATCACACCACTTGTCAGGAAAGCCTTTGAGGTTTAACATTTGGATTACAAAGGGCCATTTAATTTTATCATAAGCCTTTTCAAGATACACTTTAAAGATCACTTCATCCTCTTTCTTAGCATGAGAAGTATTCAAACCTCCATGTAAAATCACCACCCCTCCATTTTGTATCTCCCTTTGATAAATGCAGTTTGTGTTTTGGAAATAACAAGGGATACACATTTGGTTAGCATATTCATCAACACCTTGGTGATAATTTTAAAGCTAACATTAAGTAGACAAATAGGTCTAAACTTTTGTACTTGTTTATCCTCGGATGTTTTTGGGACCAAGGTAATAATCCAATAATTCAATATAGAAATGTTTCTATTCCCTTTGGAAAATTCCTCCACCATGGCCTTCAAACCCCACTTGACTAAATCCCAAAACTCCTCATAAAAATGAGCAGGGAATCCATCCGGGCCAAGGCTCTTGTTTTTCTTCATTCTAAACACCACCTCTTGTATCTCTTTTAGAGAAAAGTGTGTCATTAATATCTTCCTCTCTTCACTAATTTGTTTCATCTTTATTTCCTTCATGGAAATCTAGGTTTCTTCTGGATGGCCAAGAAAATCTTTGTAAAAATAGTAATATATTCCATTAATTTCTCCTCACCTTCCACCACCTCTCTTCTTGTTCCAAGGAAATGATTTTGTTTTTTTCTCCTTCTACTATTTACTTTTGCATGGTAGTATCTAGTGTTTGCATCCCCATATGTAATTTCTTTATTTTTGTATCTTTGGAGCCATTTCACTTCCTCCCGTATCATCACTCTTTTTAACAGCTCTTTTTATTCATTTCTATCTGCAGCCTTTTTATCAATCTCATCTAGTTGTTTTGTGATATAAATTTTAATTTTTCTATACCATGCATCAACATTTCTATTCCATCCTTTAGTTTTCTTCCTTAGGTTTCTTAGTCTAAGCTGCCATCTCTCTAGAATATCTCCTATATATCTTTCATTCCAGGTTTTATAGACTAACTCCTTGAAACCATCTCTCATAGCCCAAGCATTCTCATATCTAAAAATATGTTTGATATCTTGCTTACCCCTGTGTCCAAGAACGAAGAAGTGTGATCAGATACCTCTCTAGCAAATGCTTGTAATATTGTCAATGGGTATTTCTCTTCCCGGGCTGGGCACATTAACACCCTATCTAATTTCTCATAGGTGGTGTCATAAAAGTTTTTATCCCATGTAAATTTTCTCCCATTCAAAGGTAGTTCTCTCAGCCTAGCCTCCTGAATAATTGCATTGAACATAAAAGTCCAATGATCATCGTGGACAGGTTTATTTTTCTCTTTTTCGTTCCTGATAATGTTAAAATCTCCCCCTACCAAACAAGGTAAGGGGTTAATATGATATAATCTGGCTAGCTTAGCTAAAAAACCAGATTTCCCTTCTGCTTGAGCATTTCCATACACAGTTACCAAATTCCAATGCATTTTAACATTTTTATCATATACTAACATTCTCAAAAAGTATTCCCCTTTCTCTATGTGTTCTACATCAGATGTATCCTTATTTACACCCATCAATATTCCTCCAGACATCCCTCTAGGTGGGTTCCAACACCACTCATAATTTCTCCCTCCAAACAAATTGTGTAGTTCATTTTTGGAGAAATTATGTTTAATGGTTTCAGAAATCCCTAAAAAATCCAATCTATGATCAATAATCATCTCTCTCACATATCTTTTTTTAATCTTGCCCAATGCCTCTAGCATTCCAGAAATTCCTCTCATTTTTACTACCCCCAATTATTAACTATATTTTATCTAACTCAGCCCTCTTAATTCTATGCTAGTTAGAGGCTAATCATCCTTCTTTTCCTCTTTTTTCCTTCTCAAGACCCCCACCACCCCAACTGAGTGCTTCACATAGCTCAATGCTGGTCAGCATCTTTCCCATTTTTTCTTCCTTAGAAAATGGCTTATAGTTTCTTATATTGTTGTTCCTCCACCTCAGCATCAGAATGTTCCAGATCAGAACATAATTATTCAATATCCACATCTCAAGTATCAATATGCACTGGATTGTCAAGGGATTTGTCCTCCCTCCTATCAGTCTCCTCCCTCCAGCATCCTTTTTTGCTATGTTTTGAATGTATATATCTTTTCTAGCAATCACCATTGTCCTAATAATCTTTAAGTTTTTGTCAATCATTTCCATAGAGCATCCTAAATCAATACCAACTAAAGAACTAACATGAAGTAAAGAAGGATTGTTCATATTTGGATTTAGATTCTTACCATAATTGTCTCTTTCTTCAGCTCTGATTTTGCCATCTCCTCAACTTTTTGGTCCTCTTTTCCTTTATTTCTTAGACTTCTCTTCAACTCCACTTCTTTTTCTTCTTCACTTTTATCCAACATTCCAGCTCCATGAATTTCAGCCATTTTTTCTCCAAAAGTCCCTGTTGATTCCTGACTAGCATTATAATCAGTAGGCTCATTATACTTTATAGATTCATTGCCTTCTTTCCTCTCATGATTCTCTTTCTCAAAATCCTCAAATTCCATATTTGCCAGCTCCATTTCATATTGTTCTCGATTAGCTGCCTCCTGCAAAAGTTTCTAAATCTCTCCCTTGTTGATGTTCAATCATCCCCTCCAACTTTTTCTGTGTAAGCTCTAGCTCATTGATCCTTTTCTCAGTTTTGCTCCACAATGCATTGTGTCTGGCCTTGTCTTCTTCTAGGGTTTTGATCTTATTGAACATGATATCACTTTCTTTCTGCCATTTCCCTTTATCTGCCTTCATTTCTTTCTGCCACTGCCCCATAGTTTTTTCCATTGCAATCCTTATCATTTCATTCTTTATATCTATTTCCTCACTCTATCTTAGTGACAAGATACCCAACATCACCCCTTTTCTGCCTTTGTCATCCAGTTTGGTCTTCTTTCTTTTTTTCTTCCTCCTCCTCATTGTCTTCTAACTCACCAACATCACTTTTCCTCTTTTCTTCTTTGTACCATCCCGATTGAACTACCTTTTCCATTTAAGCTCCAATTCTAAACATCAACAAATCAGGGGATGTAATTTCCACATGTAAGGGCATTTTTCCTAGATAGCTGATGCCACACTTAACCCTCACTTTTTCTTCATTGATAATACGCATATCAACTTCCAAGACAGGCCTACTGCAGCAACCTCACACATACCCAAAAAATGTCTGAAGCAATTAGGCACTTTTTCAAACTTGACCCATGTAGTGTGCATTTTCCCAATTTCTTGATGATCAAGAGACCATGGCTGGACCTTAATCACTATTCTAGTCCCCAGCAGATTGAAGTCGTTGAATTTTCCAAATTTCACTAGTTTTGCTTTGTTAGGAAACCTCATCATGTAGCAATTTTTACCATATTCCTTCACTCTCCACTGCCATCCCTAGTCAAACATCTCCCCAAAGGCCTTCACCAGCTCTGTCTTATTAATCTGTTCATCTTTTATTATGACTACTCCTAAAGGGTTCATATGTTCAGCAATGAGCACATCCTTGTAACTCTGAACTAGCAGGATCCCCAAACCTTTAGCAGCATAGCCAACATATTTTGGCACCAGCTTCATTTGCTTCAACAGATTGCATTCCCCAATAATGTGCCACAAATTAGGTAGTGACTCACCCTACACTCTCTGGTTGAATGTCTGGGATCTTTATATTTGCCACAAACCTGCTTATTGAACCTGTCATTTTGCTTTCTTTCATCACCACCCATTTGTTGCCAAGGCCCTCTGCCAGTTTGCTTTCTGACTCCACTACTCATATCAGATTCAGTCCCTTTCTCTCCTTTTTGAGCATTCCTTTCAATACCAGTAGCCCTTTTTCTAGTTCTCCTCCACCACTTAGCCCTCCTTTCCCAAGAATCACCACTTCTTGTGTTCCACCTCCATTGCTCATCCCCTGAACCAATTGGGATAGCAAAGCAGCAAGCAATTGTTGTTGTTGCCTAGGATATGTACCAGCAGGCCCTTCATTTCCATTCCCACTATCCTTCTCTGTCAACTCCACCTCCTCTCTTTGCTTCTCCTCGCTTCAACCTACAATATCTTTATGCCCCCTTTCGCTTGCTATATCTGTCTTGCTCCAGATGCTTCTCCTGTGAAAACAACCCCATCACCAGCTCCTTCCAACACCATTACCAGCTCCAGCTCGTCCCCCTCCTCTTCCAAAGACATCTCTAGATCCCTCAACGAAGAAGGATATGTTCCTCTCTCCACCAAAGCCCCTGCCAACCTGATTGTTTCTTGCATCAAAATTGTGCACACGAAATGTAACCCATGCGGATGACATTACAAGACTACTACAAAATCCCCTTGCTATTTGCCTTTAGATAGGCGTCAAGACATCGTTTCTACTGAGTAACTCCCGACTTGCACGTCAATGTAATGGCAATAAAATGTACAAAAATGTACTACAATACTATAGAAATTAAACCATGTGTCATTAATGCACTCCTCCAAAATATTCCACGATGTGATTCCAGGGATTCAGTAGTGCTGCAATTTAGTGTTCTAGACCTA
The DNA here is from genome assembly GCF_003073215.2 of Triticum urartu. NCBI lineage: Eukaryota > Viridiplantae > Streptophyta > Magnoliopsida > Poales > Poaceae > Triticum > Triticum urartu. Next base: position 686,935,072 of record NC_053023.1, on the reverse strand, counting down.
AATTTGATCCCAGTCAATAGACACGTGGTTTTCAAACTGTAACTAGGTTGCCTTCGGCGGTTGCGACCCAGTTTGCTCATCGTGGCGAGGCCTGAAAGCAACACATAATAGATTTTTAGCATGGGGTCGGATTGCTAGGGATACAACTGAATATCAAAGGGAAAGTGTGAAGCATGTCAGGGCATCTCCAACGATAACCTGCAAAAATACTCCTGTATCCATTCGCGAATAGTGGGCCAGTCTGTGGACACGAATGTGGGAGGGCACTACCCAACGCTAGCCGGATACATTTTCATAACAACTAAAACTAACCGAACGAAATTTGATCAAACAAAGCCGGATTTCATATAAAAAAGCTAGATTTTCATATAAACCCGACGGATTTCATTACAATTACATCAAACTAAGCAGTGCTAGTCCGGCTTTGGAGGCACAATAATACCTAATCTAAATGGCTGACCACAGATCCCTTTGTCTTCCTCATGTCCGGCAGTCCGATCATCGGACTGGCGGGACCCCCGGTGGTATATGCTTTAGTGCAAAGGACGGCTCACTTCCCTGCCGCTCATCTGAGTGGAACGCCCAGCTGATGCTTCAGCGGGAGGGGAAGGCGGCACCTATGCTTCCATGGAGCCCACGTGGGATCAACGGAGGTCCTCGCAAGAGAAGAACTGGGCAAGACACCGGCTATGTACGCCGGCATCGCCTCGGCGATGGACTTCATGGAACCCAAGCGGCGGTGGCCCCCCATGTTCTACTTATCCTTGATGATGGTGACGGATGCGGAGGTGCTGGCCACCGACTCGTCGTTCTCCATGCACCCGGCTTCTCTCTCTACCTGCATGGCGTGGCCACAAGCACGGGAGGCGTGGTTGCAGTCACGAGAGCTGAAGTCACAGACACGGGAGGCGTGGTACGACATGGCGTCATCTAGACCATAGCGCTCCTCCTCCAGACCATCTAAGTCATCCTGCCGATCGAGCTCGGCTTCTTTCTCCTCATACATGCGGACTCGAGGTGAGTCATGGATAATGTCGCAGGGAAAGATGGCCCCTGCGCCGTACACCATAAAGAATGGTGTGTATCTGGTGGTGCGGTTGGGCATGGTCTGCAACCCCCAGAGTACGGAGTCAAGCTCCTCAACCCAGTGTTTATCCGACTCATGTAAGAATCGCACTAGTCTGGGTTTAATGCTGCTCATTATCAGGCCATTAGCCCGTTCGACTTGACCGTTTGTCTGAGGGTGATAGACGGAGGCGTAATCGATCTTGATGCCCAGATTAGTGCACCAGGTTTTTACTTTGTCGGCTATGAAGTTCGAGTCGTTATCGGTGATGATGCTGTGTGGGACACCATAACAGTGTACGACACCGGATATGAAATCTATCACTGGTCCGGCTTCGGCCGTTTTAACCGGCTTGGCCTCTATTCATTTAGTGAATGTATCCACCATGAACAATATATATTTTTTCTTGTGGCTTCCCCCTTTAAGGGGTCCGACCATGTCAAGCCCCCAGACCGCAAAGGGCTAAGTAATGGGGATTTTTTGTAGGGCGGTAGGCGGCATCTGGCTTTGGTTAGCGAAAAGTTGGCAGCCTACACAATGCTGGACGAGGTCTTGCGCATCTGCTTGGGCCGTAGGCCAGAAAAATCCTGTTCGGAAGGCCTTACTTATGAGGGCCCGAGCTGCGGCATGATGACCGCCAAGACCAGCATGAACTTCGGCCAAGAGCTGCCGCCCCTCTTCTTCGGAGATACACCTTTGAAGGACTCCGGTAGTACCTTTATTATAGAGCTCTCCTTCATGAACCTTGTAGGCTTTAGAGCCTCATTCTGGTCCTTGGGGAGCTCTCGCCTATTGAGGTAGGCCAGGAAGGGTTCGGTCCATGGAGCGATTATTGCCATGATTGCATGGGCCAATGGTGTTGGTTCGGTGGCCGAGTCCCCGATGATGTCGGGATTATGTTCGGCATCTGGGGGTATGATCGGATCCGGACTGGCGTTGCTGCTCTCGTCTTGCCATACCATGAATGGCTTGAAGAACCTTTCCACGAACGTGTTAGGTGGGACGGGGTCACGCTTAGCCCCCATACAAGCGAGGATGTCTGCTGCCTGATTGCTCTCTCGGGCCACATGATGGAACTCAAGCCCCTCAAACCGAGCTGATATTTTGAGTGTAGCGTTGTGATAAGCCGCCATCTTCGGATCTTTGGCATCAAAATCTCCATTTATTTGGGATATTGCGATGTTTGAATACCCGTGCACCTAAGGCGTTGAATGCCCATAGAGACGGCCATCCGAAGACCATGCAATAAGGCCTCGTATTCGGCTGCGTTATTAGAGTCCATACACAGTATTTGGAGCATGTAACGGACTGTGTCTCCTATAGGGGATGTCAGGACGACGCCGGCCCCAAGTCCGGCTAGCATTTTAGAGCCATGGAAGTGCATCACCTAGTTGGAATACGTGACGTACTCTTTAGGGAGTTCGGCGTCTGTCCATTCGACGACGAAGTCAGCCAACACCTGATATTTAATTGCTCGGCGTGGTTTGTACATTATTTCAAATGGTAAGATCTCAATAACCCATTTGGCAATCCGGCTGGTGGCGTCCGGGTTGTTTATAATATCATTGAGTGGTACTTCTGAAGCTACCATGATCGAGCACTCTTGAAAGTAGTGCCGCAGCTTGCGGGATGCCACAAAGACCACATATGCTATCTTATGATAATGCGGATATCGGGATTTGCATGGTGTAAGGACCGTCGATACGTAGTATACTGGCTTTTGGGTTGGGAATTTATGCCCCTCCTCTTTTGGTTCGACGACGAGCACAGCACTCACCACCTGGTGAGTTGCCGATATGTAGAGCAACATTGGTTTGCCGACGTTTGGTGCGGCCATGATGGGGTTGCTTGCTAGCAAAGCTTTTATTTCCTCCAGTCCGGCTGTTGCAGCGTCCGTCCACACGAAGTGGCCGGTGCGTCGGAGCAAGCGATACAATGGCAATGCCTTTTCTCCTAGTCTGGAGATAAAACGACTCAAGGCAAGACCTGCTTGAGGTCAGTTGGTGTGGCCAATTGTGACAGGTCCCGGATTTTGGCTAGGTTTGCTTCAATTCCTCTATTGGAGACAATAAACCCGAGCAGGAATGCCGAAAACACACTTTTTCGGATTGAGCCTTACATATTATGTTCGGAGGTTGTCGAATGTGAGGCGTAAGTCATCCACCAATGATTCAATATGCTTTGTTTTGATGAGTACGCCATCTACATATGCTTCCACAGTCTTGCCGATTTGCTTTTCCAGGCATGTTTGAATCATGCGTTGGTAAGTGGCGTCGGCGTGCTTGAGCCCGAAAGGCATAGTGTTGAAGCAAAAAGGCCCATACGGGGTGATGAATGCCGTGGCGGCTTGGTCGGATTCGTTCATCTTAATTTGATGGTATCCAGAGTATGCGTCAAGAAAACACAGTGAATCGTGGCCCGTGGTTGCATCAATAATTTGGTCGATGCGAGGTATTGGGAAGGGGTGCTTAGGGAAGGCCTTGTTAAGGTCTTTGAAATCGACACACAGGCGCCAGGATTTGTCCTTCTTTGGTACCATGACCTATTTTGCTAGCCAGTCTGGATGTTTGATCCCTCTGATAAACCCGGCTTCGAGTAGCTTGCCTAGCTCCTCCCCCATAGCATGTCGCTTGGGTTCAGAAAATTGTCAGAGCGTTTGCTTGACCGGCTTGTATCCCTTCACTATATTGAGGCTATGTTCAGCCAGCGCGTGTGGGATTCCTGTCATATCCGAGGGGTGCCAGGCGAAGATGTCCCAGTTCTCGCGCAAGAACGCGCGCAATGCGGCGTCGACCGTCGGGTCCAGCTGTGCCCCAATAGAAGCTATTTTCTTTGGATCCGTCGAGTGGACTTGAAATTTGACTATTTCGTCAGCTGGCTTGATAGAGGTGTATTTAGTCCTTTTATTAAGAATTACATCGTCCCTATCCACTGTGGAACGCAGAGCGGTGAGTTCCTTGGCCGCTAGGGCTTCGGACAGTGCCTCGAGGGCCAGGGATACGATTTTATTTTCGCCATGGAGTGCTATGTCCGGATCACTGGAAATAGTGATAACACCATTGGGCTCGGGCATTTTGAGCTTCATATACCCGTAATGAGGTATAGCTTGAAAGCGTGTGAATGCTTCTCGTCCTAACAGGGCATGATATCCGATGTTAAAAGGAGCCACTTGGAAGATTATCTCTTCGGACCTATAGTTTTCTGGTGTGCCGAATACCACATCTAGTTTAATTTTCCTTAAGCATCTTGCTTCCCTGCTGGGGATTATTCCCCTAAAGGATGTGTTGCTCTGCTCAATTTGACTCATGTCCATTTGCATTTTATTGAGCGTGTCCTCATAGATGAGGTTCAGCATGCTGCCACTGTCCATTAGCACTTTAGTGAGCCTAAAGCTGTCCACGATTTGGTTTAGGACCAAAGCGGCTGGTGCCCAGACTGAGCAGGACATTGGTTCGTCCACGGCATTGAAAGTGATCGCAATATTGTTCCCAGGGTTTATTGCTGCTATTTGGCAGCCTTCGGTGAGGTTGCGGAGTGACCTTTTGCGTTGATTATTTGATGAGAAGGTCTCGAAGACCGTGAATACTTTGAGATCGGTGTCCTCTGAAGAGTACTTCTCTGGGGTATTGTTGGTGAGGATACCCTCGCCGCTCTTGGCCACCTGCCGGAGTATCCAACATGCCCGTAGGCTATGTGTTGGCTCGGTATTTGGCGTCATGTGTATTTGATAGGGCCTATTGAGCCATTCCTCGAAGACAGTTCTATGTCCCGTAAAGGGCTTGGTTTTCTTGTCCACGGGATGATGATCAGGTGCCCCGTGAGGGTGCATCCTTTTTGCCCGCCGAGGAGATGGCTTAAAGGCCTGCGGTTCCCAGCGGGTTGTCTGATTGTTCCAGGCGCTTTCCATTGCGTAGTACTTATGTACTATGTGTGCCAAATCTGCAAATTGCAGTACGCGATGATGATTGAGGGCATTAAGGATTCCCTCGTCTGTATAGTTATTGTGAAATGCTGAAATTGCGTCGTCATCGCAGTAGTCTTTTATCTTGTTTTTAACAAGAAGGAATCTGGCCCAAAAGTGATGGACTATCTTCCGAAGCTGCTGCCGCACATACATTAGGTCGCATATGTCCGGAGGGCTGGAATTAATTGGAGAATATTACTTGTGGTGGGTGGGCGGGCTTAAATTCGCACCCTGGCCCATTGTGGGATCCGGAGTTTGAAGAATTTCCGAGGTTACCAGCCCAGGTTCCGGAGTGTCCGGAGAAAACGCAGGCGTAATGTCCGATTTTGTACTCGGAGGGCGGGTATCCGGTTTTCCAGGTTCGTAAATCCGAACGTAGTTTGTTCTCAACGTAGGAGAAGAGTTATTGTCAGCTTGTTCCTCCACAACCGCTACCTGATGGGTGATCGGTGGAGTTTTAATTTCTCTCTGGTCGGGTTTAAGCTTGATCCGATCATAGTCAGTTGAGACCCCCAGGGCAGCGATGCGATCTAGTAGCTCGTTCAAATACGATAGATCTGCCAGATCCATCTTGTCGGAGTATTCGGGGCTGATATGGAGAGGGTTTTCGGTGACTTGGGGGTTTCTTTCGGCTTAACGGCCGAATGGGCATCCATGGTGAAGCCGCCAAGCCGAAGGGTTTGCCCTGAAACTAAGGCTCCTCCGGAAGTGATACCGTCCTTGATGACAAGGCGAGCCATCGAGCCTTTCGATGACGGCACAGTGGAACTCTCAATGAAAGCACTAATGTCGGTGTCAAAACCGGCAGATCTCGGGTAGGGGGTCCCGAATTGTGCGTCTAAGGGTCGAAGGTAACAGGAGACAGGGACACCGTTTTTACCCAGGTTCGGGCCCTCTTGATGGAGGTAATACCCTACGCCCTGCTTGATTGACTTTGATGAGTATAGGGGTTACAAGAGTTGATCCACCACGAGATCGTGTTGGCTAAACCCTAGATGTCTAGCCTGTATGATTATTATTGTTCCTAAGAACTAAACCCTCCGGTTTATATAGACACCGGAGGGGGCTAGGGTTGTACAAGGTCGGTTTACAGAGAAAGGAATCCTCATAGCCGCACACCGAGCTTGCCTCCTACACCAAGGAGAGCCCCATCCGGACATGGGGGAAAGTCTACCGTCTTGTATCTGCATGGCCCATCAGTCCGGCCCATGTCACGTAGCCCGGACGCCCGAGGACCCCGTAATCCAGGACTCCCTCAATGACCACCACCTATCAGATCATGGTTAATAATACAGCAAAGGGTCGGCTATAAGGAGTTTCCACATCATTTAGAGCCAACATCATAGCCGACATGTACAATACTAAGTTTTAAATGTGTACTACTTTATTAGTAGTTGGCCCACCTTACAACCTAACAAAGCATCTTGGGGCTCGTGTTGCAGCTAGCTACTAATCAAGAGCATTCTTCTCTTCTCTCTCCTATTCTCCACTACTGCAGGATGCTGCTAACGCGACACTACGATCAAAGACCCTTTGACGAAACTTTGTGTGATGCATTAATCCCAAACGATGGTGTAAAATAACCGTCAAAAAAGATGCAAAACGTTTGCGATGGCAGAGCCATTAAACACGTTTCCGATTTTAGTGGCATGTGCAATCCTGGGCATACGGTTCAGTTCAATTAACTGTTTGTGATGAGAAAGAAGAACAAAAATGGGCAGCCAAATGAAGGCGTGTGCAATATACGGCATACAGTTCACTGGGATTAACTGTTTGTGATGAGGCGGAACAACAGCAACGGGTAGCCAGATGAAGGTTGATACGTCCATTTTGCATCATGCTTTTATATCGATATTTATTGCATTATGGGCTGTTATTACACATTATGTCACAATACTTATGCCTATTCTCTCTTATTTTACAAGGTTTACATAAAGAGGGAGAATGCCGACAGTTGGGATTCTGGGCTGGAAAAAAGGAGCAAATATTAGAGACCAATTCTGCACAGCTCCAAAAGTCCTGAAACTTCACGGAAGTCATTTTCAGAATATATAAAAAATACTGAGCGCAAGAAGTTCCGGAGGGGGTCCACACCCTGCCCACGAGGGTGGGGCGCGCCCCCCTACCTTGTGGGCCCCCTGGTGGCCCTCCGATGTCCATCCTCTGCTACATGGAGTCTTTTGATGAGGAAAAAATCATAAGCCAGCTTTCGGGACATGACTCCGCCGCCATGAGGCGGAACCTTGGCGGAACCAATCTAGGGCTCTGGCGGAGCTGTTCTGCCGGGGAAACTTCCCTCCGGGAGGGGGAAATCATCACCATCGTCATCACCAATGATCCTCTCATCGGGAGGGGGTCAATCTCCATCAACATCTTCACCAGCACCATCTCCTCTGAAACCCTAGTTCATCTCTTGTATCCAATTCTTGTCTCCAAGTCTGGGATTGGTACCTGTGGGTTGCTAGTAGTGTTGATTACTCCTTGTAGTTGATGCTATTTGGTTTATTTGGTGGAAGATCATATGTTCAGATCCTATATGCATATTAATACCCCTCTGATTATGAATATGAATATGCTTTGTGAGTAGTTACGTTTGTTCCTGAGGACATGGGAGAAGTCTTTCTATTAGTAGTCATGTGAATTTGGTATTCGTTCGATATTTTGATGAGATGTATGTTGTCTCTCCTCTAGTGGTGTTATGTGAACGTCGACTACATGACAGTTCACCATTATTTGGGCCTAGAGGAAGGCATTGGGAAGTAATAAGTAGATGATGGGTTGCTAGAGTGACAAAGCTTAAACCCTAGTTTATGCGTTGCTCCGTAAGGGGCTGATTTGGATCCACATGTTTCATGCTATGGTTAGGTTTACCTTAATACTTTTGTTGTAGCTGCGGATGCTTGCAATAGAGGTTAATCATAAGTGGGATACTTGTCCAAGTAAGGGCAGTACCCAAGCACCGGTCCACCCACATACCAAATTATCAAAGTACCGAACGCGAATCATATGATCGTGATGAAACCTAGCTTGACGATAATTCCCATGTGTCCTCGGGAGCGCTTTTCTCTATATAAGAGTTTGTCCAGGCTTGTCATTTGCTACAAAAAGGATTGGGCCACCTTGCTGCACTTTATTTACTTCTTGTTAATTGTAGCTCGTTACCAATTATCTTATCACAAAACTATCGGTTACCTACAATTTCAGTGCTTGCAGAGAATACTTTGCTGAAAACCGCTTATCATTTCCTTCTGCTCCTCGTTGGGTTCGACACTCTTACTTATCGAAAGGACTATGATAGATCCCCTATACTTGTGGGTCATCAAACTCTTTTCTGGTGCCGTTGCCGGGGAGTGAAGCGCCTTTGGTAGGTGGAATTTGGTAAGGAAAAATTTATATAGTGTGATGAAATTTACTGTCACTTGTTGCTATGGAAAGTAATCCTGTGAGGGGCTTGTTCGGGGTATCTTCACCCCGACCAAAGAGCAAAGAGTTGCTCCTCAACCTATTGAACCTACTGAGAATGAAAATGTCTACTTTGAGATTCCTTCGGGTATGATAGAAAAACTGCTAGCTAAACCTTTTGCAGGAGATGGAACATTACATCCCGATGAGCACCTAATATATGTGGATGAAGTTTGTGGATTATTTAAGCTTGCAGGTATGCCCAATGATGTTACCAAGAAGAAGGTTTTCCCTTTATCTTTGGAGGGAGACGCATTGACATGGTATAGTCTATGTTATGATATGGGATCACGGAACTACAAACGATTGAAATTGGAATTTCATCAGAAGTTTTATCCTATACATCTTGTTCATCGTGATCGTAATTATATATATATATATATTTTGGCCTCGCGAATGAGAAAGAATCGCTCAAGCTTGGGGGAGGCTTAAATCAATGTTATATTCATGCCCCAATCATGAGCTCTCAAGAGAAATGATTATTCAAAATTTATATGCTCGGCTTTCTGATAACAATCGCACCATGCTCGATACTTCTTGTGTTGGCTCTTTTATAATGAAGACTATTGAATTCAAATGGAATTTATTGGAAAGAATTAAACGCAACTCTGAAGATTGGGACCTCGACAAAGGTAAGGAGTCAGGTATGACTCCTAATTTTGATTGTGTTAAATCTTTTATGGATATTGATGTTTTCCGTAAATTTAGCACTAGATATGGACTTGACTCTGAAATAGTAGCTTCTTTCTGTGAATCTTTTGCTACTCATGTTGATCTCCCTAGGGAGAAGTGGTTTAAATATCATCCCCCAATAGAAGTAAAAGTAGTTGCACCTATTAAAGTTGAAGAAAATACTGTAATGATCCTATTGTTCCTACTGCTTATGCCGAGAAACCACCTTTTCCTGTTAGGGTGAAAGATCATGCTAAAGCTTCAACTGTGGTTCGTAAAAGCAATATTAGAACATATACACCTCCTGAGCAAATAAAAGTTGAACCTAATATTGCTATTGTTAAAGATCTCTTGTCTGATAATATTGATGGGCATGTTATTCATTTCTGTGATGAGATTGCTAGAATTGCTAAACCTTGTGCTAAAGATAAACATAGACCCGTTGTAGGCATGCCTGTTATTTCTGTTAAAATAGGAGATCATTGTTATCATGGCTTATGTGATATGGGTGCTAGTGCCAGTGTTATACCTCATGACTTATACAAAGAAATTATGCATGATATTGCACCTGCTGAGATAGAAGATATTGATGTTACAATTAAACTTGCCAATAGAGATACTATTTCACCAATTGGGATTGTTAGAGATGTTGAAGTCTTGTGTGGGAAAACTAAATATCCTATTGATTTTCTTGTCCTTGGTTCCCCACAAGATAGCTTTTGTCCCATAATATTTGGTAGACCCTTCTTGAACACAGTTAATGCTAAGATAGATTGCGAAAAAGATGTTGTTACTATTGGTTTAGGTGATATGTCTCATGAGTTTAATTTATCTAAATTTCGTAGACAACACCGTGAAGAGGAATTGCCTAGTAAAGATGAAATTATTGGTCTTGCTTCTATTGTTGTGCCTCCTAGTGATCCTTTAGAACAGTATTTTCTAGAACATGAAAATGATATGTTTATGAATGAAAGAAGGGAAATAGATGAAGTATTCTTTAAATAGGAACCCATCCTGAAACACAATTTTCCTGTAGAAATCCTAGGGGATCCTCCTCCACCCAAGGGTGATCCCATGTTTGAGCTCAAACCGTTACCTGATACTCTTAAATATGCTTATCTTGATGATGAAAAGATATATCCTGTAATTATTAGTGCTAAACTTTTGGAGCATGAAGAAGAGAGATTATTGAAAACTCTAAAGAAGCACCATGCTGCTATTGGATATACTCTCGATGATCTTAAGGGCATTAGTCCCACACTATGTCAACACAAAATAAATTTGGAGAAAGATGCCAAACCAGTTCGTGGTCACCAATGAGGGCTGAATCCTAAGATGAAAGAAGTGGTAAGAAAGGAAATACTAAAGCTCCTTGAGACAGGTATAATGTATCCCGTTGCTGATAGTTAGTGGGTAAGTCCTGTCCATTGTGTCCCTAAAAAGGGAGGTATTACTATCTTTCCTAATGATAAAAATGAATTGATTCCGCAAAGAATTATTACAGGCTATAGGATGGTAATTGATTTCCGCAAATTAAATAAGGCTACTAAAAAAATATCATTACCCCTTACCTTTTATTGATCAAATTCTAGAAAGATTATCCAAACATACACATTTTTGCTTTCTAGATGGTTGTTCTGGTTTCTCTCAAATACCTGTGTCAGCTGATGATCAATCTAAGACCACTTTTACTTGCGCGTTCGGTACTTTTGCTTATAGACATATGCCTTTTGGTTTATGTAATGCACCTTCTACCTTGCAAAGATGCATGATGACTATATTCTCTGATTTTTGTGAAAAGATTTGTGAGGTTTTCATGGACGGTTTCTCCGTCTATGGATCCTCTTTTGATGATTGCTTAAGCAACCTTGATCGAGTTTTGCAGAGATGTGAAGAAACTAACCTTGTCTTGAATTGGGAGAAGTGCCACTTTATGGTTAATGAAGGTATTGTCTTGGGGCATAAAGTTTCTGAAAGAGGTATTGAAGTTGATAAAGCTAAGGTTGATGCTATTGAAAAGATGCCATGTCCCAAGGACATCAAAGGTATAAGAAGTTTCCTTGGTCACGCCGGCTTTTATAGGAGGTTCATTAAGGACTTCTCAAAAATTTCTCGGCCTCTGACTAATTTATTACAAAAAGATATACCATTTGTTTTTGATGATGATTGCGTAGAAGCATTTGAAATACTTAAGAAAGCATTGATCGCAGCACCTATTGTCCAGCCACATGATTGGAATTTACCTTTTGAAATTATGTGTGATGCTAGTGATTATCTTGTAGGTGCTTTTCTAGGGCAAAGAGTTGATAAGAAATGAAATGTTATTCAATATGCTAGTAAAACTCTAGACAATGCTCAGAGAAATTATGCTACTACTAAAAAGGAATTCTTAGCAGTTGTATTTGCTTGTGATAAGTTCAGACCTTATATTGTTGATTATAAAGTAACTATTCACAGGGATCATGCTGCTATTAAATATCTTATGGAAAATAAAGATGCTAAACCTAGACTTATTAGATGGGTTCTCTTGCTACAAGAATTTGATTTGCATATTATTGATAGAAAGGGAGCTGAAAACCCCGTTGCAGACAATTTGTCTAGGCTAGAGAATGTTCTTGATGACCCACCACCTATTGATGATAGCTTTCCTGATGAACAATTAAATATCATAAATACTTCTCGTACTGCTCCATGCTATGCTGATTATGCTAATTATATTGTTGCTAAATTTATACCACCTAGTTTCACATACCAGCAAAAGAAAAAAATTCTATGATTTGAGACATTACTTTTGGGATGACCCACATCTTTATAAAGAAGTAGTAGGTGGTGTTATTAGACATTGTGTACCTGAGCATGAACAGGAACAGATCCTACACAAGTGTCACTCCGAAGCTTATGGAGGACACCACGCTAGAGATAGAACTGCACATAAGGTATTGGAATCCGGTTTTTATTGGCCTACTCTCTTCAAGGATTCCCGTAAGTTTGTTGTATATTGTGACGAATATCAAAGAATTGGTAATATTAGTTGACGTCAAGAAATGCATATGAATTATTCACTTGTTATTGAACCATATGATGTTTGGGGCTTTGATTATATGGGACCTTTTCCTGCCTCCAATGGATACACACATATTTTAGTTGCTGTTGATTACGTTACTAAGTGGGTAGAAGCTATTCCAACTAGTAGTGCTGATCATAACACCTCTATTAAGATGCTTAAAGAAGTTATTTCTCCAAGGTTTGGAGTCCCTGGATATTTAATGACTGATGGTGGTTCACATTTTATTCATGGTGCTTTCCGTAAAATGCTTGCTAAATATGATGTTAATCATAGAATTGCATCTCCTTATCACCCACAGTCTAGTGGTCAAGTAGAATTGAGCAATAGAGAACTCAAATTAATTTTGCAAAAGACTATTAATAGATCTAGAAAGAATTGGTCCAAGAAACTTGATGATGCATTATGGGCCTATAGAACTGCATATAAAAATCCTATGGGTATGTCTCCGTATAAAATGGTCTATGGAAAAGCATGTCACTTACCTCTCGAACTAGAACATAAGGCTTATTGGGCTATTAAAGAGCTCAATTATGATTTCAAACTTGCCGGTGAGAATAGGTTATTTGACATTAGCTCACTCGATGAATGGATAACCCAAGCCTATGTGAATGCCAAATTATTTAAGGAAAAAGTTAAAAGATGGCATGACAAAAGAATACAAAAGCGGGAGTTTAATGTAGGTGACTATGTATTGCTATACAACCCCCGTTTAAGATTTTTTGCAGGAAAACTTCTCTCTAAATGGGAAGGTCCTTACGTTATCGAGGAGGTCTACCATTCCGGTGCCATAAAAATCAATAACTTCGAAGGCACAAATCCGAAGGTGGTGAACGGTCAAAGAATCAAACATTATATCTCAGATAATCCTATAAATGTTGAAACCAACGCTATTGAAACCGTAACCCCAGAGAAATACATAAGGCACACTTTCCGGAACGTTTCAGACTCCGAAAAGGAATAGGTATGTGGTACAGTAAGTAAACCGACTCCAAAACAGTTCTAATGGCAATTTTCTTCCGTTTTGGAATATTTAGAAAAATAGAAAAATAAGAAGCAGTCCGGGAAGGACACGAGGGCTCCACGAGGGTGGAGGGCGCGCCCTACCCCCCCGGGCATGCCCCCTACCTCGTGGGCACCTCGTGTGCTCTCCGGACTCCATTTTCTTGCACGATACGTATTTTGGTCGGTAAAAATTCATTATATAATCTCCCAGAGGTTTTGACTCCCGTATCACGCAAAAATTTCCTGTTCTTGTTACGAGATGTTTTCTGCCAGGGTTGTCAAAGCCAAGCATCATGGCGTCTCCCTCCTCCTCCAACAATGAGGGAAACGATGCTTGGCTAATGAAGAATGAGCTGAAGAGAGAAGAACCCATGGAGATCAACAAGGATGAAGGGACAAAGAAGGTCACGGAGGACCAAGTTCTGGCAACAGAAGACATCCTTCAACTTGATCAAAATCTTCTTACCCCAACTGATATCGAAGCCTTCAAGATGATTTAGTTAGCTCGTATACAAAACAAGTATCTCACACGTGAAAATATTTTGTTGAAGGAGAATATCATCGCACTCAAGGGCATTATCCGCAAGTTGGAAGATCTCCTACGCTCAATGTGCGACTATCCAGCATCAACAACTCCATCTTCTTCACCAACAAAGGAGACATAATCACATGGGTATGGGCACTCCCATTGGCAACTGTCAAGCTTGGGGGAGTGCCCCGGTATCGTATCACCATCACTTTTATCTTTACCGTTTTTCTTAGTTCGATCCTTTTGATAATATCTTGATCTAGTAGAATAAAGTTTTAGTATGATCTAGTTGTGAGTTTTGCTTTATGATCCTTCTATGTAATCGAGTCCATGATCTATATATAATAAAGATTAGTGTTGAGTCCAGGACTTGATTATCTTGCTATGATCTTGAGGGAATAAAAGAAAAGAGAAAGAATAAAAAGAAATAAAAGAGATCATATGGATCTTATGGAGAGTAATGAGCTCACATATAAAAAGTATGATGAATAAAAGTTGTTGAGAGTTGACAAACATAGTTTTGGTCATTGTTTCAATTAATAAGAAGTAATAAAGAAAGAGAGGTCTTCACATATAAATATACTATCTTGGACATCTTTTATAATTGTGAGCACTCATTAAAATATGACATGCTAAAGAGTTGACGTTGGACAAGGAAGACAGCGTAATGGGTTATGTTTTCTTGCATCTGAGATAAATTATATTATCTTGGATCATCCAACATGATTGAGCTTGCCTTTCCCCTTCATGGTAGCCAAATTCTTTGCACTAAGTAGAGATACTACTTGTGCTTCCAAACACCCTTAAACCAGTTTTGCCATGAGAGTCCACCATACCTACCTATGGATTGAGTAAGATCCTCCAAGTAAGTTGTCATCGGTGCAAGCAATAAAAATTGCTCTCTAAATATGTATGACTTATTAGTGTGGGAGAAAATAAGCTTTATATGATCGTGTGATATGGAAGAAATAAAAGCGACGGACTGCATAATAAAGGTCCATATCACAAGTGGCAATATAAAGTGACGTTCTTTCGCATTAAGATTTTGTACATCCAACCATAAAAGCACATGACAACCTCTGCTTCCCTCTGCGAAGGGCCTATCTTTAACCTTTATCTCCTACCTTACATAAGAGTCATGGTGATCTTCACCCTTCCTTTTTACATTTTATCTTTTGGCAAGCACAATATGTTGGAAAGATCCTGGTATATATGGCTAATTGGATGTGAGTTTTCATGAACCATTATTGTTGACATTACCCTTGAGGTAAAACGTTGGGAGGCAAAATTATAAGCCCCTATCTTTCTCTGTGTCCGATTAAAACTCCATACCCATAAGTATTGCGTGAGTGTCAGCAATTGTGAAAGACTATATGATAGTTGAGTATGTGGACTTGCTAAAAAGCTCTTATATTGACTCTTTCCTATGTTATGATAAATTGCAATTGCTCCAATGACTGAGATTATAGTTTGTTAGTTTTTAATGAAGTTTATGATTCATACTTGAAATTGTGATTGAATTGTTACTCTAGCATAAGATATCATACGACAAGAATTATATAAGTTGTTGTTTTAAGAATGATAATGATGCCCTCATGTCCGTATTTTATTTTTATCAACACTTCTATCTCTAAACATGTGGACATATTTTTCGATTTCGGCTTTCGCTTGAGGACAAGCGAGGTCTAAGCTTGGGGGAGTTGATACGTCCATTTTGCATCATGCTTTTATATCGATATTTATTGTATTATGGGCTGTTATTACACATTGTGTCAGAATACTTATGCCTATTCTCTCTTATTTTACAAGGTTTACATAAAGAGGGAGAATGCCGGTAGCTGGGATTCTGGGCTGGAAAAGGAGCAAATATTAGAGACCTATTCTGCACAGCCCCCAAAGTCCTGAAACTTCACGGAAGTCATTTTCAGAATATTATAAAAAATACTGAGCGCAAGAAGTTCCGGAGGGGGGCCACACCCTGCCCACGAGGGTGGGGGCGCGCCCTACCCCCCTGGGCACGCCCCCTACCTCATGGGCCCCCTGGTGGCCCTCCGATGTCCATCTTCTGCTATATGGAGTCTTTCGATGAGGAAAAAATCATAAGCCAGCTTTCAGGACGAGACTCCGCCGCCACGAGGCGGAACCTTGGCGGAATCAATCTAGGGCTCCGACGAAGCTGTTCTGCGGGGGAAACTTCCCTCCGGGAGGGGGAAATAATCACCATCATCATCACCAATGATCCTATCATCGGGAGGGGGTCAATCTCCATCAACATCTTCACCAGCACCATCTCCTCTCAAACCCTAGTTCATCTCTTGTATCATATTCTTGTCTCCAAGTCTGGGATTGGTACCTGTGGGTTGCTAGTAGTGTTGATTACTCCTTGTAGTTGATGCTAGTTGGTTTATTTGGTGGAAGATCATATGTTCAGATCCTATATGCATATTAATACCCCTCTGATTATGAATATGAATATGCTTTGTGAGTAGTTACGTTTGTTACTGAGGACATGGGAGAAGTCTTGCTATTAGTAGTCATGTGAATTTGGTATTCGTTCGATATTTTGATGAGATGTATGTTGTCTCTCCTCTAGTGGTGTTATGTGAACGTTGACTACATGACAGTTCACCATTATTTTGGCCTAGAGGAAGGCATTGGGAAGTAATAAGTAGATGATGGGTTGCTAGAGTGACATAAGCTTAAACCCTAGTTTATGCGTTGCTTCGTAAGGGGCTGATTTGGATCCACATGTTTCATGCTATGGTTAGGTTTACCTTAATACTTTTGTTGTAGTTGCGGATGCTTGCAATAGAGGTTAATCATAAGTGGGATACTTGTCCAAGTAAGGGAAGTACCCAAGCACCGGTCCACCCACATACCAAATTATCAAAGTACCGAACGTGAATCATATGATCGTGATGAAACCTAGCTTGATGATAATTCCCATGTCTCCTCTCTATATAAGAGTTTGTCCAGGCTTGTCCTTTGCTACAAAAAGGATTGGGCCACCTTGCTGCACTTTATTTACTTTTTGTTACTTGTAGCTTGTTAGCAATTATCTTATCACAAAACTATCTGTTACCTATAATTTCAGTGCTTGCAGAGAATACCTTCCTGAAAACCGCTTATCATTTCCTTCTGCTCCTCGTTGGGTTCGACACTCTTACTTATTGAAAGGACTACGATAGATCCCCTATACTTGTGGGTCATCAAAGGTGTGTGCAATTGAGGGCATACGCTTTAGAAGGATTAACTATTTGCGATTAGGCAACACAACAGAAATGGTCATCCAAATCAAAGTGTCTATGATTGACGACATACACTTCACACAGATGAACTGTTTGCGATTAGCCACAACAAACAGAAAAAGTTACACTACTGCAGGTTGCTGCTAACGCGACACTACGACCAGAGACCCTTTGACGAAACTGTGTGCGATGCCGTAATCGCAAACGGTGGTGTAAAAAGCGTCAAAAAGGTGCAAAACATTTGCGATGGAGGATGCATCAAACACGATTCAGATTTTAGTTGCGTGTGTGATGCAGGGCATACAGTTCAGCTCAATTAACTATTTGCGATGAGGAGGAACAAAAGAAATGGGCAGCCAGATGAAGGTGTGTGCGATGAGCATACAGTTCACTTGGATGAACTGTTTGTGATTAGGCAACACAAAAGAAACGGTCAGCCATATCAAAGGTGTGTGCGATATACGGCATGTGGTTCACTCGAATGAACTATCTGCGTTGAGACATGAGAGCAGAAATGGTTCAAATGAACAAGATGTGTGTGATACGAGGCAAACAGGTCTGTGATCGGAAACGTGTGCGAAGATCGATAACAACATAGATGATTACTGCTAACAAGCCGTGTGTGTTGTGAGAAAACGATTATTGGTATACAATTGTGAGTGATTGATGAAAACATCACCGACGGGTTCCATTGTTTAGTCCGTGTGCGATGTGATTTTCTTTGTCTGCACAACATCTATGCTCTGTCTATAGAGCATCAACATATATACTTAAAAAGACAGCATTGCATAACCAAATTAAGCATACAAATACACAAGTGACTACACGCATAACATTTCCACACACCAAAGTAAGCAATTACATGCGTACTAAAGTAGGAGAAACGAGGATCTAACTATCTACTTATTGTTGCAACGACGCTTTCCATTGCTCTGCTTCCGGCTGGATCCCTGGCCATTTTGGGGAAGGAGGCACTTCCTCGTGTAAACGATCCGCCTGTACATGTCATAGCTCGTGTACGCCTCCTTGGCCGCGTACACGACGTGAGCTTTGTCGAGTTTCTCCATCCAGGCCGAGTGCCAGGCACGCTTGTCCTTGTTGCACGAATCATTCATGTCTCTGTAGTAGGGGTCGATGATGGCCTCGGCGAGGTTAACCCGTGAGTCCTTCTCATGCTCCTTTCTGCCCCAGATCTTGTATTGGCCCTAGATGTCGACAAGATTCTGGCAGACGATGCCCGAATTCTCGAGAGCCTTTACATCATTGGTGATGTCCACCATAGCGAACATGTAGTGGGGGTTGTTGACAAACCTGGCGAAACGCTCTCAAGGCCTTGTGGCCAGGCAGTAGTGGTAGACGAGGACGTGGTGGCGCACGCACATCTGGGCGATGGCGACCTTGGGACGAGACCTGGCACGAGCGCGGGTGTACTCGAGGTCGAACCCGACCACCTTGTACTTCTCCGTGGCAAGCAACAACTCCATGATGTGGATGGAGTGCTCCACCCAGACCGGGTCATTGGTGTACACCACCGAGAGGTCCATGAACCTTTTATGGGTGTCCACCACGGCACGCATGGTGAACTGCTACTCGTCATCGGCAGCCGCTCGGAGCGCCATTTGAGCCGCGCAGGATACCCTCGTCATGTATCGTCGGTGAGCCTGTTCCCGCACTACTGCGCTGTTTACCGTGCAAGCTTCCCGCCCGGCTAGTTTGGCCACGCGTCAGCTAGAAGAGGGACAAATCGTGGGTGTTTATTGGCAAAAAGCTTTGTAAAAACAAAGTGTGTGGAATGACTTTGATCATAAGTTTACCCGTGGGTGATGAGATCAAAGTTACACAGAAGGGTGATGATGGACACTCTAGTGCGATAATTAATTCTATGCTCTACAGTGCACAAAGTGGAAGAAACCAACTGTGTGCAATAATGTCGAAGATTGCAGTCGAGTTAGCTATATAGATCTTGTGCTGTGAGATCGACAAGGCAAACTGATTTGAGAATGGTTAACAAAATCTAAGACCATTGCATATTAAGGTCAAAATAGTGTTAGCAATATACGAGTCTCATACGATGCCATTTCAACGATTGTACCACAAAAGCTGGAAATGTTACAAGGTTCAAATTCCAGAGTTATATGGCTCAAATTCTAAGATTACGAGGTTCAAACTGATATTAGAAATGAAATTCAGCTGATCAGCTGCAAACGCTCGCGCTAATCCGCTGAACATGGATATCAGAGAGGTTCAAACTAATATCACCGCTTCTAAGTCTGGTTTCGAAACCTCACATTTTTGCAAAGGGGTCAGCCACTGAGAAGTCATGTATGGGGTTGACACGATGACTTCCGATTACTTTTTCGTCTGAAGTTCCAACATGAAATTCAGCATTTTTGGAGCCTACTCCATTCTGCCGCATGCGCCAGCGCTGATCAACAAACCATTCATTTTTGCGAAATAAATGTAGGGAAAACCTCATTTCCTTCAGCACCCTTGCTCTGAGAACAAAGAACCTGGCGAATATAATCTCTGGTAAGGTCCCTCGGTAGGAGTTCAAAGTAATTTCTGAGAGATGCAGATCTAGGCACTCGACATAATTGTTATATTGTATCACATTATCCACCACTGGGCCTAATCTTATCTGCAAAAGAAGAAAATGTGTTAGTGCCTACGTGCAGTTTTGAACATTACTATAGGCCTATTTGGTTTGCAGGATTTGTAAAATGCACTAACATGCCATCTTCGATCTGACATGATTAACATGGGCATTTGATTACATTCTAGAAAAATGTAGCCTTCTTCACAAGAGGTTGGAGTGGATGAAAAGTTCCCTAAGAAAACTTGAACTCCCTTATGGTTAACATTTAACAGGAAATGAACATCACCTCGATATATAGCTTCTCCAGGCACGAAAAGCATCTCAGGAAACTGACAACTTGCTCTAGGTTGGGGCCGATAGATTCTTGTGCCAAGACCTTCACTGTGGGCAGTTTCGGGGTCAAGCTTGTCAGGATCATTTTCTGAATGATAGACGAACAAACATCATCAAAATTAGAAATAATGTTAATTTGTAGAAGGAGAGGTAGAAGGCGGCTGTTGTACCTGAACGGGTGTGGATCCAATAACAAGTTCGGAGTATTTGTGAGACGAGTAGCCCACCACTATCAATTTCGGCGCAGAAATGACATTGATTCTTGTTGGACCTTCTTGCTCAACTACAAGTAATCTCTCAAGTGCAGGTGTGTCCTCAATAACCATATCGTGGTACACATGTTGTGATGTCCTCCTGCCACACCAGCAACACACATAAATAGTCTGGAGAGTTATGGAGGTGATGTGGAAGGTACTCAACCCATTGATCACATGAAGACGAAGGTACTCGAGTGCAGTACAGCCACAGAGCAGGCACTTCATGTCACCATTTGAGAGGCAGACGGCGACGAGCTCGAGGTGCTTCAGTCGTGGTAGAATAAGAGCCGGTGCGTCATTAGGGGGGATGGCAGTTCCTGAACTTGGCGAAGCGCAGCATGGGCACGAGGCGGAGTGCGGACGTTGGCAGCGACTGCATGTGCCCATCATCAAAAGTGAGCTCCTCGAGCTAATCTAGGGCGGGGGATCAGAACCAATCGTCAAGCTTGGCTCAGTCCTTGTCGTTGGAATGGAACTTGCCCATTCTAAGGCCTTTGGTTGGGCCAAGGTGACTGCCAAGGATCTTGGAGAACGCATCCAAGCTTTTGCGATAGCCATGGCGGAGCTCGTGGGTGTCGATGAGGTCGAGAGGGCTGGAGTTCCATAGGGGGCGCCACCGCCGGGAAAGGATGGTTGTCCGCGCCCCATATTTGATTAGGAGGGAGATGACGACTCTCAACATATCATCGGGGAGGCTGCTGATGAAGTCTAGGCCTACTGGAGTTGCTTGCGGTTCTAGCTTGCCCCGCCTCCGCTTGTTGGCAGCCTTGTTCTCCACCTCCGGAGTCCTCTTGTCAGCGGCGCTTTCTGATAGAAATGGGAGTACAGGGAATATTTAGTTAAAACAGGGCGATAGAAAAGTGTATTGGTAACTAGAAGTTATTACGTAGGAATATAGTAAGAAAAGGGAATAACAATTGGCTGCTTAAATACTACACAATTCATTTGACATTGCTGGGTAAGTCAACATGCAGATAGTTGAAAAGAAAACTTACTTCAAACAAAGTCTGGACGGATGATTTTTTCAGGGAAGTTAGCATATATCTCATGACCAGGCCCTTTTATATGCAGTGCAATTTTAGTGCCAGCTTTCAGTACATAAAACTTTGCAATTTCTATCCAAAAGCCAGTGCCAAAATAGGAGTCACCACGTTCATCAAGTCTTACAGTAGCAACGATTGTAAATCCATGGTTTGTGTGCAGTATGACATAATCTGTTGCATAGCAAAGGACGTTCTATAGAAAATGGTAGGATTGTTAAAGAAAATATGGTAACATGCAAATATGGGCCCAAATTGAAAGAACTGTACAACAGTTAAAATCGAAGGACAAAAATCTATAATTAAATAGATAGGGTAAACATGATGTCATGGAAATATGAGAGTAATTGAAAGAACAATACATTATTAATTTGCCTAATATAGAAAGAAGAGGGGGGAATCCCCCTTGACGTATATGGTACATGTGGCACCTTTTATCCAAATGTAGCAATATTTAGAATATGTTCAGGAAAGTAGGCCATGCCAACCGATTTAGAGGGAGATTGAACATACCGCGCACGTCCTCAAGTTATCTTGTACCTTGAGATGGAATCTCTGGCGGAGGTCGCAAAGTCCTGAAGTGTCGGTGCACTGTACATTATATGAATGAAAGAAAACCCTCAAATCAGCTCGAATAAAAATGAATTCACAGCGATTTCCGCCGGGTGATTAAAGGAAGCAGATGAACTGGGATAAGAGATGGGATAATATCTCATTAATTAGTTACCTTGTCGTCCATGAGAAAGAACCCTCAGTACGTCAGATTCCCCAACCGAGCGGAGCTGGGTCGACCGCAAGCAGCGTCGACAAAGTCGATGGTGATAGGCGGCGGCAAGCGGAAGTGGCAAAATGTAGTGAGCTTTGACGGCAGCCTGGCGGCGGCGGCAGGCGTCGAGCTAAGGGTTTACCACCGCGATAGGCAGTGCCATGGCATAGACACAGAGGAGCTTGTGCAAGTGTGAACGGGGAACATACCGAAGGAGCCGAGGGGGTGGCGGGCGGGGTGAGGTTTTTTGTGATGTGGGGATGGTGAGGGTTTTCTTTTTTATTTTTTGAATTGGGTGGTGAGGGTTTCCTGTCCCACAAAGGATTTTGGGGCGATGGTTTGCTAGAATGAACCGTGTGTGATTGACGCAACAGGCAAAATGAAAGTCATTGCACATGGTTCCAATTTTGGGAACCGTGTGTGATTGACATACTACCTCCGTCCTGGTTTATTGGTCTCCCTTTGTAATTTCTACCAAATTTTGACCAAATATTTAACATACTCAGACATAGATAATAAGCATACATGTACATAATCCTAGTTCAACCATACTCAAGCGTACATAGTTCGATCCATCCCACATCTCATATCACATGCGGCCGGCACGATCCTGAAGCTTCTCCAGGTACTCGGCATACGCGTCGTGCACCACCCTGTGAGAATACTTCTGCTTGAAGGAGCCAACGGCCCGTCCGCTTGCATGCGCCAGAACACTTAGATACGCGCCATGAAGCTTCTGGTTGCAAAATGGGCATCCATAGCCACCGTTCTAGGTCCTAGTACGCCTGTTATGCATTCCCGCATAAAGCTCCCTCAGGATTTGCCTGTTGTACCTCCTCTGGACATCTTCGTCCTTGTTTTCCACATCGTCGGATAGCACCTATACAAATAGTAAAACAAATTTGGCATCAAATCAATGATTACATGTCGTGAAGTAGGATTAGGAATTTATGGCTATTTATTTATATATATCCAGAGATTACGGTTTGATTTTTAAGCACAGTCGTCTATGTACAGACCAACCTTGAAGAAAATAATGGCACAAACATATGTAGGTTATTCAAAATCAATTGTCAAGCCCTGGCTAGGAATTATTAGCACGAACACTAACCCTAGTCGGATTACTAGCAGAAATCATTTGCATAGATGTCGGAGTAATGGGCCACGGGTAGGCCAACCCGAGCCCCATGACCATTCAAGACATCGGGGCAGGCTACGCCCCTCAAGACCACAGGGCGAAGAGCCGCCTCCTGGGGAGTCTACGGCAAGGCGGCCGACTACCCGCTCACGGCCGAGTCCCAGGGACGACTTCCAGAGAAGCCGGCTTTGGGGAGTCGGCCGGTGACTCCAGCAAACCGTGACCTCATCAAGGAGGACGGGGCAGGGGCATGGCTATAATGAAGCCCACTCCCCGCCCCTTACCAAGGGCAGGCATGGCTACAGCGCGCCATACCTGGGAAGATCTCCCCGCGGCGTGGCACTGTTGCCCAGCCGGCCCTGACATCAGCACCACTGCACCTGGTCCTGCACCCACGACGGCTTGTCTGTACGGCCTGGAGGCAGCAGGGCCCACCAGCCAGCGAGACCTCGGGAGACGGCGGGAGGACCGCCAGTCGGACCCAACGGGAGTCGGCCCAGGGGAGTCGGCCGAGCCCTCCCCCGGGGCCCACGCGCCATTAATCAAGAAGAGATGGGGAGTGGCCACAGTGATCGCCCGCCAGGCGGCGGGGCTGTTGCCATGGCCCCATGACCAAGCTTGCATCATCAGGAGCACGTCTACAGTAATTAGCAGCAGGCAAGACCCGCCCACGGCGGACGCGGCCTGTCGGCTCCGTACCAGACCAGTCGGTGGGGCCCACCAGTCGGCGGGCCCCAGCAGCCGGCGGAGAAGTCGGATGTCGGAGACACTGACGGCTGGGCCCGCGCCTAGTCACATTACCATTGTACCCCTGGGGGTAGGCCTATATAAACCCCCCAGGGCACCCATGCAAAGGGTTGGATCCTAGAAGTTCTATACCTCACCAGATAGAGGGAGAGAGCTAGCCTTGCCCTCTCCTACCACCATACACAGCTCAAGGAGCAACCGTGTAAACCCTTGACTATAGTGATCATGCGGAGACCCCGCAGAGCAGCAGTAGGGGTATTATCTCCCCGGAGAGCCCCGAAGCTGGGTAAGATTCGCCGGCGTGCATGTCTTCGCCTCATACCGTTTCCAGGCACCGGCGACGTTCTACTCACCCCCACCATGATAAGCCATCCGTTGGCATATGTCGCAGCAAACCCCCGACATTTGGCGCCCACCGTGGGGCATGGTGCACCGCCGTTCGGAGATCTGTTCTGGACAGGAACCCTTTTCCTCCCTGGCGAGCGCAGCCAGCCAGGCAGGCCAGACGAAGTTTGCGTCGACGCGCTGCACGGCGTGGAGATCGCCTGCACAGCCAGCTCCTTGGCCGAACATGTCGGCGAGGTCCGCCTCTCCGACGAGCCTGCGTTCGACGCAGGCGTAGGCGGCCCCGAAGACCTCCTCGCGGGCCTCCTCGATCAACTCCACATTTCCGCGCGAGCCTGCCGTAGACTTGGAGTCCGTAGGATCCACCGACCCAATGCCGGTCGACTCCGACACCGCGCCGGTCGACGCGTTCCCCTCCAACGTGGTGGTCTATGACGAACCTCTCCCCTAGGCGGAGAGCGACGGGAGCACCGTCACTGAGGTGCTCGTCATCAGTCATGACGAGTTCCCTGGTGGAAGGGCGCCTGACTCACTCGGCGCGGCGCTGCAAGACCTAGCTGCGCCCATTCGGGAAGATGCTGACGCAGAGACGTTAGAAGCGCGCCGCCTTCAGCTTGTTGAAGGCGCGAAGAAGCTAGCCAGCATGAGACGCTTGTCAGAAGCTTACCAGCGGGAGATGGATCACGCTGTTGGCGGCTCGCCGGCTCCGGCAGGTACCATGCCTTGACAAACTCTAAGGCCCGGCGCGCTCCAGCCCGGGCCGAAGAGCCCTTCCAAGCCTCGAGGCGACCATCCGCGACCTCCCACCAGTTGGCCGTCAGGCTGGGGGTGCGCGGAGCCTGCATATCCGGCCAAAGGGCGGAGATCGCCTGGGCGCCGACGCGCTGAAGCCGGCGCAGCATCCTGTGAGCCGGCCGGAGGCGAGCCTCGATACTCAAGATGTGCTCATCAAGAATTCGGGGGGCATCGGCGGCGATCTCTGCGCCCTCCGCCCTCCGACTTGCACGATCGACCTCGATGGCTTGGATAGCGGCCTGCGACTGCCCAGGGAAGAAGTCTGCAAAAGACACGAAGAAACAAAAAAGCGAGTCAAAAACTAGGAGTCAGCATGAACTAAGTCGGCAGCTCAAAGAAAGAAAACAAAGAGACTCACCATCAACGATGTCTTCGATCTCATGGAAGCCAAAGGATAGCAACGCCTCCTTGTCAGACCAGGAAGAGCGCTCACTCGCGAACTCGGCCAGGAGGGTGGCCTCCGTCTCCTCCGCCTCCCTCCGTGAATTCGCGAGCAGCCCCTTCTCCTCTGCCAACTGAGTGGCCAGCAGATCGCGCTCCGCGGCGAGCTTGCTGCACTCCTCCCCTTTGACGAGCAGGGCGGAGTTGTCTTCGCTCAGCTGCTATTGAAGAGCAGCGTTGGCCCCTGAAGGAAAGAAAGAAAGACAGCAGTCATCAATAAAGTAGGTCACCGGGGAGATCCGGCCCGACTCCTCAGCAGTCGGCCCGAATCTCAGGGACTACAGCCCGCGGGTGCGCTAGCGCGCCCCCACAGAGAAGAGAAAAAGGAGAAGGACTTACTCCGGCTTCCGCCAAGTCGGCGGTCCGCTTGCCCAACTCTTCAACATTACGGTTGAAGGCGGTGACGCGGAGGTTGTGGTAGTCCTGCAACAAGCATTTCAGACAAAGTTAATACCCAGAAGTCCATCAAATTGGAGTTCCGGGCCGCCTGCTCAGCAGCCGACCTGAAACTCGGGGACTACACCCAGTGGGTGCGTTGGCGCGCCCCCACAGAGAGGAACAAGAAAAATAAAGGCCCAAAGAAAAAAACATACCCGGACGGCCGCCCGCGACGCCAGGAACGCCTTGGTGCAGCTCTGGAGGGCGTCGCCCTCAGCGCGGAGCTTCGCCTGGACGTCTAGGAGCGCCCGGTTCAGCGGCCCTGTGCCGCCTCCCCGCACCCACCCAACGGGTGCGGCGCTCGTCGCCTCGCCGTCTGGAGCCGCCGAGCTGGTGGTGCCGGCTTCCAGGGGGCGGGGTGCCGAAGTCGCCTTCTCCCGAGGATGGCGCGCTGGTGAGCCGACCTGGAGGAGTAGCCTTGCCACGGCCTCGTATTCAGTCGGCGGCACCGGAGGGTCCGCTGGCCGCTCGCCTCGCACGTCTTCAGACGGCGGCGGAGGCGGCGGCGGAACGTTTGCGCCCGGAGTAGAGGGCTCGCCGCCTTCCCTCTCCTCGATGAGGTTCTCCCCGCCGGCTCCTCCAGTCTGCCCCGTAAACTCTGGCGGCGGTGGCGCAGAGTTCAGCGGGGTAACAAGCAAGGCCGACTGGCGGCGTACGGCTTCCTCAGCCTGCTGCTTCGCCGCGGCGGCGGCTTCGGCCTCCGCTAGTTTTTTCTTGGCGGAGGCCTCCGCCCTGTCGGCCTCCACCTTCTCCAGGAGGAGGGCTTCTTCTTCATTGCGCTTCTCCTGCGCATTCCGCTCCGTCGCCTCCCGGAGGTCGGCAGCGGGGTCTATCCGCCGAGTGGTGGCGGGCGTCTCCGCTAACCCCATGACGGAGGCGGCGGCAACCCGCTCCAGAGAGAGGGGAGCCCTGAAGAAAGAGGGGCGAGCAGAGACTCAGAGAAAGCACGAAGAAGGAACGAACTTTGAAGACAGAATACTTACGCAGAGACCAACGGCGGCTTCTTCACTTCCTTACGGAAGCGGATGGCCTTCGCGGCCGCCTCGTCCCGCCGGGTCGCCGCAGCAGAGCCCTTGGGCTTCTTTGGCCGGCTGCCGAACAAAGTTGGCGCAACCCGGCGCTTCTTCCCGCCGCCTAGAGCGCCTGACGCGGCAGAAGAGCCCGCGCCCGGCTGGCTGGCTCCTGGCCGATGGCGAGGGGCGACTCCTTCCTCGACGTCGTCTTCAGGCCCATCGGCAAAGGTGGCCGAGGGCCTGAAGTCTCCTGTCGTCCCTCCTCCTCCCTCGGTGTCGTATTCCAGAGCCGCCGCCCCCAGATCGGGGTTGTCGACGTCGCTCTCCGCCCGGTCGGCGGCGAACTCACGGGCCGGCCCCGAGGTGCCGGCTGGTGGGTGAAGAAGGGGATTCTAACCAAAAAGCAAACTGATTAGAACAAGACTCGGCAAGAAGAAGACAATCTAAAGAAAAGAAAGGCGACTCACCACGGGCGGGGGGTTGGCGCGGGAGTATGGCTCCTTGCCGAATCGCCAGTCCTCCGTGAGCCTCCTGTCCGAGAGGTAGTTCACCATCAGGGCCACCTCTTCGTGAGGCATGTCCTTGGTGCACATCCGATTCGGGTCGCGGCCCCCGCTCATCTGGCATATCAGGTGAGGGCGGCATTGGAGTGGGAGAACTCGGCATGAGACGAAGGCGGCCAGTAGGTCCGGTCCAGTCAGACCCTCCGACTGCATCAGCATTCGGAGTCGTGAGATGGCGTCGGCTCCCGCAGGCGTCAGCGACCTGGCCCGGTACGACCAGTTGGGCAGTCTGCCAGCCGGCGGGCCGGCTTCGAAAGCCGGCAGATTGACCCAGTCGCCCCGTGTGGCGACGTTCCTGACGTAGAAATAGGACCGCTGCCACATCTTCACCGACTTCAGCAGCGCGATGGAGGGGAAGTGGTTGTCGGCTCCTGTCCTTCGCACGGTGGTGAAGGCGCCGCACTGAGCCGGCACACCCGCGGCCTGGGTGCCGAGCTCGGAGAAGAAGAACTCCCCCCAGAGCTCGAGGGTGGGGAGGACTCCCAGGAAGCCCTCACATAGAGCCACGAAGGCGGACAGCAGCACCACTGTGTTGGGGGTGAGGTGGTGCGGCTGGAGTCCGTAGAACTCCAGGAAAGACCGGAAGAAGCTGCTCGCCGGCAGCCCCAGCCCGCGCAGGCAGTGCGAGCGGAAGATGACCCGCTCGCCCTCCTATGGGGCGGGGGAAATCTCCCCTCCGACGCAAGGCGCACCTGCACGCGATCCTCGCCGGGAAGACGATGGGTCCGGTGGAGGAACTCGATATGGTCTTCATGGACTTCGGAGCCGTCCCAGGTACTGGAGCGTACCGGGGGAGGCGCGGCAGCAGAGGAAGAGCTCATCGTCGCGAGCTGTCACCGCAGCGTGCGTTGGAGCTTGGGCGTGCAGCGGAGCGAGCGAGAGAGAGAAGAAAGAGGAAGCAGGAGAGCGAAGGAGCTGCGAGGAGGAAGAAAGCAAGGGGCAGCATGAAGGAGGGGCGCGCGTGCTCCCCTCTTCCCCCTACTTATAGCCCTCGGGGCTGCGAAGCCGAGGGGGTGGGCGTGGGGATTTACTGTGCCCACAACCCCATGCCCCCACGATCCCTGCAAAGTTACTACGTGCAGTAACTCCACAGGTATCCTAAGCGTCCACCGGGGCCACAGCGGATCCGCTCGGGCGCCGAGGCGCGGTAGTGGCGGGCCCCACCTACGGGCCTGTCCCATCGCGCGCGTGGGCTGGCAGGACGGCCTAGCCACGTGCCCCCGCGTGGCAGGCCAAGAGCGGGCGGCGGCCTGGAAGCTTAGCTAGCATGCCGCTTGAAATCCCGCCGCAACGTTCGAACTACTGAGCAAGTCGGAATAGAGTGAGCCCGAGTCGGGCGAGTCCAACTCCGTCTAGTCGGCCCGGTGGAAGTCAATCAAGACCATGTGTCGAGCATCCGGAGAAAGAAACTGCTGAGGCTTCTCGGCCGATCGTCCGCAGTGCCTCACCAGCTTCGGGGACTACTGTCACAGTAATGGGCCACGGGTAGGCCAACCCGAGCCCCATGACCTTTCAAGACATCGGGGCAGGCTATGCCCCTCAAGACCACAGGGCGAAGAGCCGCCTCCTGGGGAGTCTACGGCAAGGCGACCGACTGCCCGCTCACGGCTGAGTCCCAGGGACGACTTCCAGAGAAGCCGGCTTTGGGGAGTCGGCCGGCGACTCCAGCAAACCGTGACTTCATCAAGGAGGACGGGGCAGGGGCGTGGCTACAATGAAGCCCACTCCCCGCCCCTTACCAAGGGCAGGCATGGCTACAGCACGCCGTACCTGGGAAGATCTCCCCGCGGCGTGGCACTGTTGCCCAGCCGGCCCTGACAACAACACCACGGCTTGTCTGTACGGCCTGGAGGCAACAAGGCCCACCAGCCAGCGAGTCCTCGGGAGACGGCGGGAGCACCGCCAGTCGGACCCAACGGGAGTCGGCCCGGGGGAGTCGGCCGAGCCCTCCCTCGGGGCCCACGCGCCATTAATCAAGAAGAGATGGGGAGTGGCCACAGTGATCGCCCGCCAGGCGGCGGGGCTGTTGCCATGACCCCATGACCAAGCTTGCATCATCAGGAGCACGGCTACAGTAATCAGCAGTCGGCAAGACCCGCCCGCGGCGGACGCGGCCTGTCGGCTCCGTACCAGACCAGTCGGCGGGCCCCAGCAGCCGGCGGAGTAGTCGGAGGACAGAGACACTGACGGCTGGGCCCGCGCCCAGTCACATTACCATTGTACCCCTGGGGGTAGGCCTATATAAACCCCCAGGGCACCCATGCAAAGGGTTGGATCCCAGAAGTTCTATACCTCACCAGATAGAGGGAGAGAGCTAGCCTTGCCCTCTCCTACCACCATACATAGCTCAAGGAGCAACTGCGTAAACCCTTGACTATAGTGATCATGCGGAGACCCCGCAGAGCAGCAGTAGGGGTATTATCTCCCCGGAGAGCCCCGAAGCTAGGTAAGATTCGCCGGCGTGCATGTCTTCGCCTCATCCCGTTTCCAGGCACCGGCGACGTTCTACTCGCCCCCACCATGATAAGCCATCCATTGGCATATGTCGCACCAAACCCCCGACAATAGATGAAACAACTAATCACTTATCACCTGAGGCATTCAAATAATCAATACACTACACGGATCGAAGGAAACTTACTCAGATTTCATGGATTGGGAGAACATAACCAGAGGATTTCTATTTCAAAAAGGGGGAGGCAGGAGTAACCAGAGAAACCCTATGATCTATTTGACACATAAATGGGTATAGATGACTAACCAGCTGTCCGTCGTCGTCAGAGTCGTCCCCGAAGTGGTCGTCGGAGTCGGTGTGGAACTCCGCCTCCGGCTGTGGAAGCTCGACGCCGTCGACGACGTTAGGGTGCAGCGATAACTCGCCAGCGGTGACGGCAACCTCTGTCTCCATCTCCACGCCGTGCTCTGGTGCTTTAGCATCCCCGGCGTAGCCACTCCCTCCGATGGGGCGCTTCGGCGGCATCCTCATATACTGATGGCTTTGAGCTGAGAGCGACGTCGAGAATGCAAGCGGATCAGAGAGAGAGGATTGTGTGTGTAGCAAGAATGGGGGTGCGGCCGCTCAGGCGCACCATTAATATGGAGTAGTGGGAATTGTGGGATAGAGGCGGGCGGCGGTCAAACCGATGGCTTGCCTCCCAGTGAGCCTGCTCGCTAGACTATTGGCATGCATACCAAAGTTTCACACAGCTACTCGCACGCCTCCCGATGACACTGTGCAGTGAGCATGCCTCCGTCAATTCACACACCTGCACGCACTCCTCACCGTGTGCCTGCGCGGTGGACGCGTCTGATACGTCTCCAACGTATCTATAATTTTTGATTGTTCCATGCTATATTATATTCTGTTTTGGACATTATTGGGCTTTATTATACACTTTTATATTATTTTTGGGACTAACCTATTAATCGGAGGCCTAGCCCATAATTGTTGTTTCTTTGCCTATTTCAGAGTTTCGCAGAAAAAGAATATCAAACAGAGTCCAAAAGGAATGAAACCTTCGGGAACGTGATTTTTGGAACGAACATGATCCAGAGGACTTGGACCCTACGTCAAGACATCAACCAGGAGGCCATGAGGTAGGGGGCACGCCCTCCACCCTTGTGGGCCTCCTGTTGCTCCACCGACGTACTCCTTCCTCCTATATATACCTACGTACCCCGAAACTACCAGATACGGAGCCAAAACCCTAATTCCACCGCTGTAACTTTCTGTATCCACGAGATCCCATCTTGGGGCCTTTTCCGGAGCTCCGCCGGAGGGGGCATCGATCACGGAGGGCTTCTACATCAACACCATAGCCCCTCCGATGAAGTGTGAGTAGTTTACTTCAGACCTTCGGGTCCATAGTTATTAGCTAGATGGCTTCTTCTCTCTTTTTGGATCTCGATACAAAGTTCTCCCCCTCTCTTGTGGAGATCTATTCGATGTAATCTTATTTTGCGGTGTATTTGTTGGGACCGATGAATTGTGGGTTTATGATCAAGTTTATCTATGAAAAATATTTGAATCTTCTCTGAATTCTTTTATGTATGCTTGGTTACCTTTGCAAGTCTCTTCAAATTATTAGTTTGGTTTGGCCTACTAGATTGATCTTTCTTGCAATGGGAGAAGTGCTTAGCTTTGGGTTCAATCTTGCGGTGTCCTTTCCCAGTGATAGTAGGGGCAGCAAGGCACGTATTGTGTTGTTGCCATCGAGGATAAGAAGATGGGGTTTATATCATATTGCACGAGTTTATCCCTCTACATCATGTCATCTTGCTTAAAGTGTTACTCTGTTCTTATGAACTTAATACTCTAGATGCATGTTGGATAGCGGTCGATGTCTGGAGTAATAGTAGTAGATGCAGGCAGGAGTCGGTCAACTTGTCTCGGACGTGATGCCTATATACATGATCATACCTAGATATTCTCATAACTATGCTCAATTCTGTCAATTGCTCAACGGTAATTTGTTTACCCACCATGAATACTTATGATCTTGAGAGAAGCCACTAGTGAAACCTATGGCCCCGGGTCTATTTTCCATCATATTAATCTTCCAACACTTAGTTATTTTTATTGCCTTTTATTTTACTTTGCATCTTTATAATAAAAATACCAAAAATATTATCTTATCATATCTATCAGATCTCACTCTCATAAGTGACCGTGTAGGGATTGAAAACTCCTTATCGTTTTGGTTGCGAGGATTTATTTGTTTGTGTAGGTGCGACGGACTTGTGCGTGGCCTCCTACTAGATTGATACCTTGGTTCTCAAAAACTGAGGGAAACACTTACGCTACTTTGCTGCATTACCCTTTCCTCATCAAGGGAAAACCAACGCAGTGCTCAAGGTAGCAAGAAGGATTTCTGGCACCGTTGCCAGGGAGGCCTACACAAAAGTCAACACACCAAGTACCCATCACAAACCCTTATCTCCTGCATTACATTATTTGTCATTTGCCTCTCATTTTCCTCTCCCCCACTTCACCCTTGCCATTTTATTCGCCCTCTCTTTTCCGTTTGCCTCTTTTTGCCCGTCTCTCGTTTGCTCGTGTGTTGGATTGCTTGCTTGTCACCATGGCTCTACCTAGATTTGGAGATCTTCACCTTAAAAGGTTGGAAGAGATCGAAGGCAACATCAGGAGTTTTATGGTTTTACAATTTGAGCATAATAATTTCTTTAGAAATGAGCTTAAGGAACAAAAAAGTTTTATGAGTTATATGAATAAAGAGCTCGATGATATGTCCAAAGAATTTGATGGTTTGAAATTTCAGATTGCTCGCCTCGAGAAATTGATAGCTGAAATTTCGGATAAGCAGGCCACCTTAGTTAATAGGATGGCCTCTAAACCGGAGAAGTTCCATGAAAATAAAGATGAAGATCGAAAAGTTATAGATGTGTCCCCTATTAAATCTTTGTTTTGCAATATGAATCTTGATAATGATGGGACTAAACGTGATCCACCTTTACCTAGACGGCGTTCCAAAAATTCGGAGTCTTTAGATCTTGATGCTAAAACTGTTAAAAGTGGGATTGAAGAAGTCAAAACTTTAAATATTAATGAACCCACTATTTTGGATTTCAAGGAATATAATTCTGATAATTGCTATTTGATAGATTGTATTTCCTTGTTGCAATCCGTGCTAAATTCTCCTCATGCTTATAGTCAAAATAAAGCTTTTACTAAACATATCATTGATGCTTTGGTGCAATCTTATGAAGGAAAACTTGAGTTGGAAGTTTCTATCCCTAGAAAACTTTATGATGAGTGGGAACCTACTATTAAAATTAAAATTAAAGATCATGAATGCTATGCTTTTTGTTATTTGGGTGCTAGTGTTTCCACGATTCCAAAGACATTGTGTGATTTGCTAGGTTTCCGTGATTTTGATGATTGCTCTTTAAACTTGCACCTTGCGGATTCCACTATTAAGAAACCTATGGGAAGAATTAATGATATTCTTATTGTTGCAAATAGGAATTATCTGCCCATAGATTTTATTGTTCTTGACATAGATTGCAATCCTTCATGTCCTATTATTCTTGGTAGACCTTTCCTTAGAACGATTGGTGCAATTATTGATATGAAGGAAGGAAATATTAGATTCCAATTTCCGTTAAGGAAAGGCATGGAACACTTTCCTAGAAAGGAAATAAAATTACCATATGAATCTATCATGAGAGGCACTTATGGATTGCCTACCAAAGATGGCAATACCTAGATCTATCCTTGCTTTTTATGCCTAGCTAGGGGCGTTAAACGATAGCGCTTGTTGGGAGGCAACCCAATTTTATTTTTATTCCTTGCTTTTTGCTCCTGTTTAGTAATAAATAATTTATCTAGCCTCTGTTTTGTTGTGTTTTTTTGTGTTTAATTAGTATTTTTGCCAAGTAGAACCGTTGGGAAGACTTGGGGAAAGTCTTTTTAATCTTGCTGTAAAAAACAGAAACTTTAGCGCTCACAAGAATTGCTTCCATTTTTTTTGGAAAGTGCTATTTGGTTAATTAGTTTTGAGATGATTAATATATAAATTACTCACGTCCATCAATTTATTTTAGAATTTTTGGGGTTCCAGATCTTGCGTTAGCTACAGATTACTACAGACGTTTTTGTTTTTGACAGATTCTGTTTTTCGTGTGTTGTTTGCTTATTTTAATGAATCTATGGCTAGTAAAATAGTTCATAAACCATAGATAAGTTGGAATACAGTATGTTTAACACAAATATAAATAAATAATGAGTTCATTACAGTACCTTGAAGTGGTGTTTTGTTTTCTTTCGCTAACAGAGCTCACGAGATTTTCTACTTTAAGTTTTGTGTTGTGAAGTTTTCAAGTTTTGGGTGAAAGATTTGATGAATTATGGAACAAGGAGTGGCAAGAGCCTAATCTTGGGGGTGCCCATGGCACCCCAAGATAATCTAAGGACACCTAAAAGCCAAAGCTTGGGGATGCCCCAGAAGGCATCCCCTCTTTCGTCTACTTCCATCGGTAACTTTACTTGGAGCTATATTTTTATTCACCACATGATATGTGTTTTGCTTGGAGCATGAGGGAGTCCTGGATTAGGGGGTGTTCGGATAGCCGGACTATACCTTCAGTCGGACTCCTGGACTATGAAGATACAAGATTAAAGACTCCGTCCCGTGTCCGGAGGGGACTTTCCTTGGCGTGGGAGGCAAGCTTGGCGATACGGATATGAAGATCTCCTACCATTGTAACCGACTTTGTGTAACACTAAACCTCTCCGGTGTCTATATAAACCGGAGGGTTTTAGTCCGTAGGACAACATACACATCAACAATCATACCATAGGCTAGCTTCTAGGGTTTAGCCTCTCCGATCTCGTGGTAGATCTACTCTTGTACTACCCATATCATCAATATTAATCAAGAAGGACATAGGGTTTTACCTCCATCGAGAGGGCCCGAACCTGGGTAAAACTTTGTGTCCCTTGCCTCCTGTTACCATCCAGCCTAGACGCACATTTCGGGACCCCCTACCCGAGATCCGCCGGTTTTGACACCGACATTGGTGCTTTCATTGAGAGTTCCTATGTGTCGTCGCCATCAGGCTCGATGGCTCCTACGATCATCAATAGTGATGCAGTCCAGGGTGAGACCTTCCTCCCTGAACAGATCTTCGTCTTCGGCGGCTTCGCACTGCGGGCCAATTCACTGGGCCGTCTGGAGCAGATCGAAAGTTACGCCCCTGGCCGTCAGGTCAGATTTGGAAGTTTAAACTACACAGCTGACATCCATGGGGACTTGATCTTCGACGGATTCGAGCCACCGTCGAGCGTGCCGCACTGTCCCGAAGAGCATGATCTAGCTCTGCCACCGAACAGTGCCCTGGAGGCCGCACCCGCATCAGCTTCGACCCTTAATTCAGAGCCAACTGCGCCGATCGAGGATGGGCGGTTGGACGCCACCTTGGGGGCTGCGATCCCAACGGTGATTGAGCCGAACACCAGCCCCGTACTCTGCTAGACTCGTGACTCCAAGAAGCCGGACTCCTCTACGGACTCCGAACCCTCCGCGCCCCTGCCGATCGAATCCTATTGGGCGCCGATCATGGAGTTTACTGCCGCGGACATCTTTCAGCACTCACCTTTCGGCGATATCCTGAAGACATTGAAGTCTGTCTCTTTATCAAGAGAGCCCTGGCCGGACTACGGTCAGCAAGGTTGGGGTACAGACAATGAAGAAATTCAAAGCCGACCCACCACCCACTTTGTAGCCACGGTCGACGACTTAACCGACATGCTCGACTTCGACTCCGAAGACATCGACGGTATGGACGCTGATGAAGGATACGATGATGAACCAGCGCCTACCAGGCCCTGGAAAGCCACCTCATCATATGACATTTACATGGTGAACACCACAAAAGAAGGAGATGGCGATGGAACAACAGAGGATGACCCCTCCTAGAAACAGCCTAAGCGCCGGCGTCAGTGGCGCCGCTCAAAATCCCGCCAAAACAAATACGGTGATTCCAGCACGGGAGATAATAATACTCCAGAAAGTGCCGAAGAAAATCCCCTCTAGCAAGATTTAGCACAGGAGGATGGAGAAACCAGCCCTCATGAGAGAGCGGCAGACAGAGAGGTCAAGGAAGACAATTATATGCCTCCCTCCGAAGATGAGGCAAGCCTCGACGACGACGAATTCGTCGTGCCAGAGGATCCCATTGAGCAAGAGCGTTTTCAACGCAAGCTTATGGCCACGGCAAGAAGCCTCAAGAAAAAACAGCAACAGCTTAGAGCTGATCAAGATTCGCTAGTCGACAGATGGACTGAAGTCCTCGCGGCCGAAGAGCATAAACTCGAACGCCCCTCCAAGAGCTACCCAAAACGCAGGTTGCTACCCCGATTAGAGGAGGAAGCACTTGATGCGGCCGACCGGCCACCTCGTGGCCGCGACAGAGAGGCCTCTCGGCCCTCCACTCAAGCCGCACCCCATACCAAGGCACGAGAATATGCGTCGGACTTACGAGATATGTTGGAGGACAAGGCAAGGCAAACAAGATCGATCTACGGACCGTGGGGGCACCCCACGGCTCGAGACGGTAACCGTCACGCCGGCCACAAATTCGGCAGGGCCGAACACAGTAGACAAAGCTCATTAGAGCTACGTCATGATATAGCCCAGTTTAGAGGCGCCGCACACCCACTATGCTTCACAGAAGAAATAATGGATCATCAAATCCCCGAGGGTTTCAAACCCGTAAGCATCGAATCATATGATGACACAACAGATCCGGCGGTATGGATCGAGGATTATCTCCTTCATATCCACATGGCCCACGGCGATGATTTCCACGCCATCAAATACCTCCCACTCAAACTTAAAGGACCAGCTCGGCATTGGCTTAACAGCTTGCCAACAGGATCAATCAGTTGTTGGGAGGACCTAGAAGCCGCATTCCTCGACAATTTCCAGGGCACTTATGTGCGACCCCCAAACGCTGATGACCTAAGTCACGTAACTCAGCAGCCAGAGGAATCGGCCAGGAAATTCTGGACATGGTTCCTAACAAAGAAAAATCAAATAGTCGACTGTCCGGACGCTGAGGCCCTAGTAGCCTTCAAGCACAATATCCGTGACGAGTGGCTTGCTCGGCACCTTGAACAGGAAAAGCCGAAATCTATGGCAGCACTCACGACACTCATGACCCTCTTTTGCGCGGGAGAAGACAGCTGGCTTGCTCGTAGCAACAATATGACCAAGAACCCTGGTAATTCGGACACCAGGGACAGTAGTGGCAAGTCGCGTCGCAACAAGCAGAAGCGCCGCATTAACGGCGACAATGCTGAGGATACGGCAGTTAATGCCAGATTCAGAGGCTCCAAATCCGATCAGCGGAAAAAGCCAATCAAAAGGAATCCTAGGGGCCCGTCCAGTTTGGACCGAATACTCGACCGCTTGTGCCAGATACATGGCACCCCTGAAAAGCCGACCAATCACACCAACAGGGATTGTTGGGTGTTCAAGCAGGCAGGCAAGTTAAACGCCGAAAATGAAGACAAGGGGCTGCATAGCGATGACGATGAGGAGGCCCGGCCGCCGAACAACAGTGGACAGAAGGGTTTCCCCCCACAAGTGTGGATGGTGAACATGATATACGCAACCCACGTCCCCAAAAGGGAGCCGAAGCGCGCGTTAAGGGACGTATACGCGGTAGAGCCAGTCGCCCCAAAGATGAACCTCCTGCCCGATCACCTTTGATCGAAGGGACCATCCCACTCGCATCCGTCATGGCGGATTCACCGCATTGGTTCTAGACCCAATTATTGACGGATTTCATCTCACTAGAGTCCTTATGGACGGCAGCAGTAGCCTGAACCTGCTTTACCAGGATACAGTGAGGAAAATGGGCATAGATCCCTCGAGGATTAAGCCCACCAAAACGACCTTTAAAGGCGTAATACCAGGTGTAGAGGCCAATTGTACAGGCTCAGGCACACTTGAAGTGGTCTTCGGATCTCCGGATAATTTCCGAAGCGAGGAGTTAATCTTCGACATAGTCCCGTTCCGCAGTGGTTATCACGCACTGCTCGGGCGAACCGCATTCGCCAAGTTCAATGCGGTACCGCACTACGCATACCTTAAGCTCAAGATGCCAGGCCCTCGAGGAGTAATTACGGTCAATGGAAACACTGAACGCTCCCTCCGAACGGAGGAGCAAACGGCGGCCCATGCAGCGGAAGTACAAAGCAGCCTCTCCAGGCAGTTCTCCAGTCCGGCCACTAAACGACCGGACACCGTCAAGCGCGCCCGGAGTAACCTACAACAAGACTGCCTGGCACGATCCGAGCAGGCGTAGCAACGCGGCCCCAACCCCAACCCTCGCAAAAAGGCGACGCTAGTACTTCCCGTACATAACTACGCTCTAGAGATACCATGGGTACAGGGGGAGGGGCACCATCACGGCACGCCCGAAACATGGCTTAAACCGTACCAGGGGCTGCTGGTTTTTTTAATTTTTTCTTACTTTCAGGACTCCATCCTTCGGAAGGCCTGTTCGGCAATTCAATTACCGTAGAAACGATGCAAGAACCAGGGAAGCAGACAAGCCACGCCGCATTACGGAACCTCCAGGTGGTCTCTATCACGAGCAGTATACCTGTTCCGCATACTATTCCGCAGCTTGCCCCTGGAACGGACATGTTAACTAGTCCAACCTTTCACTTATCGCATTATTTGTATCGTTCTGCTTTGATCGCAGCCCCTTCTTAATAAACAATGCATAGCTTTCGTCTATTTTTGCATTACCTTTTTTCTTTATATATGTTCCTTAATGACATGTTGCACCCGTACATGTTGGTACGGCCAAAATACGCCACGGGCTTTAGTACCCCTCAATATGGTGTGAGAAGTCCGAACACTTTAACAAGTGCGGCACCCCGAACTTATAGCATTATATGCATCGGCTCCGAATCATGTCTTGGGTCAATAGTTGGGTTCGCCTGGCTCCTATGTTTTGGTGCCTTACATTCCGCTATATCGGCTAAGGTAGCACCAGGAGAACCACTGTGATTGTGCCCCAGTTGAGCTGGGTCGAGCACCTCAGTGGAGAAAGCTAAAACTGACTGTCATGATGAAGCGAGAGCTAGTCGCTGTTCGAGTGGTTTTTCGAGTCCCTAAAGACTTATGCCGCTTAGGGAAAGGAGCCGGCTCTGTCCGGCCAAGGCGTGGATAGCGCCCCGAACTCGGTCTTCCGAACACTAGGGGCTTCGCCGAAATTTAAAATTATAGAATTCTATGGCTAAGTGAGAGTGTTCACGCATTATAGTCCGATTGCCTTGTTCGTTGGGCTGAGCGCCTCCCTCGAAGGACCCAAACATGGGAAAAAGAGCGCTCAGGTTTATCCCCGAACACCCCAGCACTAGCGGCATGGGGGCAGAAGCTGTCGGGTGGTAGGTGCGATATATGCCAACGGGTGACTTATCATTGTGGGAGCCAGTAAGACATCGCCGGTGCCTGGAAAAGGGATGAGGCGAAGACATGCACGCCGGCGAATCTTACCCAGCTTCGGGGCTCTCCGTGGAGATAACACCCCTACTGCTGCTCTGCGGGGTCTCCGCATGATCACTAGATGGACAAGTAGCTACACAATGCTCCTTGAGCTGTTTGGTGGGAGGAGGAAGAAGGGCATGGCTGGCTTGCTTCTTCTCCTTGGGTGGTGTCTAAAACTAGCTGGGGATCGAACCCTTCGCATGGGTGCCCCGGGGGGTTTATATAGGCCTACCCCCCGGGGGTACATGGTAATCCGACTGGGCATGGGGCCCAGCCGTCTATGACTGCGCTCGCCGGCTTCTGCACCGGCTGCTGGGGTCCGCCGACTGGTGGGTCCCGCCGGCTGCCAGCCCCTTGGTCGACAGGCAGGCCCCACTGTCCAGGACCCTGTTGGCGGCTGGTTACTGTTGCTCTATCTTGGTGACGTGGGCTTCGTCGAGGTAGGCGTGGCTACAGTGCCGCCGTCCGGTGGGCGATTGCTGTAGCCTCACCGCGTCTTGTCTCCTTAATGGGGCGTCTCCTTCGAGGGAGGCGGCAAGACGGCTGCAGGGAGCCGGCTCTGTCTTGGGCCGACAAGGGAGGCGTGGCCGCCTTCGGGTGTCTCTCTGCCCGAAGGGGCCCACCGCCCGTGGGCTGTACTGGTAGTCCATCGTGGATGACATCAGGGTCAACATGGCAACAGTTCTGCGCCGGACGGGTCATGGCCACCCGTACGGCGCGTTGTGCCGGTCGTGCTCCGGGATTCGGGGGTGGCAGGCTTCACTGTAGCCACGCCCCGTCACATCGCCGTTAGGTGGATGCAAACTTTGAGGGTACGGTCTCGACCACTTTGTGGGAGCCGGCTTCTTGGAGTCGGCTTTCTCCAAGCCGGCTTCTCGAAGCCGTCCCTCTCGTGGCTTTCTTTGTGAGGGCTAAAGTCGGGCCGCCTTCCGATGGCCGGCCTGGGTGACGGCCAGCAAGGGGAAGGCGGCCCCACGTCTTGGATTCTTGAGAGCCGGATGGGCTTGTAATTTCTTCAGAAGGGCCAGGGGAAGCCGGCTAGGCTACCCATGGCTATTTACTCCGATAGTAGTCCCCGAAGCTGATCGGCTTCGAGGCGGACAGAGGGACGAGAAGCTTGGTCAGCTTCCTATCCTGAGGAGCCGGCTTTGCTGGTGTATGCCGATTTCGGAGAGCTCCGTGTCCTGCAGGTGGGAACGTGGTCGACCCACGAGCTGACCGCGGGCCATCCCGCGGGCCACGTGGCAGTGAAAACCTGCCAGTGCACGCGCGTGACGAGACGCCGCCGCAGGCCCGGGCCCGCCACTCCTAGGCCTCGGCCCGAGCGCTGATCTTCTGCGGCCCATGCGGACCGCTCGCCTTCCCGCGGCGATTTTATTACGCCATTAGGGCGCAATAATCACGGGACGTGGGGGAGTGGGCACAGTCGATCCCCACGTTCCCCCACGCCACGCCTCCTCGGCTCCGCCACGCGAGCCTATAATTAGGGGGAGGAGGGGGAGGGACAGAGGTTCGCACACTCTCCCTCACTCCGCCACTCCTCGTCTTCCTTCTTCTTGCTGCCACCGCAGCCTCCCATCGCAGCGCCGCCGCGCCGCCACATCGTCTTGCTCCCATGGCGCTGTCAAGTTCGTGGGACGGCTCCAACATCCATGAGGACCACGTTGAGTTCCTTCGCCGGACGCGACGCCTGCCCGACGCCAACTTCGTGCGGGTCCGCCTGGCGTCGGAGAGGGAGATTTCGCCGGCACCGGAGGAGGGCGAGCGGGTCGTCTTCCCCTTGCACTTCCTGCGCGGCTTCGGATTTCCAGCGAGCAGGTTCCTCCGCTCCTTCCTCGAATTCTACAATCTTCAGCCGCATCACCTCACGCCCAACGCGGTGATGCTACTGTCGGCCTTCGTCTCTCTCTGCGAAGGTTTCTTGGGGGTGCTCCCCACGCTGGAGCTCTGGGGGGAATACTTGCAGAGCAAACTCGGCACCGTCGTCACAGGCGTGCCCGCCCCCTGCGGGGCCTACATCGCCATGAGGAGGTCGGGTGAGAACAACCCGTTCTCGCCCATCCCGCTGATCCAGTCGGTGAAGATCTGGCAGAAGTCGTACTTCTACGTGAAGAACGTCGCCCAACCAGGCGACCACGTCAACCTGCCGGCTTACGTAGCCGGCCCGCCGGCTGGGAGGCAACCCTCATGGAGCTTCCGGTCCAGGTCACTGTCTCAGGCCGGGAACGCAGCCGTCTCCCGACTTCGGGTGATGATCCAGTCGGAAGGCCTGACCGGAGCCGAGTTGGTGGCTTCCTTCGTGGAGCGCCGGCTACTTCCTCTCCAAAGCCGGCCCCACATGATGTGTCAGATGAGCGGCCGCTTCGACCCAAGCCAGCTAAGCACCAGGGAGATGCCTCATTCAGAGGTGTCGTACATGGTGAATTACATCTCCAACTGCAAGCTCGCCGAGGACTGGCGATACGGCAAGGCGCCGTATTCTCGCGCCAACCCTCCGCCCGTGGTAAGTTTTTCCTCTCTTTTTTATTGGTAGCTGGCCTCATGATAGCCGGCTTCTGATTAGTCGGTTCTCCCTTGGCAGAACCCTCTCCTTCCGCCGACGACCAGGGCCGCAGGGATAGAGCGCCAGTACGTCCCCGACCGCACGGTGGACGATGCCGACGACCCGGACTTGCGAGCGGCCGCCATGGAAGACGCCATCGTGGGGGACAACGATGAGCCCGGAGGCACGGGGCTCACTGCCGGCTTCGAGGACTGGCCGGATGACGCCAAGGTCGAAGTAGCCCCGCGCCACCAGCCGGCGCCTGATCATCAAGGCGCGGGCTCGTCCGCCGTGCCAGCTGTCAGCGGTGGCGCCCAGAAGCGCCGGGCCGCGTCGATCCTCTTCGGAAGCCGGCCGAAGAAGTCCAAGGCTTCCACCACGGCGACCAAGCGAGATGAGGCAGCCGCGAAGGCGGCCCGCTTCCGCAAGGCGGTGAAGCAGCCGCAGGTGATCTCAGCGTAAGTCATCGAATGCTTGGACTCAAAATTTTCATTGTTCTCATCGCTTGAACACTCTTCTAAACCTTTCCTTGCTTGCCGGACAGAGCGCCGCTTTCCCTTGAGCGGGGTCCGGGCGGCTCCGTATTCGGGCCGACTGGACGGTCTTCAAGCTCCCGCCGCGTGGACCCCTGCGCCGACCTCAGGGAGGCCACGGAGCGAAACGCCTGTGAGGCGCGGGAGGAGCGGGAGGCGGCGGAGCAAGCGGCCGCCCAGGCGGCGAAGGAGCAGGCCGACGCGGCGGCCAAGGCCCAGGCAGAGGCGGCGGCCGCGGAGATGGAGGCGGAGGGTTCGCATAACCAGCCTCCGTTGCTCGCCATTCCCCTCCGTGCCGGGGCCCCTGACATCCCATTGCCCCTGGCAGAGGAAATCGGCCAAGACCCGCCACTGATGGAGAGGAGGGAGGACTCCGTGGTCTTCGTGGAGAGGGCGCCGCCGGCATCGCCAACCGGAGCAGGCCAAGGCGGCCAATCGGCAGCGGTGCTAGAGGAGCCGGCCGGGGGCGAGCCGGAGGTCGGAGCCGGCCTCGAGGTGCAGCCGGTAACGCGCCGGCGCGCAGGGGGGAGGCACCGCTGCGCCGGAGCCGCGCCGA
Organism: Triticum urartu; assembly: GCF_003073215.2. NCBI lineage: Eukaryota > Viridiplantae > Streptophyta > Magnoliopsida > Poales > Poaceae > Triticum > Triticum urartu. The sequence goes on along the minus strand of NC_053023.1, from coordinate 686,891,933 downwards.
GTTGTGGGCGTCGGCCGGACGGCGGAGGCCCTGGAGGTGGCGAGCACAGCCACGTCCGAGTGGACTCCCAGCGGGGGGACGGGCGAGCTGAACGTGGCGGCCCAAGAGGTCCGGAGCCGGCTTCAAGCTCAGGCCGCCTTGCTGCAGTAGTACACCCAGGAGTTCCTTTCGACGCGGGCCGCCATCCGGGTGAGTCTTCTATCCTTAGTTGCTTTGTTCTCTTGATTTCTTCCGTGGGGGCGCGTCAGCGCACCCACTGGGTGTAGTCCCCGAGATTCGGGTCGACTGCTGAGCCGGCGGGTCGGATCTTCCTTGACGATTACCTTATTCTCGCCTCCTGTCTGATCTTCCAGGAGTATCATAACTCTTGTGCTGCCGCCTTCAACTCCCAAGCTCAGGAGTTGGGTCGGAAAACCGAAGACCTGGTCAACAGCCGAAGTACTTGATCTTGTTTATCTCCTGTGGGGGCGCGTCAGCGCACCCACTGGGTGTAGTCCCCGAGATTCGGGCCGACTGCTGAGCAGCCGGGTCGGATCTTCCCTGACGACTTTTTCCTCATTGGTTTTTTTCTTTTGTATTTCGTGCTTGCAGGGGCCAATGCCGACTTGAGGAGGGAGCTCAGCGAGGCGCAGGCCGCCCTTCGCACCAAGGAAACCGAGCACGCCGCCTTGGTCCTGGAGCGTGACCGCCTGGCCAAGAAGTTGGCTGACTAGGAGGAGAGCCACAAGGCGGCCCTGAAGAAAGTGCAGGATAGTGAAACCGCCCTGAAGGCCGAGTTCGAGACTGAGGCGGCGGGCTGGGCTGAGACCCGGCAAGCGCTGGATGAAGGCTTCGGCCGTATCGAGGACTTGGTCGACGGTAAGCCGCCTGATTTTTGTTCTGACTTGTGCTGCTTTCTATTCTCTGTGCAGACTACTTTCCCGGCTACTCCGTCTTCGCCGCCCAAACCATCAAGGCCCATCGTGAAGCGCACCGTCAGGAGGGGGCCAACATCGCGCCGGACACGAATTGGACGCTTGAGGAGCAGCTCTTGGCAGTCCAAGCGCAGCTGCAGCCGGCTCATCGTATGCTTCGCTGCCTCCAACGTGCCGGAGCGTAGGTGTTGGCCGCCCTCTGGCCCGGCGAGACGATTTCCCGCACCCGAGCCGGACTGCCGACTGGCTGGAGGTTGCGGTCGGCCGCTTTGAAGCTTGGAAGGCGTCAGCGGCCCGGCTTGGAGCCGGGTGGGCGTTGGAGTTCGTCCGAGCTTGGTACCCAGGGCTGAACCTGGACTAGCTGCGCACCTGGCGGCTGGAGGCCGACGCAGAGCTAGAGGAGGTGTGGCCGGCTATCACTCAGCGTGCTTCGACGATCGCCGAGTGCATCGACATCAGCATTTTTGCACCTGAAATCAATAATGATGGCGTTGCCCAGCCGGAGGAGTGGTTCGGGCTGAACCCGGCGGTGGGCGAGGACTCGGCAGAGGAGATCGCCTCCAGCGACGAAGGCGAAGACGACGAAGAAGAGGAAGGTGAAGACGTCGAGCTGGCCGGTGGAACAACCGGCCAGCCTCAGGCTGACCGTGCCTCCAGCAACGAGGCGCGCGCAAGTGCGCCCTCTGCGGGGGGCGGTGATCAAGCCGAGGTTCGCCAGCCGGCCACTCCTTCAGCAGGCACAGCCGTCTCCACCGACCAGCCCGGCTCGTCGGTCGCTCCGCCGGCTTAATCTGCCGTCCTTGTTTTTCCTGCTTGTTGCCTTCTGAACAACTTTATTAAGCTTTCGCAGTTCCACCCACTGGGGGTGTATCCAAACTATGTTGAATGCTGGCCTCTTGGAGGTCTTTTATGTAAATATTATTGTGTGCATGTTTGGTTTCCATTCACGTATGCTTTTTATCCTTAGGCTTTTTCCTTTGCCGCCTTCCCTCTTTGGGGAGGCAAGTACTCGAGCTTTCTTGGATTGAAGTGAAGTGAATGGAAACCGGCCGGCCGGCTACTCTGGTAGTCGGTCGGTGGTAGGAGGCAAACCGGCTTTCGATATATTAGTCTGTTAGTCCCTAGCCATTTTTCGTGTGGGCATCCTTTCCTGCTTTTAACACTTGCCAGCCGGAAAGCCGGTTCTTCGAACTGCGACTTTTGGCAAGAGTTAAGCTTGGGTGTCGGCACACTACTTGTCTGACCGCGGGTAGGACTTCTAATATAACTCCAGTCGGCCAGTCCCCGGGCCGACTAGTCGAACCCGGTGCCGGACGGAACAAGTAAATGAAATGATGAGGTCATAAGGATGATACTCTTCATTCATAGATAAAATATGGCAGTCCCCAAGCTCTCCTCAGGGGGCCTATTGTCTCGTACTTAGTACAAAAGTTAGCATGATAAATACTGCATTTCAACTGTAAAATCTTCGGAGGAGGTTGGCGTTCCATGGTCGTACCGAATCCTTGCCGGAGTTGTCTCTCTTGCGTGCCTTGGGCTTCTGTGCGTCGATTAGGTAGTAGGAGTCGTTGCCTAAATCTCTGCTGATGACGAAGGGGCCCTCCCAAGGGGCCGAGAGCTTGTGCTGGCCGGCTGTTTGCTGGATCAGCCGGAGCACAAGGTCGCCCTCTTGGAAGGATCTTGGCCTGACCTTCCAACTATGGTAGCGGCGCAAACCCTGCTGGTAGATGGCAGACCGGCTGAGGGCTAACAGCCGGCCTTCTTCCAGCAGGTCGACGCCGTCTGTCGGGTGGTAGGTGCGACATATGCCAACGGGTGGCTTATCATTGTGGGAGCCAGTAAAACATCGCCGGTGCCTGGAAACGGGATGAGGCGAAGACATGCACGCCGGCGAATCTTACCCAGCTTCGGGGCTCTCCATGGAGATAACACCCCTACTGCTGCTCTGCGGGGTCTCCGCATGGTCACTAGATGGACGAGTAGCTACACAATGCTCCTTGAGCTGTTTGGTGGGAGGAGGAAGAAGGGCACGGCTAGCCTGCTTCTTCTCCTTGTGTGGTGTCTAACTCTAACTGGGGGTCGAACCCGTTGCATGGGTGCCCCGGGGGGTTTATATAGGCCTACCCCCCGGGGGTGCAATGGTAATCCGACTGGGCGCGGGGCCCAGCCGTCTGTGACTGCGCTCGCCAGCTTCTGCGCCGGCTGCTAGGGCCTGCCGACTGGTGGGTCCCGCCGGCTGCCGGCCCCTTGGTCGACAGGCAGGCCCCACCGTCCAGGACCTTGTCGGCGGCTGGTTACTGTCGCTCTATCTTGGTGACGTGGGCTTCGTCGAGGTAGGCGTGGCTACAGTGCCACCGTCCGGCGGGCGGTTGCTGTAGCCTCACCGCGTCTTGTCTCCTTAATGGGGCGTCTCCTTCGAGGGAGGCGGCAAGCCGGCTGCAGGGAGCCGGCTCTGTCTTGGGCCGACTGGGGGAGGCGTGGCCGCCTTCGGGTGTCTCTCTGCTCGAAGGGGCCCACCGCCCGTGGGCCGTACTGGTAGCCCATCGTGGATGGCATCAGGGTCAACATGGCAACAGTGCTGCGCCGGATGGGTCATGGTCACCCGTACGGCGCACTGTGCCATTCGTGCTCCAGCATTCGGGGGTGGCAGGCTTCACTGTAGCCACGCCCCGTCACATCTCCGTTAGGCGGATGCAAACTTTGAGGGTACGGTGTCGACCACTTTGTGGGAGCTGGCTTCTTGGAGTCGGCCTTCTCGCGATCGGCTTCTCGAAGCCGGCCCTCTCGTGGCTTTCTTCGCGAGGGCTAAAGTTGGGCCGCCTTCCGATAACCGGCCTGGGTGACGGCCAGCAAGGGGAAGGCGGCCCGACGTCTTGGATTCTTGAGAGCCGGACGGGCTCGCAATTTTTTCAGAAGGGCCAGGGGAAGCCGGCTAGGCTACCCATGGCTATTTACTCCGACAGTAGTCCCCGAAGCTGATCGAGCTTCGAGGCTGACAGAGGGACGAGAAGCTTGGTCAGCTTCCTACCCTAAGGAGCCGGCTTCGCTGGTGCATGCCGATTTCGGAGAGCTCCGTGTCTTGCTGGTGGGAACGCGGTTGACCCGCGAGCTGACCGCGGACCCTCCCGCGGGCCACGTGGCAGCGAAACCCTGCCAGTGCACGCGTGCGACGAGACGCTGCCGCAGGCCCGGGCCCGCCACTCCTAGGCCTCGGCCCGGGCGCTGATCTTCTGCGGCCCATGCGGACCGCTCGCCTTCCCGTGGCGATTTTATTTCGCCGTTAGGGCGCAATAAACGCGGGACGTGGGGGAGTGGGCACAGTCGATCCCCACGTTTCCCCACGCCATGCCTCCTCAGCTCCGCCACGCGAGCCTATAAGTAGGGGGAGGAGGGGGAGAGACAGAGGTTCGCATGCTCTCTCTCACTCCGGCCCCCCTCGTCTTCCTTCTTCCTCTCGCTGCCGCCGCAGCTTACCGTCGCAGCGCCGCCGCGCCGCCACATCGTCTCGCTCCCATGGCGCTGTCAAGCTCGTGGGACGGCTCCAACGTCCATGAGGACCACGTTGAGTTCCTCCACCTGACGCGGCGCCTGCCCGACGCCAACTTTGTGCGGGTCCGCCTGGCGCCGGAGAGGGAGATTTTGCCGGCACCAGAGGAGGGCGAGCGGGTCGTCTTCCGCTCGCACTTCCTGCGCGGCTTCGGCCTTCCGGCGAGGGGTTCCTCCGCTCCTTCCCCGAATTCTACAATCTTTAGCCGCATCACCTCATGCTCAACGCGGTGATGCTGCTGTCGGCCTTCGTCTCTCTCTGCGAAGGTTTCTTGGGGGTGTTCCCCACGCTGGAGCTCTGGGGGGAATACTTCTAGAGCAAACTCGGCACCGTCGTCGCAGGCGTGCCCGCCCCCTGCGGGGCCTACATCGCCATGAGGAGGTCGGGTGAGAACAACCCGTTCCCGCCCATCCCGCTGATCCAGTCGGTGAAGATCTGGCAGAAGTCGTACTTCTACGTGAAGAACGTCGCCCAGCAAGGCGACCACGTCAACCTGCCGGCTTACGTAGCCGGCCCGCCAGCTGGGAGGCAACCCTCATGGAGCTTCCGGTCCAGGTCACTGTCTTAGGCCGGGAACGCAGCCGTCTCCCGGCTTCGGGTGATGATCCAGTCGGAAGGCCTGACCGGAGCCGACTTGGTGGCCGCCTTCGTGGAGCGCCGGCTACTTCCTCTCCAAAGCCGGCCCCAAAGGATGTGTCAGATGAGCGGCCGCTTCGACCCAAGCCGGCTAAGCACCAGGGAGATGCCTCATTCGGAGGTGTCATACATGGTGAATTATATCTCCAATTGCAAGCTCGCCGAGGACTGGCGATACGGCAAGGCACCGTATTCTCGCGCCAACCCTCCGCCCGTGGTAAGTTTTCCTCTCTTTATTCTTTTTTTTGGTAGCCGGCCTCATGATGGCCGGCTTCTTATTAGTCGGTTCTCCCTTAGCAGTACCCTCTCCTTCTGCCGACGACCGGAGCCGCGGGGATAGAGCGCCAGTACGTCCCCGACCGCACGGTGGACGACGCCGACGACCCGGACTTGGGAGCGGCCACCATGGAAGACTCCGTCATGGGGGACAACGACGAGCCCGGAGGCACGGGGCTCACTACTAGCTTCGAGGACTGGCCGGATGATGCCGAGGTCGAAATCACCCCGCGTCGCCAGCCGGCGCCTGATCATCAAGGCGCGGGCTCGTCCGTCGCGCTGGCTGTCAGCGGTGGCGCCCAGAAGCGCCGGGCCGCGTCAATCCTCTTCGGCAGCCAGCCGAAGAAGTCCAAGGCTTCCACCGCGGCGACAAAGCGAGATGAGGTGGCCACGAAGGCGGCCCGCTTCCGCAAGGCGGTGAAGCAGCCACAGGCGGTCTCAGCGTAGATCATCGAATGCTTGGACGCATGCTTTTCATTGTTCTCTTCTATTGAACACTCTTCCTAACCTTTCCTCGCTCGCTGGATAGGGCGTCGCTTTCCCTTGAGCGGGGTCCGGGCGGCTCCGTAGTCAGGCCGACTGGAGGGTCTTCAGGCTCCCGCCGCGTGGACCCCCGCGCCGACCTCAGGGAGGCCATGGAGCGGAACGCCCGTGAGGCGCGGGAGGAGCGGGAGGCGGTGGAACAAGCGGCCGCCCAGGTGGCGAAGGAGCAGGCCGATGCGGCAGCCAAGGCCCAGGCAGAGGCGGCGGCCGCGGAGACGTAAGCGGAGGGTTCGCATAACCAGCCTCCGCTGCTCGCCATTCCCCTCCGTGTCGTGGCCCCTGACACCCCATTGCCCCTGGCGGAGGAAATCGGCCAAGACCCGCCGCTGATGGAGAGGAGGGAGGACTCCGTGGTCTTCATGGAGAGGGCGCCGCCGGCAGCGCCAACCGGAGCGGGTCAGGGCGGCCAATCGTCAGCGGTGCCAGAGGAGCCGGCCAGGGGCGAGCCGGAGGTCGGAGCCGGCCTCGAGGTGCAGCCGGTAACGCGCCGGCGCGCAGGGGGAGGCGCCGCTGCACCGGAGCCGCACCGAGTCGCGGGCGCTGGCCAGTCGGCGGAGGCCCTGGAGGCGGCCAGCACCGTCACGTCCGAGTGGACTCCCAGCGGGGGGACGGGCAAGCTGAACGTGGCGGCCCAAGAGGTCCAGAGCCGGCTTCAAGCTCAGGCCGCCTTGCTGCAGCAGTACACCCAGGAGTTCCTTTCGACGCGGGCCGCCATCCGGGTGAGTCTTCTATCCTTAGTTGCTTTGTTCTCTTGATTTCTTCCATGGGGGCGCGTCAGCGCACCCACTGGGTGTAGTCCCCGAGATTCGGGCCGACTGCTGAGCAGTCAGGTCGGATCTTCCTTGACGATTACCTTATTCTCGCCTCCTGTCTGATCTTCCAGGAGTATCATAACTCCCGTGCTGCCGCCTTCAACTCCCAGGCTCAGGAGTTGGGTCGGAAGACCGAAGACCTGGTCAATAGCCGAAGTGAGTACTTGATCTTGTTTATCTCCTGTGGGGGCGCGTCAGCGCACCCACCGGGTGTAGTCCCCGAGATTCGGGCCGACTGCTAAGCAGCCGGGTCGGATCTTCCCTGACGAATTTTTCCTCATTGGTTTTTTCTTTGGTCTTTCGTGCTTGCAGGGGCCAATGCCGACTCGAGGAGGGAGCTCAGCGAAGCGCAGGCCGCGCTTCGCACCAAGGATACTGAGTACGCCGCCTTGGTCCAGGAGCGTGACCGCCTGGCCAAGAAGCTGGCTGACCAGGAGGAGAGCCACAAGGCGGCCCTGAAGAAAGCGTAGGATAGCGAAGCCGCCCTGAAGGTCGAGTTCGAGACTGAGGCGGCGGGCTGGGCTGAGACCCGGCAAGCGCTGGATGAAGGCTTCGGCCGCATCGAGGACTTTGTCGACGGTAAGCCGCCTTCCTCGCTCCTTTCCTGCCCCTGGCCGCCTGGTTTTTGTTCTGACTTGTGCTGCTTTTTGTTCTCTGTGCAGACTACTTTCCCGGCTACTCCGTCTTTGCTGCCCAAACCATCGAGGCCCATCGCGAAGCGCGCCGTCAGGCGGAGGTCAACATCGCGCCGGGCGCGAATCGGACGCTTGAGGAGCAGGTCTTGGCGGTCCAAGCGCGGCTGCAGCTGGCTCGTCGTATGCTTCGCCGCCTCCAACGTGCTGGAGCGCAGGTGTTGGCCGCCCTCTGGCCCGGCGAGACGATTCCCTGCACCCCGAGCGGGACTGCCGACTGGCTGGAGGTTGCAGTCGGTCGCTTTGAAGCTTTGAAGGCATCGGCAGCCCGGCTTGGAGCCGGGCGGGCGTTGGAGTTCGTCCGAGCTTGGTACCCTGGGCTGAACCTGGTCCAGCTGCGCACCTGGCGGCTGGAGGCCGATGCAGAGCTGGAGGAGGTGCAGCCGGCTATCTCTCAGCGTGCTTCGACGATCGCCGAGTGCACCGACATCAGCGTTTTTGCACCTGAAATCAACGATGACGGCGTTGCCCAGCCGGAGGAGTGGTTCGGGCTGAACCCGGCGGTGGGCGAGGACTCGGCAGAGGAGATTGCCTCCAGCGACGAAGGCGAAGACGATGAAGAAGAGGAAGGTGAAGACGTCGAGCCGGCCGGTGGAACAACCGGCCGGCCTCAGGCTGACCGTGCCTCCAGCAACGAGGCGCGCGCAAGCGCGCCCTCTGCGGGAGGCGGTGATCAAGCCGAGGTTCGCCAGCCGGCCACTCCTTCAGCCGCCACAGCCGTCTCCACTGACCAGCCCGGCTCGTCGGTCGCTCCGCCGTCTTAATCTGCCATCCTTGTTTTTCCTGCTTGTGGCCTTTTGAACAACTTTGTTAAGCTTTCGCAGTTCCACCCACTGGGGGTGTATCCAAACTATGTTGAATGCTGGCCTCTTGGAGGTCTTTTATGTCAATATTATTGTGTGCATGTTTGGTTTCCATTCACGTATGCTTTTTATCCTTACGCTTTTTCCTTTGCCGCCTTCCCTCTTTGGGGAGGCAGGAACTCGAGATTTCTTGGATTGAAGTGAAGTGAATGGAAACCGGCTGGCCGGCTACTCTAGTAGTCGGTCGGTGGTAGGAGGCAAACCGGCATTCGTTATATTAGTCCGTTAGTCCCTAGCCATTTTTCGTGTGGGCATCCTTTCCTGCTTTTAACTCTTCGAACCAGTCGGGGCTTGATGCCGGAGAGGATGAGGCCGTTGGCTCGCTCGACCTGGCCGTTTGACTGCGGGTGGGCGTCGGATGCTAAGTCCAGCCGGATACCTTGCATTGCGCAGAAATGTGCCAAGGCTCCTTTGGCAAAATTCATGCCATTGTCGGTGATGATGCTGTGTGGCACGCCGTACCGAGTTGTTATATCTGCGATGAATGTCACGGCAGTCGGCCCATTCATCTTCTTGATCGGCTTTGCCTCAATCCACTTGGTGAATTTGTCCACGGCGACGAGCAAGTGCGGCATGCCGCCGCGCGCCATCTTGAATGGGCCCACCATGTCCAGTCCCCAAACGGCGAAGGGCCAGGTGAGGGGAATGGTCTTGAGTGCCGAAGCCGGCATGTGTTGCTTGGAGCTGAAGAGTTGGAACCCTTTGCAATGTTTAACCAATTCTTTGGCGTCATCCAAGGCAGTCGGCCAAAAGAAACCATGGCGGAAAGCTTTGGCGACGAGTGATCTTGAGGCTGCATGGTGGCCGCATTCTCCTTGGTGGATGTCTCTGAGGATTGCAATGCCCTTCTCTTGCTCGACGCATCGTTGGAGGACTCCAGTGACACTGCGCTTGACGAGCTCTCTGTTGACGATTGTGTATGCTCCGGCTCGGCGTTGGACTTGTCTTGCCTCTATTTCGTCAGCCGGCAGATCTTGGTTTATTAGGAAGTTGAGGATGGACTGAGCCCATGATGGAGCCACGACTTCTCCTATTGCCAATGTGGCTACTGCCACCAGGGTGGGCGGGCTGGGTGGTGAAATGCTGGAGTCGGCCGCCGGCTGTTGTGTTGGTGCAGTCCCCGGGCCGACTACCACAGTCCCCGAGCCGGGTGTGGCAGTCCCCGGATCGAGCGTAAGTGCGGAAGTCCCCGAGCCGGCTACAGAAGTCCCCGGGCCGCCTGCTGAAGTCCCCGGGTCGCCTGCTTGGTTCTTCGAGCCGGACCCGGCCGTGTCGGGGTCAGGCGGTACGAAGATAGAATCGGACTCTGGAGACGGCTTTATGGACGGCTTGACGAGGCGTTGTAGAGCGACACCGGTTGGTATTGCTTGCCGAGTGGAGCCTATTCGAGCCAGGGCATCGGCTGGCTCGTTGTCGGCTCGCGGTACGTGGAGGAACTCGCATCCTTCAAAGTATCCACTGATTTGCTGAACAAGGAAGCGGTAGCTTGCCATATTTGCGTCCTTGGCGTCCCAGTCGCCGGATGATTGCTGGACCACCAAGTCCGAGTCGCCATAACATAGGATCCAGCGAATGCCGAGTTCCTTGGCAAACCGGAGCCCGTGTATGAGCGCCTCGTACTCGGCTACATTGTTGGAAGCGGCAAAGTGAATCTGCAGCGTGTATCTGAGCTTGTCGCCTTTGGGAGAGGTAAGGACGACGCCAGCTCCCAAGCCGGTGCGCATCTTGGACCCGTCGAAGTGCATGCGCCAATGGGTGGAGTCGGGAGCCGGTGGCAGGTACTGGGTCTCGGCCCAGTCGACGAGGAAGTCGGCCAGTGCTTGGGACTTGATGGCGGTGCGGGGCTGGTAGAAGATCGTGTAAGGGGCCAGCTCGATGGCCCATTTCGCCACCCGGCCGGATGCATCCCGGCTGCCTATGATCTCGGCCAACGGGGCGGTGCATACGACCGTGACGGGATGCTCTTGAAAGTAGGGCTTCAGCTTCTTGGCGGTGAAGTATACGTCGTAACACATCTTCTGGTAGTGCGGGTAGTTCTGCTTCGAGGCGGACAGTACCTCGCTCAAATAGTACACTGGCCTCTGTACCGGCTGGGCTCGGCCCTCTTCTGGGCGTTGGACTACGATGACGGTGCTGACCACCCGGCTGGTTGCAGCAATGTAAAGGAGCATGGGCTCTTTCTCAGTTGGCGCCGCTAGGACAGGCGGCGTGGCCAGCATCTTCTTCAGCTCGTGAAAAGCTTGGTTGGCCTGGTCATTCCACTCGAAGTGAGTGCTCTTCTTCATGAGGCGGTAGAGGGGGAGAGCTTTCTCTCCGAGCCAACTGATGAAGCGGTTCAAGGAGGCCAAGCATCCGGTGAACTTCTGGATATCTCGAAGCTTGGTGGGGATCGCCATTCTCTTGATGGCCTTGATCTTTACCGGGTTGCATTCGATGCCGCGTTCGGAGACCAGGAAGCCTAGGAGCTGGCCGGCTGGCACTCCGAACACGCATTTCTCGGGGTTGAGCTTGATTTGGAACCAGCGTAGGTTCTCAAATGTTTCTTTGAGGTCTTCCAGCAAGGTGCCGCGCTTCTCCGTCTTCACCACAATGTCGTCTACGTAGACGTGAGCATTTCTGCCAAGTTGCTTGAGGAGGCACTTCTGCATGCAACACTGAAAAGTGGCACCGGCATTTCTCAAGTCGAATGTCATAGTCAGGTAGCAGAAGGCTCCAATTGGCGTGATGAAGGCGGTCTTCAGGCGGTCAGCCGGATCTAGCTTTATCTGGTGGTATCCTGAGTAAGCATCCAAGAAACTCAATAGCTCGCATCCGGCCGTGGAGTCTATCACTTGGTCAATCCTCGGCAGGGTAAAGGGATCTTTAGGGCAGGCCTTGTTGAGGCTTGTGTAGTCTATACACATGCGCCACTTGTTGTTCTTCTTTAACACGAGGACCGGGTTGGCGAGCCACTCTGGAAAGAAAACTTCCAGAATGAAGCCGGCTGCCAGGAGCCGGGCTATCTCTTCCCCTACAATCCTTCTCTTTTCTTCTGATAGTCGGCAGAGGGGCTGTTTGACTGGCCTTGCGTCTTCTCGGACGTGTAGTTTGTGCTCGGCGAATTCCTTCGGAACACCTGGCATGTCCTTGGGGGACCATGCAAAGATGTCCCGATTCTCACAGAGGAAATCGGCGAGCTCGCCTTCCTATTTGTTGTTCAGGCTTGCCCCGATGATGGCAAACCTCTCGGGGTGCTCAGGGTCGAGGGGTATCTTCTTTGTTTCTTTGGCCGGCTGGAAAGATCCTTGGGCATCATACTCCTTGGGATCGGGGGACAGGTTCGGCTGCTCGCCGGCCATGGCCATGACCCGGTCCAACATCTTCTTCTCTTCAGCAATCACAAGGGACTCAGCCAGCCGGCTGCTGGCGGCAGCGCACTCGGAGGACTTCTTGTAATCGCCGGCTATGGTGATGACACCCTTGGAACTCGGTATCTTCATCTTGAGGTATGCATAGTGGGGAACTTCCATGAACATGGCCAAGGCGGGTCGGCCAAGCAACGCATGGTAGGGGCTCTCCAGGTCCACCACTTCAAACCAGATCGCTTCCCGGCGGAAATGCTCCTTGCCCCCAAAGAGTACATCAAACTTGATCTTGCCAATGGGGGTGCAGGACAAGCCGGGTACGATGCCATGGAACACTATCCGAGTAGGCATGAGTTGCTTCGTCTTGACATTCAGCTTCTCCAGGGTGTCGCGGTACAGGATGTTGATGCTGCTCCCGCCGTCTATCAACACACGGGAGAAACGGGTGGCGCGTCTGTTCGTCGCGAGGGTGGCTTCCAGGACCAACTCATAAGAGCCGGGAGACGGCATCACCTCTGGGTGGTCGGCCCGGCTCCAGCTGATGGGTTTTTCTGACCAATACATGTGTCCGGCGGGGTTGGCAGCGACCACGCTGACTTCCTGGTGCTCTCGGCGTTCGCCGCGCCGGTCTTCGAGCTGGCTTGTAAAGATGATGTAGGTCGCATGCTCGTCGGGGAATTCGTCGTGCACGGCTCCGACTGCGCGCCGAGGGCCGGAGGCGGTGGAGCCGGAGGCGGCGGGCCGGCAGGCGGAGGCGGCGCGAGCCCTTCGCCTTTGGAGATTACGGTGAGCCAATGGCACTTCCGGGTTGTGTGGTTGGACGGCTTCGCGCCGCTATGGAATTTGCACGGGGCGTCGAGAGTTTGCTTGTAGGAGAAAGCCGGCTGCCAAGCCGGCCGGCCGCCCTTGGGTTTCTTGGGCGCGGGCCGCCGTTCAGGCGGCGCGTCTTCAATGTGGCCACCTGCCGACTAGCGGGAGGCGGCGTAGGGCCCTTGCTCTTGTGGTCGTTCGGGTGTGGGCGTCGGCCGGAATCCCCCGCCGGCGTCTTGGGCGCCGGGTTGAGTACTTTCCCGGACGCGTCTACCCGGAGCTCGGTCTTCATCGAAGAGTCGGCGGTGGCGTATTTGTCCGCTATGTCCAGAAGCTCGTCGAGGGCAGTCGGCTCGTCGCAGAGGAGCTTGTGCTTGAGGAGGGTGCCTCCTCGGCACCCGGCAGTGAAGCATTCTATGGCTTGCACCTCGTGCACCCCCTCGCAAGAATTGTGGAGCTCGGCCCAACGCGTGAGGTAGTCGCGAGTGGACTCGGCTGGGCCTTGCACGCACAAGGAGAGCTGCCTGGGCTTGGGAGCCCGCTTGTAGGTGCTGGTGAAGTTGCGGATGAAAGCTTCAGTGAAATATAGCTAGGTGTTGATGCTGAAGGGCTTGAGGCTGTTGAGCGAGGTCCGCGTCGTGCCTTCCAGCATGAGGGGCACGTACTTCACGGCAACGCGCCGGTTGCCGTTGGCTATGCTAACCGCCGTGGAGTAGTCGATCAACCAATCTTCTGGCTTCACGGAGCCGTTGTACTTGGGCGTGTCTCTTGGGAGCGAGAACCCTTTGGGTAAAGGCTCGTCGCGGATGCGGGGGCCGAAACAAGGCGGGCCGACATCGTCTTCTTCTTCCAGCACCAGGGATCGCGCCAGGCGGTTGATCCGATGGCGGGCGTCGTTCTCGCCGACTCCTTCGCGGCGACCTAGCCGGCCACTGAGAGTCGGATGCGCCATAGGCGGCGGGGTGGGATATCTCTCTCCACGGGGCCGAGGCGGAGGCGGGTTGCCCCGCCATTCCACGGCTCGGGGATGGCCTTCTGCGTCTCGCTCGATGGAGATTCGGGTCCGGCTTCGGCTGGCAGCCGGCTCTTTCTCGCGCCGCGCGCGGGTGTTGCTCGTAGTCGGTGTCCAGGACGTCGCGCCATGATCTTGGCGCGGGGGAGGGCTTCCCGCGCGGGCGTCGGATTCGTGCCGCCGTGCGGCCACATCAATCAGCTGCTGGATGCGCCGGGTCATGTGGGGGAGTTCTTCGGCCTCCAATCTGTCCAACTCGTCTACGGCCGCCTGGGCGGCACGCAAGTTCTCGAGTGGAGTGGCATAGACCGGGCGGTCGACTCCCAGCGTGTCGGCGATGACTGCGCCGCGTTGCTTGACAACGCCGGCCCGGCTTGGCCCACCCGGGGCCGGCGTGCCGAAGGTGGCGTGGTCAGTTTCGCGCCGGTAGGCCTCAGTGAGGCGTCTCACGGAAGCCAGCCTACTGCCCTCCGCGAGGAGAGCGAGGCGGCGCGCCTCCAATGCTTCGTCGTTGGCATTAGCCGGGAGCGGGATGGACAAGTCGTGGGCCGCCGCATGCGGGGCTTCGTGGGCGCTCTCGTCAGCCGTGCCGCCGTGGCCGATGACCATCACCTCGGTGGTGACAGTGTCGCGGCCATCGGTCCGGGGAAACGGGTCGTCGTAGATCGCGACGTTGGTGGGGAAGGTGTCGAGTGAGGCCGTGTCGGAGTCGACAGGCATCGGGTCGGTGGAGCCAACCGACTCCAAATCCACAGCAGGCTTGCTGGAGACATGGAGCTGGTCGAGGAGGTTGGCGAGGTGGTCGGTGCCCGCATCGGAGGCGAGCTCGTCGGAGATGAGGGTCTCGTCGGAGATGAGGGTCTCGTCAAGGAGATTGGCGAGGCTGCTCGCCGTGCAGATGCTGGTGACGCCTTGCAGCGTGTCGTGGCAAGCGCCATCGGGCGTGCCGGGCTGGCTACCCTCGCCGGGGAGGAAGAGGGTTCCCGTCCAGAACAGGTCTCCGGACGACGGTGCACCTGACCCCACGGTGGGCGCCAAATGTCGGGTGGTAGGTGCGACATATGCCAACGGGTGGCTTATCATTGTGGGAGCCAGTAAGACATTGCCGGTGCCTGGAAACGGGATGAGGCGAAGACATGCACGCCAGCGAATCTTACCCAGCTTCGGGGCTCTCCGTGGAGATAACACACCTACTGCTGCTCTGCGGGGTCTCCGCATGGTCACTAGATGGACAAGTAGCTACACAATGCTCCTTGAGCTGTTTGGTGGGAGGAGGAAGAAGGGCACGGCTAGCCTGCTTCTTCTCCTTGTGTGGTGTCTAAATCTAACTGGGGGTCGAACCCTTTGCATGGGTGCCCCGGGGGGTTTATATAGGCCTACCCCCCGGGGGTACAATGGTAATCCGACTGGGCGAGGGGCCCAGCCGTCTATGACTGCGCTCACCGGCTTCTGCGCTGGCTGCTAGGGCCCGCCGACTGGTGGGTCCCGCCGGCTGCCAGCCCCTTGGTCGACAGGCAGGCCCCACCGTCCAGGACCTTGTCGGTGGCTGGTTACTATCGCTCTATCTTGGTGACGTGGGCTTCGTCGAGGTAGGCGTGGCTACAGTGTCGCCGTCCGGTGGGCGGTTGCTGTAGCCTCACCGCGTCTTGTCTCCTTAATGGGGCGTCTCCTTCGAGGGAGGCGGCAAGCCGGCTGCGGGGAGCCGGCTCTGTCTTGGGCCGACTAGGGGAGGCGTGGCCGCCTTCCGGTGTCTCTCTGCCCGAAGGGGCCCACCGCCCGTGGGACGTACTGGTAGCCCATCGTGGATGGCATCAGGGTCAACATGGCAACAGTGCTGCGCCGGACGGGTCATGGTCACCCGTACGGCGCAGTGTGCCGGTCGTGCTTCGGGATTCGGGGGTGGTAGGCTTCACTGTAGCCACGCCCCGTCACATCGCCGTTAGGCGGATGCAAACTTTGAGGGTACGGTCTCGACCACTTTGTGGGAGCCGGCTTCTTGGAGTCAGCCTTCTCGCGGCCGGCTTCTCGAAGTCGGCCCTCCCATGGCTTTCTTCGCGAGGGCTAAAGTCGAGCCGCCTTCCGATAACCGGCATGGGTGACGGCCAGCAAGGGGAAGGCGGCCCCACGTCTTGGATTCTTGAGAGCCGGACGGGCTCGCAATTTTTTCAGAAGGGCCAGGGGAAGCCGGCTAGGCTACCCATGGCTATTTACTCCGACACTGTCTTCTCGTGCTTCCTTGGCCTCCGCCTCCGTGTACATGGTTACCCGGGGCGAGTCGAACTAGATGTCGGTTGGGATGATCGCCTCGGCACCGTACACGAGGAAGAAAGGAGTGAAACCGGTTGACTTGTTTGGGGTAGTGCGCAGGCACCAGAGGACAGCCGTCAGCTCATCGAGCCAACAGCCGGCTGAACGCTCCAGTGGTACGACCAGTTGGGGCTTGATGCCGGAAAGGATGAGGCTGTTGGCTCGCTCGACCTGGCCGTTTGACTGCGGGTGGGCAACGGACGCTAAGTCCATCCGGATACCTTGCATTGCGCAGAAACGTGCCAAGGCTCCATTGGCAAAATTCGTGCCATTGTCGGCGATGATGCTGTGTGGCACGCCGTACTGAGTTGTTATATCTGCGATGAATGTCACGGCAGTCGGCCCATTCAGCTTCTTGATCGACTTTGCCTCAATCCACTTGATGAATTTGTCCACGGTGACGAGCAAATGTGTCATGCCGCCGCGCGCCATCTTGAATGGGCCCACCATGTCCAGTCCCCAAACGGCGAAGGGCCAGGTGAGGGGAATGGTCTTGAGTGCCGAAGCCAGCATGTGTTGCTTGGAGCTGAAGAGTTGGCATCCTTTGCAATGTTTAACCAATTCTTTGGCGTCATCCACAGCAGTCGGCCAAAAGAAACCATGGCGGAAAGCTTTGGCGACGAGTGATCTTGAGGCCGCATGGTGGCCGCATTCTCCTTGGTGGATGTCTCTAAGGATTGCAATGCCCTTCTCTTGCTCTAGGCATCGTTGGAGAACTCCAGTGACACTGCGCTTGACGAGCTCTCTGTTGATGATTGTGTATGCTCCGGCTCGGCGTTGGACTTGTCTTGCCTCTGTTTCGTCAGCCGGCAGATCTTGGTTTATTAGGAAGTTGAGGATGGGCTGAGCCCATGATGGAGCCGCGACTTCTCCTATTGCCAATGTGGCTACTGCCACCAGGGTGGGCGGGCTGGGTGGTGAAATGCTGGAGTCGGCCGCCAGCTGTTGTGTTGGTGCAGTCCCCGGGCCGACTACCGCAGTCCCCGAGCCGGGTGTGGCAATCCCCGGATCGGGCATAACTGCGGAAGTCCCTTAGCCGGCTACCGAAGTCCCCGGGCCGACTGCTGAAGTCCCCGGGTCGCCTGCTTGGTTCTTCGAGCCAGACCCGGCCGCGTCGGGGTCAGGCGGCACGAAGATAGAATCGGACTCTGGAGACAGCTTGATGGACGGCTTGAGGAGGCGTTGGTATTGCTTGCCGAGTGGAGCCTATTCGAGCCAGGGCATCGGCCGGCTCGTTGTCGGCTCGTGGTACATGGAGGAACTCGCATCCTTCAAAGTATCCACTGATTTGCTGAACAAGGAAGCGGTAGCTTGCCATATTTGCGTCCTTGGCGTCCCAGTCGCCGGATGATTGCTGGACCACTAAATCCGAGTCGCCATAACATAGGATCCGGCGAATACCGAGTTCTTTGGCAAGCCGGAGCCTGTGTATGAGCGCCTCGTACTCGGCTACGTTGTTGGAAGCGGCAAAGTGAATCTGCAACGTGTATCTGAGCTTGTCGCCTTTGGGAGAGGTAAGGATGACGCCAACTCCCAAGCCGGTGCGCATCTTGGACCCGTCGAAGTGCATGCGCCAATGGGTGGAGTCGGGAGCCGGTGCGCATCTTGGACCCGTCGAAGTGCATGCGCCAATGGGTGGAGTCGGGAGCCGGTGGCAGGTACTGGGTCTCGGCCCAGTCGACGAGGAAGTCGGCCAATGCTTGGGACTTGATGGCGGTGCGGGGCTGGTAGAAGATCGTGTAAGGGGCCAGCTCGATGGCCCATTTCGCCACTCGGACGGATGCATCCCGGCTGCCTATGATCTCGTCCAGCGGGGCGGTGCATACGACCGTGACGGGATGCTCTTGAAAGTAGGGCTTCAGCTTCTGGGCGGTGAAGTATACGTCGTAACACATCTTCTGGTTGTGCAGGTAGTTCTGCTTCGAGGCGGACAGTACCTCACTCAAATAGTATACTGGCCTCTGGACCGGCTGGGCTCGGCCCTCTTCTGGGCGTTGGACTACGATGACGGTGCTGAGCACCCGGCTGGTTGCGGCAATGTAGTGGAGCACGGGCTCTTTCTCAATCGGCGCCGCTAGGACAGGCAGTGTGGCCAGCATCTTCTTTAGCTCGTGAAAAGCTTGGTCGGCCTGGTCATTCCACTCGAAGTGAGTGGTCTTCTTCATGAGGCGGTAGAGGGGGAGAGCTTTCTCTCTGAGCCGGCTGATGAAGCGGTTCAGGGAGGCCAAGCATCCGGTGAATTTCTGGATGTCTCGAAGCTTGGTGGGAATCGCCATTCTCTTGATTGCCTTGATCTTCACTGAGTTGCATTCGATGCTGCGTTCGGAGACCAGGAAGCCTAGGAGATGGCCGGCTGGCACTCCGAACACGCATTTCTCGGGGTTGAGCTTGATTTGGAACAGGCGTAGGTTCTAAAATGTCTCTTTGAGGTCTTCCAGCAAGGTGCCGCGCTTCTCCGTCTTCACCACAATGTCGTCTACGTAGACGTGAGCATTTCTGCTGAGTTGCTTGAGGAGGCACTTCTGCATGCAACGCTGAAAAGTGGCACCGGCATTTATCAAGCCGAATGTCATAGTCAGGTAGCAGAAGGCTCCGAATGGCGTGATGAAGGCGGTCTTCAGGCGGTCAGCCTGATCTAACTTTATCTGGTGGTATCCTGAGTAAGCATCCAAGAAACTCAACAGCTCGCATCCGTCCATGGAGTCTATCACTTGGTCAATCCTCGGTAGGGCAAAGGGATCTTTAGGGCAGGCCTTGTTGAGGCTTGTGTAGTCTGTACGCATGTGCCACTTGTTGTTCTTCTTTAGCACGAGGACCGGGTTGGCGAGCCACTCTGGAAAGAAAACTTCCATAATGAAGCCGGCTGCCAGAAGCCGGGCTATCTCTTCCCGTACAATCCTTCTCTTTTCCTCCGATAGTCGTCGGAGGGGCTGTTTGACTGGTTTTGCGTCTTCTCGGACGTGTAGTTTGTGCTCGGCGAATTCCTTTGGAACACCCGGCATGTCCTTGGGGGACCATGCAAAGATGTCCCGATTCCCACGGAGGAAATCGGCGAGCTCGCCTTCCTATTTGCTGTTCAGGCTTGCCCCGATGACGGCAAACCTCTCGGGGTGCTCGGGGTCAAGAGGTATCTTCTTTGTTTCTTTGGCCGGCTGGAAAGATCCTTGGGCATCATACTCCTTGGGATCGGGGGACAGGTTCGGCTGCTTGCCGGCCATGGCCATGACCCGGTCCAACATCTTCTTCTCTTCGGCAATCACGAGGGACTCGGCCAGCCGGCTACTGGCTGCAGCGCACTCGGAGGACTTCTTATAATCGCCGGCTATGGTGATGACGCCCTTGGAACTCAGTATCTTCATCTTGAGGTATGCATAGTGGGGAACTGCCATGAACCTGGCCAAGGCGGGTCGGCCAAGCAACGCATGGTAGGGGCTCTCCAGGTCCACCACTTCAAACCAGATCGCTTCCCGGCAGAAATGCTCCTTGTCCCCAAAGAGTACATCAATCTTGATCTTGCCAATGGGGGCGCAGGACAAGCCGGGTACGATGCCATGGAACACTGTCCGAGTAGGCATGAGTTGCTTCGTCTTGACATTCAGTTTCTCCAGGGTGTCACGGTACAGGATGTTGATGCTGCTCCCGCCGTCTATCAACCCATGGGAGAAACGGGCGGCGTGTCTGTCTGTCGCGAGGGTGGCTTCCAGGATCAACGCATAAGAGCCGGGAGACGGCATCACCTCTGGGTGGTCTGCCCGGCTCCAGCTGATAGGTTTTTCTGACCAATGCATGTGTCCGGCGGGGTTGGTAGCGACCACGCTAACTTCCTGGTGCTCTCGGCGTTTGCCGCGCCGATCTTCGGGCTGGCTTGTAAAGACGATGTAGGTCGCATGCTCGTCGGGGAACTCATCGTGCACGGCTCCGACTGCGGGCCGAGCGGCCGGCGACGGCGGAGCCGGAGGCGGCGGGCCGGCAGGCGGAGGCGGCGCGAGCCCTTCGCCTTTGGAGATTCGGGTGAGCCAATGGCACTTCCGGGTTGTATGATTGGACGGCTTCGCGCCGCTGTGGAATTTGCACGGGGCGTCGAGAGTTTGCTCGTAGGAGAAGGCCGGCTGCCAAGCCGGCCAGCCGCCCTTGGGTTTCTTGGGCGCGGGCCGCCCTTCAGGCGGCGCGTCTTCGACTGTGGCCACCTGCCGACTGGCGGGAGGCGGCACAGGGCCCTTGCGCTTGTGATCGTTCGGGTGTGGGTGTCGGCCGGAATCCCCTGCCGGCGTCTTGGGCGCCGGGTTGAGTACTTTCCCAGACGCGCCTACCCGGAGCTCGGTCTTCATCGAAGAGTCGGCGGTGGCGTATTTGTCCGCTATGTCCAGAAGCTCGTCGAGGGTAGTCGGCTCGTCGCTGAGGAGCTTGTGCTTGAGGAGGGTGCCTTCTCGGCACCTGGCAGTGAAGTATTCTATGGCTTGCACCTCGTGCACCCCCTCGCAAGAGTTGCGGAGCTCGGCCCAACGCGTGAGGTAGTCGCGAGTGGACTCGGCTGGGCCTTGCACGCACAAGGAGAGCTGCCTGTGCTTGGGAGCCCAATTGTAGGTGCTGGTGATGTTGCGGATGAAAGCTTCAGTGAAATCTAGCCAGCTGTTGATGCTGAAGGGCTTGAGGCTGTTGAGCCAGGTCTGCGCCGTGCCTTGCAGCATGAGGGGCACGTACTTCACGGCAATGCGCCTGTTGCCGTTGGCTATGCTAACCGCCGTGGAGTAGTCGATCAGCCAATCTTCCGGCTTCACGGAGCCGTTGTACTTGGGCGTGTCTCTTGGGAACGAGAACCCTTTGGGGAAAGGCTCGCCGCGGATGCGGGGGCCGAAACAAGGCGGGCTGACATCGTCTTCTTCTTCCCGCGCCAGGGATCGCACCAGGCGGTCGATCCAATGGCGGGCGTCGTTCTCGCCGACTCCTTCGTGGCGACCTAGTCGGCCGCTGAGAGTCGGATGCGCCACAGGCGGCGGGGTGGGATATCTCTCTCCACGGGGCCGAGGCGGAGGCAGGTTGCCCCGCCATTCCACGGCTCGGGGATGGCCTTCTGCATCTCGCTCGATGGAAATTCGGTTCCGGCTTCGACTGGCAGCTGGCTCTTTCTCGCGCCGCACGCGGGTGTTGCTCGTAGTCGGTGTCCGGGACGTCGCGCCGTGATCTCGGCGCGGGGGAGGGCTTCCCACGCGGGCGTCGGCTTCATGCCGCCGTGCGGCCGCATCAATCAGCTGCTGGATGCGCCGGGTCATGTGGGGGAGTTCTTCGGCATCCAATCCGTCCAACTCGTCTACGGCCGCCTGGGCGGCACGCAAGTTCTCGAGCCAGGAGTGGGATGGACAAGTCGTGGACCGCCGTGTGCGGGGCGTCGTGGGCGCTCTCGTCAGCCGTGCCGCCGTGGCCGATGACCATCACCTCGGTGGTGACAGTGTCGTAGCCATCGGTCTCGGGAAGCGGGTGGTTGTAGATCGCGACATTGGTGGGGAATGTGTCGAGTGAGGCCGTGTCGGAGTCGACAGGCATCGGGTCGGTGGAGCCAACCGACTCCAAATCCACAGAAGGCTCGCCGGAGACATGGAGCTGGCCGAGGAGGTTGGCGAGGTGGTCGGTGCCCGCATCGGAGGCGAGCTCATCGGAGATGAGGGTTTCGTCGAGGAGATCGGTGCATATGCTGGTGACACCTTGCAGCGCGTCGTGGCAAGCGCCATCGGGCATGCCGGGCTGGCTACGCTCGCTGGGGAGGAAGAGGGTTCCCGTCCTGAATAGGTCTCCGGACGACGGTGCACCTGGCCCCACGGTGGGCGCCAAATGTCGGGTGGTAGGTGCGACATATGCCAACTGGTGGATTATCATTGTGGGAGCCAGTAAGACATCGCCGGTGCCTGGAAACGGGATGAGGCGAAGACATGCACGCCGGCGAATCTTACCCAGCTTCGGGGCTCTCCGTGGAGATAACACCCCTACTGCTGCTCTGCGGGGTCTCCGTATGATCACTAGATGGACAAGTAGCTACACAATGCTCCTTGAGCTGTTTGGTGGGAGGAGGAAGAAGGGCACGGCTGGCTTGCATCTTCTCCTTGGGTGGTGTCTAAAACTAGCTGGGGATCGAACCCTTCGCATGGGTGCCCCGGGGGGTTTATATAGGCCTACCCCTCGGGGGTACAATGGTAATCTGACTGGGCGCGGGGCCCAGCCGTCTGTGACTGCGCTTGCCGGCTTCTGCGCCGGCTGCTGGGGTCCACCGACTGGTGGGTCCCGCCGGCTGCCGGCCCCTTGGTCGACAGGCAGGCCCCACTGTCCAGGACCTTGTCGGCGGCTGGTTACGGTTGCTCTATCTTGGTGACGTGGGCTTCGTCGAGGTAGGCGTGGCTACAGTGCCGCCGTCCGGCGGGCGATTGTTGTAGCCTCACCGCATCTTGTGTCCTTAATGGGGCGTCTCCTTCGAGGGAGGCAGCAAGCCAGCTGCGGGGAGCCGGCTCTGTCTTGGGCCGACTGGGGGAGGCGTGGCTGCCTTCGAGTGTCTCTCTGCCCGAAGGGTCCCACCGCCCGTGGGCTGTACTGGTAGTCCATCGTGGATGACATCAGGGTCAACATGGCAACAGTACTGCGCCGGACGGGTCATGGCCACCCGTACGGCGCTCTGTGCCGGTCGTGCTCCGGGATTCGGGGGTGGCAGGCTTCACTGTAGCCACGCCCCATCACATCGCCGTTAGGTGGATGCAAACTTTGAGGGTACGGTCTCAACCACTTTGTGGGAGCCGGCTTCTTGGAGCCGGCTTCTTGGAGTCGGCATTCTCGAAGCTGGCTTCTCGAAGCCGCCCCTCCCGTGGCTCTCTTTGCGAGGGCTAAAGTCAGGCCGCCTTCCGATGGCCGGCCTGGGTGACGGCCAGCAAGGGGAAGGCGGCCCCACGTCTTGGATTCTTGAGAGCCGTACGGGCTCGTAATTTTTTCAGAAGGGCCAGGGGAAGCCGGCTAGGCTACCCATGGCTATTTACTCCGACAGAAGCTGACGACTCACCATCTCTCAGAATTGATAAATAGCCACACAGAAGGTAACATTTTAAATTCCAATAGCATTGCTTAGCGCATATCAACAAGTTTTCAGCGCACAGGACAAAACGAGCAAGTTTCACTCAAAAATTACATGCCTAGAACATTCATCCGCCACAAGGCAAGCACCCTTCAGAACATCCTTATAGTAATTTTCGGGCTTGCGATGCTCTTTCCCCGGCGGTGGCCCGTCCTTCACAAGCTTCTCAGCATCCAGCTTGCCCCAGTGCACCTTAGCACGGGCAAGGGCCCTACGGGCACCTTCAATGCAGACGGAGCGCTTGATGACTTCGAGCCTTGGACAGGCCTCCACCAGCCGCCGCACCAGCCTGAAATAGCTCCCAGGCAGAGCCCCTCTAGGCCACAGCCGAACAATGAGGCCCTTCATGGCCTGTTCGGCCGCCTTGTGGACCTCGACCAGTTTCTTCAGCTGGTCGCTCAGGGGCACGGGGTGTCCGGCCTCAGCATACTGAGACCAGAACACCTTCTCTGTCGAGCTACCCTCCTCGGCTCGATAGAATGCGGTGGCATCGGACACACTCCGGGGAAGATCTGCGAACGCTCCTGGAGAGCTCCGGATTCGGGTAAGTAACAAGTAACTCACGTTTATGTGTTTGCTTTGCATAAAGAATGCCTTACCCGCCGCTATCTTCTTCACCCCATCCAACTCCTGGAGGGTCTTCTGGGATTCGGCCTTGGCAGACTTGGCATTTTCAATAGCCACCGCGAGCTCGGACGCTCGCGTCTTTGAGTCAAGCTCCAAACTCTCATGTTTTTCCATGAGAGCCTAGAGCTCTTGCCGTACCTTGCCAACCTCGGCCTCATACTTCTCCCGCTCGGTGCGCTCCGAGGCCGCCCTCTTCTCGGCCTCGACCAGCGCTTGCTTAAGGGTCGCCACCTCAGACGTGGCCCCTACAATGGCCACAATAATCCTGTCATTCTTTGCAATTGCACCTTTATATATATATATATATATATATATATATTTAAAAAATAAGGTATTTCTTACCTTCATTGTCCTCGAGCTGCTACTTGGCACGCCCGAGCTCTTTCTCGGACCGCTTGAGGCTCTGCTTTAGCGTGTCCACTTCCGCAGTCAGTGCGGCGGACGCAAGCAGAGAAGCCTGCATACGCATATTGACTCATTTTTGTTAGACTCCTGCAAATTTTATTTGATCCTCTATTCGGCCTTTCTTCCCGAATGCCAAACAGAGCATCAGGGGCTACTGTCTATGCGGTAATATTATTTACACATTCTTTACTTACCTCAAAGCCTGTTAAAAGGCTAGTACAAGCTTCAGTTAGTCCGCTCTTGGCGGACTGAACCTTCTGGACCACTGCACTCATAATAGTGCGGTGTTCCTCGTCGATGGAGGCGCCTTGGAGCGCCTCCAACATATTTTCCGGCGTCTCTGGTTGGACGGGGGCCACCGGCACGGTGGACTCGCTCCTCTTGGAAGGAGGTCCCCCGCTAGACTCTGGAACCTTTGAAGGTTCCGGAGCGGTGTCCGGCCTAGAGCCGGACTTGGAGCCCTGGGGGGGTTTCATCCCCTTTACTCCTGGAGTCCGGGAGGTTGCCTTGCGGCGCCTCCAGGACCACCTCCTCCCAGCTTGGAACCTGTTGGGACAACACTTCGGTGCCATCCGTAGGGCGGGGGGCGGAAGCCGTCGGAAGCGAGTTCACATCCGACGAGTCCAGTGAGCCGCTCGACGACGCGTTGAGCCGGTCTTTGGGTGATCTGCATAAACATGTTTGACGTAAGGGAAAGTTGTGCAATAAACGAATACTATGAATTACTCTGGTATCCGGATACTTACGATTTTGCCAGGGGCTTGGCCCTGGGCTGCCACTCCTCTCCGCCATCGTCGACGTCGATGGAGTAGTCCGGAGGAAGGGTTTTCCCCTTCTTGGACCTTCCGGCCTCCCAGAGAGGGCGGCCTTCCTTTTCTTCTCTCCCCCCGCTGGAGGGGGAGAGGTCTCTTCTTCTTCCTCCTCGTCTTCACGGGAGGAATGCGCCTCGGAACCGTCGGATGATGGATCCGACACCTCCTGGCGCCGGGTACTCTTTCGAGTCCCCACGGCCTTTTTTGCGGCCTTCTTCTCCGGCACCACATAGGGTGCCGGAACCAGCAGCTTCGCCAAGCGAGCGTCCGCTAGGCCTTCGGGCAAAGGAGCCGGATAGTTGATCTGTCCGGATGTCACCTGCCAATCCTATCAAAGGTAGGGGAGCTTAGATCCCGCATGGAGTCAAACTATGAAAAACTGATACCCTGCAAAAGGAAAAAATAGCATACCGCGAGAGCGTGACGCTGCGCACTGAATCTGCGATCCTCGGTAGCAGATGCGGGAGCCTCAGCGCCCTTGAAAAGCACCTTCCATGCATCTTCGTACGTCGTGTCGAAGAGCCTGCTCAGAGTTTGGTGCCGCGCCGGGTCGAACTCCCACAGGTTGAAAGCCCGTTGTCGACACGGGAGGATCAAGCGGATGAGCATAACCTTGACTACGTTGACAAGTTTGAGCTTCTTGTCCACCAGGGTTTGGACGCATGTTTGGAGTCCGGTCAGCTCTCCTTTCTTACCCCATGATAGGCCCGTCTCCTTCCAGGAGGTGAGCCGCGTAGGGGGTCCAAATCGAAACTTAGGGGGTGCGACCCATTCGGCGTCGCGCGGCTCGGTGATCTAAAACCACCCTGATTGCCACCCCTTCAGGGTCTCCACAAAGGAGCCCTCAAGCCATAGGACGTTGGCCATCTTTCCCACCATGGCGCCTCCGCACTCCGCCTGGTTTCCACGCGCCACCTTCGGCTTGACGTTGAAAGTCTTGAGCCATAGGCCAAAATGGGGGCGGATGCGGAGGAAGGCCTCGCACACGACAATAAACACCGATATGTTGAGGACGAAGTTCGGGGCCAGATCGTGGAAATCCAGGCCGTAGTAGAACATGAGCCCCTGGACAAATGGGTGGAGAGGGAAGCCCAGTCCGCGGAGGAAATGGGGGAGGAACACCACCCTCTCATGGGGCCTAGGGGTGGGGATGAGCTGCCCCTTTTCGGGAAGCCGGTACGCGATGTCGTTAGATAGGTATCCGGCCTTCCTCAGCTTTTTGATGTGTCCCTCCGTGACGGAGGAGACCATCCACTTGCCTCCCGCTCCGGACATGGCTGGAGAAGGTTGAGGTGGGGAGTGCGGACTTGGGCGCTGGAGCTCGAGTGCGCAAGAATGGATAGGCGAAGGAGGAAGAAGGCGTAGGTGAAAAGGTGGATCCTTATCCCCTTACATGGGTGGACGCAACTACATGTCCCCACCAGCCTGGTAAAACTCGCTTATCTCCAAGTGCCGTAATCAATGGCGCGGTTGGGTTACCCACACCCGTATTGATGAGAATCCTGGGATAAGGGGACACGATCCCTCCTTTAACAAGACGTGCCAAGGAAACCGCCTCGCATGACGCACTGAGGTGGGATAATGAGACGACTCGGATAAAGGCTTGGCCGTGGTGTGACACGCTACGGAATACATCAGCAGATTAGATTGGTGTAAATATTATTCTCTCTATGGCAATATGTGGAAACTTATTTTGCAGAGCCGGACACTATCTTTGTGTTCAAAATCTTCTATGAAGTACTTGGAGGAGGAACCCGCCTTGCAATGCCGAAGACAATCTGCGCGCCGGACTCGACGTCATTGAAGCCTGGTTCAGGGGCAACTGAGGGAGTCCTGGATTAGGGGGTGTTCGGATAGCCGAACTCCAAGACTATGAAGATACAAGATTAAAGACTCCGTCCCGTGTCCGGAGAGGACTTTCCTTGGCATGGAAGGCAAGCTTGGCGATACGGATATGAAGATCTCCTACCATTGTAACCGACTTTGTGTAACCCTAACCCTCTCCGGTGTCTATATAAACCGGAGGGTTTTAGTCCGTAGGACAACATACACATCAACAATCATACCATAGGCTAGCTTCTAGGGTTTAGCCTCTCCGATCTCGTGGTAGATCTACTCTTGTACTACCCATATCATCAATATTAATCAAGCAGGACGTAGGGTTTTACCTCCATCGAGAGGGCCCGAACCTGGGTAAAACTTCATGTCCCTTGCCTCCTGTTACCATCCGGCCTAGACGCACAGTTCAGGACCCCCTACCTGAGATCCGCCGGTTTGGACACCGACAGAACATCTTGTATGATTTGAGTCTTTGCTTTTTAGTTTACCACAATCATCCTTGCTGTACACACCTTTTGAGAGAGACACACATGATTCGGAAATTATTAGAATACTCTATGTGCTTCACTTATATCTTTTGAGATATATAGTTTTTGCTCTAGTACTTCACTTATATCTTTTAGAGCACAATGGTGGTTTTGTTTTATTGAAACTATTATTCTCTCATTCTTCACTTAGATTATTTTGAGAGTCTTAAATAGCATGGTAATTTACTTAAATAATCCTAATATGCTAGGTATTCAAGACTAGTAAAAAACTTTCTTATGAGTGTGTTGAATACTAAGAGAAGTTTGATGCTTGATGATTGTTTTGAGACATGGAGGTAGTGATATCAAAGTTGTGCTAGTTGAGTAGCTGTGAATTTGAAAAATACTTGTGTGGAAGTTTGCAAGTACCGTAGCATGCACGTATGGTAAACGTTATGTAACATATTTGAAAAATGAGGTTTTCTTTGATTGTCCTCCTTATGAGTGGCGGTCAGGGACGAGCGATGGTACTTTCCTACCAATCTATCCCCTAGGAGCATGTGCATAGTGCTTGGTTTTTGATGACTTGTAGATTTTTGCAATAAGTATGTGAGTTCTTTATGACTAATGTTGAGTCCATGGATTATACGCACTCTCACCTTTCCATCATTGCTAGCCTCTTCGGTACCGTGCATTGCCCTTTCTCACATTGAGAGTTGGTGCAAACTTCGCCGGTGCATCCAAACCCCATGATATGATACGCTCTTTCACACATAAACCTCCTTATATCTTCCTCAAAACAGCCACCATACCTACCTATTATGGCATTCCCATAGCCATTCCGAGATATATTGCCATGCAACTTTCCACCATTCCGTTTATCATGACACGTTCATCATTGTCATATTGCTTTGCATGATCATGTAGTTGACATAGTATTTGTGGCAAAGCCACCATTCATAATCCTTTCATACATGTCACTCTTGGTTCATTGCATATCCCGGTACACCGCCGGAGGCATTCATATAGAGTCATACTTTGTTCTAGTATCGAGTTGTAATCATTGAGTTGTAAATAAATAGAAGTGTGATGATCATCATTTTCTAGAGCATTGTCCCAAGTGAGGAATAAAAAAAGAGAAAGGCCAAAAATGGAGAAGGCCCTAGGTCTTCGTGAGCAAGCAAGTTGGATGCACACGCACTTAGTTTCTTTTGTTGAGCTTTCATATATTTATAGCTCTAGTGCATCCGTTGCATGGCAATACCTACTCCTTGCATTAACATCAATTGATTGGCATCTCCATAGCTCATTGATTAGCCTCGTTGATGTGAGACTTTCTCCCTTTTTTGTCTTCTCCACATAACCACCATCATTATATTCTATTCCACCCATAGTGCTATATCCATGGCTCACGCTCATGTATTGCGTGAATGTTGAAAAAGTTTGAGATTACTAAAGTATAAAACAATTGCTTGGCTTGTCATCGGGGTTGTGCATGATGAGAGCATTCTTGTGTGACGAAAATGGAGCATGACTAAACTATATGATTTTGTAGGGATAAACTTTCTTTGGCCATGTTATTTTGAGAGGACATAATTGCTTAGTTAGTATGCTTGAACTATTATTATTTTTATGTCAATATTGAACTTTTATCTTGAATCTTTCGGATCTAAATATTCATACCACAATTAAAAAGAATTACATTGAAATTATGCCAAGTAGCATTCCACATCAAAAATTATGTTTTTATCATTTACCTACTCGAGGACGAGCAGGAATTAAGCTTGGGGATGCTTGATACGTCTCCAACGTATCTATAATTTTTTATTATTCCATGCTATATTATATTCTGTTTTGGACATTATTGGGCTTTATTATACACTTTTATATTATTTTTGGGACTAACCTATTAACCGGAGGCCTAGCCCAGAATTGATGTTTTTTTGCCTATTTTAGAGTTTCGCAGAAAAAGAATATCAAACAGAGTCCAAACAGAATGAAACCTTCGGGAACGTGATTTTCGAAATGAACGTGATCCAGAGGACTTGGACCCTATGTCAAGACATCAACCAGGAGGCCACGAGATAGGGGCGCGCCTACCCCTTGGGCGCGCCCTCCACCCTCGTGGGCCCCCTATTGCTCCACCGACGTACTCCTTCCTCCTATATATACCTACGTACCCCCAAACTACCAGATACGGAGCCAAAACCCTAATTCCACCGCTGTAACTTTCTGTATCCACGAGATCCCATCTTGGGGCCTTTTTCGGAGCTCCGCCGGAGGGGGCATCGATCACGGAGGGCTTCTACATCAACACCATAGCCCCCCCGATGAAGTGTGAGTAGTTTTGTAGGATCTAGAAGTAGATGTGTCTAAAGGGGGGTGATTAGACACTTAGTGCTAAAGTTGCAATTTTAAGCTTTTTCGGTTTAAGTGGAGTTTAGGCACAATTTCAACACACACAATACATATCAAGCAAGCATGCAAAGAGTATATGAGCAGCGGAATGTAAAGCATGCAACTTGCAAGAATGTAAAGGGAAGGGTTTGGAGAGATCAAACGCAATTGGAGACACGGATGTTTTTCCCATGGTTCGGATAGGTGGTGCTATCCTACATCCACGTTGATGGAGACTTCAACCCACGAAGGGTAACGGTTGCGCGAGTCCACACAGGGCTCCACCCAAGGGCAACGGTTGTGCGAGTCCACACAGGGCTCCACCCACGAAGGGTCCACGAAGAAGCAACCACCCACAAAGGGTCCACGAAGAAGCAACCTTGTCTATCCCACCATGGCCATCGCCCACACAGGACTTGCCTCACTAGCGGTAGATCTTCACGAAGTAGGCGATCTCCTTGCCCTTACAAACTCCTTGGTTCAACTCCACAATCTTGTCGGAGGCTCCCAAGTGACACCTAGCCAATCTAGGAGACACCACTCTCCAAGAAGTAACAAATGGTGTGTAGGTAATGAACTCCTTGCTCTTGTGCTTCAAATGATAGTCTCCCCAACACTCCACTCTCTCTCATAGGATTTGGATTTGGTGGAAAGAGGGTTTTTGTGGAAAGCAACTTGGGAAGGCTAGAGATCAAGAATCATATGGTAGGAATGGAATGTCTTGATCTCAACACATGAGTAGGTGGTTCTCTCTCAGAACATATGAGTTGGAATGGTGTGTGTGTTCTGATGGCTCTCTCTTCGAATGAGAAGGAGGTGGAGGGGTATATATAGCCTCCACACAAAATCCAACCGTTACACAGTTTTCCAATCTCGGTGGGACCGAATCAATAAACTCGGTCGGACCGAAAATGTAAACCTAGTGACCATTAGAGATTTCGGTGGGACCGACTG